>NW_024104636.1:0-437340 GCF_003945595.2 Pipra filicauda | reverse complement strand
GGGATCAGTATCTGGACATATGGGTATTAGTTAAGTACTTTGGCTGTACCATAAGATATATTGGTTTGTGTGTATATATTTTTTTGTGTGTGATTACAGATGGGAAAATCTATTGTTAGCTACTAACAAGGGGACAAATTGCTTATAAAAATTCAAAGTTTGATTTGATTTTTACCTTTCAGTTTTTGTAAAATAAACCCCTCTGCCTTCCTCCATATACTTTGCCCTTCATAGCTGCTCACCTGCCTGATGGAGGTTGATTGTACTGTGAAGCCTGAAACTACTTGGGTTTTGGTGTGATAGATTTCCATTTAGTCAGGCTAGCTTTTGCTAGATCCCTTTTGTTTCATGCTCAAAGGCTTCTGACCCCATCTGCAGATGGGTGGGCAGAGGTATTCCAGATAATGTGTGCAATGGCACTATGCATGCAAGAAGTGGGAGTGGGAATTGGTGAGGTGCTAGGTTAAAGTTCATTGGCTGTCCAGAATTGCATTCCAGAAACGACAGAAGCTCTCAGTCTTGTGGGTGCAGACCCATTCAATTTGCTGACAGTAATAATTCCACCCCTAACTCTTTGGTAACACATTAGCATTAACTGTAATTTTTGCCTTTAGACAGGCTCTGCAGTATGGCATGATGGTTCCTACCCTGTAATTGTAGGATCCTCATTAATCAGAAAGAATATTATGACATTGTGAGCTCACAAGAAAGACAATTCATGACTGACACAATAAAGGCCTAAATTATGCTGCTTTGGTGATTGGAGGTGCAATTTTTTTTCTTTTTTGTTTTTTCCTCTTGTGAAAATAGGATTTAGCAGCTGTACGAAAAAATTCTGTATAATGAAAGTAGGAAGCATTGAGAGGCGAGTAACACCAGCTCTATCTAGATGAGGTCTTTATTTCAAAAGGAAATTAAAATTTCAAAGTTTGTAGTGTTTTTTACTGATAAACCTGAATTTAAATCAAGATCTTGAGGAAGAGCTATGTTAGAAGCTCATTGTTACTGCACTGTGTTTAGCAGTTTGCTGCTGTTACCCTTTAAAATTGCAGAAATTTATATATGGCTTTGGCTAGCTTACAAAACGTGTTTTGACATATGTGAAATGATTAATACTCAAACACATCTCATAAATTTAATGCAGTTATATATAGTGTCCTATGTTCCTAGGGAGCCAGAGATTCTAAATGATAAATGATGGAGAAAAAAAATTAAAGCCAAGTTTCTTCTCCTGAAGGTATGTAGGCAAACCCATTCAGTTCCTAGAGAAAACCTGAAAGCTCTTTCACTAAGCACTGGTTTAAGTGAAAACAGTCCAGTGGGAACTCAACATTCCTTAAAGACAGAGGACTGGAGACTGAAAGATTGCTGAGGAGGTGCTGGGCTCCAAGGAGGACTTTGTCTTGTTTAGCTATATGTGATGGGCTTCTTGTACTCTGAAGGGCTGTGATGAATTAAATTAATCAAAATGGTCTTGTCTCTGCAGAGATTCCTTCCTCCAGAACAGACTGACTGCAGCACTCGTGATCCAAGCAACCAATAACTTAAATAAGCACCTAAAATTTAGGGAACCCCCCCCAAAAATTGTCTCCTGAGTTGGGCTCCTTATATGCACTGATGTTAAATGACTTATTCCAGGCACTAGTGTTTATCCATAGGTATTTATATTTATATGTGTTTTTAAGTGTAGCCCTGACTGCTTGGACGGACAGATTTTGTCTGAGTGCATTAGAAATTGTTCCCCTCTCTTTTCTGGAAAAATGATAGTTGAGGAAAAATGAATGAAAAAAGTTCTCTCTGGATATTAACCAAGTCCCCATCTCTTTTCCAGACAGAACATTTTGCATGCTGCCTGCTTGACCATTGTTTTTATTTGCTTGAGATTGTGACTTGTAGAGTGGTCAAAACTAACCATTGAATGTAATGAGGAAAATAGCAATTTTAGTTAAAAATATTTCCTGAAATATTGTATATTCCTTACTTGTTGTTACATAAATGATTTAAAACAAGTGTTTATAAAATTTCTTTCGGGAATGACCCCAGGAAGTTAATAAAATCTTTGTTTTCTTCATGTCTCATGCCATGATACAAATAATATGTGCACACTGGCATTACTTGGGCAGTAATCTGAGGATACCTAAACTTTTACTTTTCCTTTAAATTCAGAAGGTCCAGACTGAGATTCAGGCATGAATTCACAATGGCATTCTTCTTCCTAAAATCACAGAGGAGTGATCAGGTAGGAGCTACTGAAGTTCCAGAGCAAGTTAGGTGTGTCTAAACTACGAATAGCTTGCTTTGCCCTGACCCTGCTTTTGAAATCAATCTCTCTCAGCTGCACAACTTGCTATGTTGGATTTGCATTGAGGAGCAGTCCCAGAGGACACAGACTGAACCTTTCCATAAGCTTCACCCAGAAGTCAAGCTTTCAGTACACAGGGCTAGACTGGAGTTAACTTGATATAAAATTTCCCTGAAATTCAGGTGTGTGGGGGTGTCAGGCCTTCAACATCAAAGATTTTGATCTATAAATCTATTCCTATGGGGATATGCTACTTAACAAAGATACTGCTTTGGATGTTCCTTTCCAACTGAAATTCAGTGGCTCATACCAGTATCTCAAGCTCTGTTGGGTGTCTTTGTAAACACCATCAAGAAAATATCCTCAGTATCTGTGTTTTTTTTTTTCTATACACAACTGCCATTTATTTATATCTCAAATTCTTGTAGTTGTGTTTTTGCTGACTTCAGGACTGTACCATATGGAGTCATCTCAAGTATTAGTTCATTCTTTGGGGAGAGCTCCAGAAGTGCACAGCAGTTGCGCTGTGGGACTCCCATGACTGTTTCAATGATCACATACAGATGGTATGAAAACACAGGGATCCAGATGGTTCCCATGGTATAAAGACAAAATTACACGGAGCGGAGAATTCCTTCTGAGTGACTGAAAAACATGAAGATGTTTCTATTAAAATCTCATTCCCTTATTTTTTGTTACATTGGACCTATCCTAGCAATACATAATCAGACTCTTGTGACAGAGGGCCAGTGTTGTTTTCTCCTGTTCTTCTGAGAGGGAACTGCCATGTACCACTGCACCGACCTGAGGTCAGAGAAACGTAACGACAAAAAAGTGGTCATCTTAGTCACCTTAAAGAGTCCCATGGCAAAGGTCTCTCAGTCAAAATTTTTTGTAGAAAGGTGGATTTAATGAAATACTGTAGAAACTATTGTGAAATCTATTTAGAAGATACCTGTAAAACTAAACCTGAGGTAAAGCTATGTAGAAAACATTGTATACATGTGTTTATTAGTTTGAAAACTGCTTAGAGTTAAATATGCATTGAGATTTTAAAAAGATAAATATCCAAAATGAAAAATTATTTCTGTCATTGGAAGTGATGAATTTTTTCTATTGTCCAACTCTGCAGAGTTGCGTAATGTCATTAAAATAACCCAAAGAAGACGTACAATGATGCAATTGTGTTGGATTTTTTTCTCTGTTAGTGGAAATTGATCTTCCCTGATCTCTTCAACTGGATTGTATGCTACTTAACGGGGAGTATTACTGACATCAGAGAGAGATTCCCTAAAGTGCTAAAACCACGGAAAGAGCATAAGAATTCCAGCAAGAATGATTCATATTGAGTGGTGGTATCTGCAGTTGTTTGTTCTTCCCAATTGCCTGTCCAAACACTGAAGTTCAAACTTTATTGATAAAACACATGTTTTAATTAAAATTTTGCTTTTAGAGATTGTGCCCCTTCTTAGTCATGCTCCAGTAATATGATTATTTAATTTTATCCAAATATTGTGATGTATAATATTAATGTCTTAGATGATATTGTGTACTAATAAACTTACTAACAACAGTCATATGCTTAAAACAATGGCAACAACAACAGCAAAAACAGTAAGAATAATAAGCAACCAGAAAGACAGCCCAACTATTTTTCTCAGCAACTGGACAAGTTTTCTTCTTCTAAGTCTTATCAGCCTAAAGAGAAGTTAATGAAAACCTTTGGAGACTTACTGGTTGCAGGGCAGAAATTACTTCCATTATACACTGCAGAATGAAATCCATTTAATCTCTTTTAACTCTTGGCTACTCAACAACTTGGATGGGTTGAAGATTTCAATCTACATGCACAGTACAGGTAGTGTTCTTGGTTTCATTAAATGTTTCTTCTTTTCAATAGTCTCTGTCTACCTTTCCCAAAATTTGAAATTGGCTTTATGAAAACCACTGCCCTGGTAGATATGCATCTGACAGGAAAGGGCATCATTTAACAACAATTTACAATGATGTAAGTCTAGAAATACTAATGGAGGTAATTACTTGCCAATAGCCCTTATTAAAGCTTTAGTATATTAGTCTCCATAATTAGTTACCCTATATGAGGACAGCACCTGTCTCTTCAAATCTCTTCCTGAAAAAAAGCACTGAGTTAGAAGTCCAGGTCTCTACAGACTCAAGTTTTTATGCTGTACATATAGTTTTTTAAATCATAACAGGCCAAGTTTTTTCCTTATTGTTTTTTAGATTTTCAGGCTTATATGGATCTCCAGATCTAGTAATTCAACTGTGATATATTTGATACCCTATCTTATTCTTACTTTTGTTTTTCAGTTCTTTCTTGTTCCCTGTCACAGTAGGCTTTATGATGTGAATCCTAATTACAGCTAATCCTGTTAAAAGCTCCAGTTATTTGGAAACATGTTCATTGGCAAGGACTTAAAAACGTAGAAAGTCCTATCAGGACTCTATGAAGTCTTTGCAGGCATTTTTGTTCATTGGTCTATCATTAAAAAAAGACCTAATCAAGTAGCTTTTCGGACAATTCAACCAAAAAAAGAAGTTAAATTTTAATACATTTTTGAATTTTTTTTTTCTGAACCCTATGAAGGCCAATATCTGGCAACAGCAACTGGACAGATGGGTCAAGCTTGTCTTGCCTGTTCATCAGACTAAAGCAATATGGAAATATTCAAACTCTGCTCCTTTCAGAACAAAGGTTTCTCCATTTTCATAACTCAGCAGACATGCTGAGTTCATTTGCAAATCCATAGTCTTTCACTGTGTATTTTATCTTTCCACAGCATTGCTAAGGACAGGAAAAATATCAATTTTATTTCCTTAGCAAAGGCAGAATCAGCAGTGAATTTAGCACAAAGCATTGCAATACAGACCTCACTTGCAGAGACCTGCCTTAGAAGAACTGTGTGACAATCACAGCCTTTTAGCCACATAATTACTGCTCCAGAAACTTCATCATCTCGTTAACAATTTCTATTGTCCTATTGTAAATATATATTTTTTTGCCATGATAAATGTATTTTATGAAATTTCATAATAGAAATGGCACTTCATCATACAATAAAAGATTTGCTAATATCAAGTCTTGCTGAAATAGCTAATTGTGTTGCATTATCATATTACATGAACAGCACTTGGGAATTTAAATAAAGAACTCTTGTCCATACAGCATTGCTGTTATCAGAATAAGTGTGGTGTCAGCTGGAATGCCTAAACTGTTGAGCACAAATGATTTTGTCATATTTTCTTTTTTTCTTTTCCTCTTTTTCTGATGAGACTTGGGTAGTGTCATAAAAGAATGGATTTAAGAGGTCTGTTCTTCTGCTACAGGTTGGAAAAGGAGTAAGATAGAAGTGGTTTTCCACATTTTCAATTTAGGTTTTACTTCTAGATTGCCCATCTGAAAGCACATCGCATTTACTGATGTAGTCTTATCTAAAAGATGAGATTTAAATGAAACTGCTCCCAAATCATCTTTCTTTCTTCCATTCCATATTTTAAGTGTAAAGTGTTTTAAATTAGAAATGTTTTGCATACCCACGTACCCCCCTCTACCACGCTTCCCCCCAGTTTATTTAAATCCATTTTGGGACAATGATATGTAGGGAAAAAAAATCTTAGATAATGACATCCAAGCTTGGTAATAGTGATAAAAATATAGTCATTTTGAAGTTTTGAAACTCATAAAATTGCCACATCTAGTTTATTCTGCATTCCCCAGAGCCTTAAGCTGTTTAGCACAAATCTAATTTCCCACCAAACAGCTCAAGGCAGTTAGTGCTCAGTCTGGTTCCAAAGAATTAAACACACTGTTATAAATTGTGATAGTCTGTGTAACTCTGTAGATAAACCCATTTTCCAATATATGTGTACCAAGCATGAAAATATAAGAGGCTGCTGTTGTACAAGGGATGATTACAATGGAAATAAAGGTGAAATTAAAGGGACATTTACTTCAAGGCTAATTAATAATGACTAATAAGAGAGAAAGCACTAGCAAAGCTCAGCAAGTAAAGGATAAATTAAAGGAATTCACAGGTAAAGGATATTCAATGTCCTAACCATTATGAGGTGTAAATCTTACCATGGCTATGCAGCAGACTCCCTGTATGAATCTAAATTTTTCATGTCACAGTGATGTGAAGTGAGATGGATTTTCTGGGTCCTCTAATCCTTCTAAAGTCAGAAAAGGGCTGTGGAAGTTGTGACTTCAGTATATTAATCTGGACAAAAGAGGATATATGAGCTGAGAAACTCAGTTCTGCAGTACTACTATATATGCAGCATAAAAAAGTATCAGGGACTCTGGAATCTGACCCAAATCATACACAACGTATGGGCAGAGAGATAAGAATTTCAACTTTCTAAATTCAAAGCTCAAATGAGCCTGAGAGACTAGCATGGCAATAACATGAAAATTGAAATGTAAGTTTTGTCTCCAAACTGCATACACTGTGCCCTTTAGGAGATGGGAAAATAGTGAGAGTAACTCACTAGTATATAATGGCAAACTACTGTATGTATAATCTAGTATAAAAGTAATTGTGGCCACCATCACAGATATTTTCAAACCTCTATTTCAGAAGGAAAAGTTAAAAAAAATCAGAAACTTAAAAGACCAAAACCAATACTGCAACTCAGAAATGCCTTTGAGAAATTGAGGAGAGTTTCACCACTGACTTATTAAAGCCAGGCTTTTACTCTTACTGTTTATAATCAAGTGCTCTTTTACGTTTCTGCATTCTCTGTCTGGGTAGAATAAGCAGAGGGATTTTGGTTGTGGGACCCAGAGATCTCCAAAAGTCAAATGGTTGCTCACTGCCAGGGTGCCCTTTTAAAAGGTTAACTGTGAGGAACCTTTTTATCCCCTGTCTCTCACTTAGGGATGTCTCTGGTAAACTCTGCTGGAAAAAATTGTCTTACAACATTCTGAAACACACCTGTTTCCTCCCAGTGACAGCCTGATATTGCTATATTCGCTGAAGGTGTATTTTCTTTTTCCTAAAGGAAATGTGTGTTTCACAGCAGTAGGATCCAAATTGAGAGTATACTGCCTGAGGGGGGAGAAGCCATCCTAATCTCAAGAGATTTGGAGAGGCCCAAAAAGAGTGATGATATATTCCTCCATTGTTATTTGTATCACACGAGCCCCTTGATATCAGAGCTGCACTGTGCTAGGCATGGGAGGAGACCATCTTCCTTTGATGTTCCTAAAGCAGGAAGGGTGCACAAGAAAGGATGATGTCCCGGGGGTGACGTTATATGCCGGGATGGAGCTGACAACTGAACCTTGTTCTTTCTTCCTCTGTTCACTGCTGTGTCTGCAGTGAAACTGTGCATGCCTCTTCTAGCCCTTCTGGGTTTAAGCTAGTTTTCAGTAGGTCCTGTGTTACTGGGTACATGGGTAAAATTCTCTGGTGTGCTGAAAGGCAACTTGAGACTGAGAGACCATCAAATTCACACTGTTTTAATGTATAAGTAGGTCGAGTGTATGTTGAATGCTTTGCAAAAGGGGAAGTTTTGCAGACCCTGTTGATTACGCTGAAATCTTTGGATGCATTCTTGTTATTTATTTGTTTGTCTCTTGAGTTTCTCTTTTTTTTGTGTGCTGTTCTCCCTTCATCAACCTGACATGTCTAATGCAACTTTTACAGAATTTATTAATCTGACAGGCAGGGAACACAGAGTTCTGGCTTTTTACTATATATTTCAGGTTTCTAATTAATTCAGTAAATTTCAGTTTAATGCAGCTGAATTACTAGTAGTTGCACAGTAAGCAGCACTGCTAGCACACTTCATTGCTGCTTTTGCTACAAACTCCCTTCTAGGAGAGATGGCCAGTGTTCATATAATTCTACACCACACAAAGAAGGCAGATAGATAGCTCTGTTTGGGTTGTGTAAAGTGGAAGGTCGCTGAAATTAGGTCTTTGGACTTAATTTCAATTTGTACAGGAGTTTTCAATGGTAGTTTTCTAGATTTTGTGTCAGAAGTGATTTGTCACAGAGAAGAGTGTAAGAGAAAGCCAAGATTTCGATGGACACAGGTGGCATCAAGCTAATAATTAGTTTCCTGTTCCTTAATGTTTTTCTCTGCAGTTTCTTCTAGAAGTTTTTCTTGTAAGTAGATACTTGATAGCAGGGAACCTCTATGTTGTACTGGAATATATGCTGTCAAACGTCAAAGAAAATACACATAAATCGCATTTTGAACCTAACCCAGGATGTCATCTAAAGTATGTACTGTACAGGTTGTCATTGTTGGTGTCTTTATATTTCTTCTCAGTCTTACCCTTTGGTAGGAACAAAGAAACTGGTTGAAGGTTGAGTTCTGCTCCTTGGTGATGTATTGTTCATAAAGCTAGAGAAGTGGTGAATCTTTGACCAAAAAGAAACAATTTTATTTTCTTGGTGATGCATTTCTTAAGTTATATCTGACAATAATTATGTTGAAATGTCAATGTCTAATCCATTCTTCTACTATACAGCAGGAATAAAAAAAGCAAGTGTCAGACTGTCTTATCTTTGAATACTCTGCTTATATTCAGAATTGAACAGCCTAACTTCTTGTATCCTTCAACTTCTGGCTTTTACCAGTCAAATGCATCTGGTGTCTTGAAACAGCAATGAAACCTAGGTGATATTTAGAGAGTCTTAACATCACCCTAATTACATTCCAATGAGGAGGTTTTCTGAATGTTGCCCATGTGATGTGAACCAGGAGGAAATGTGCTGGGGTGGGGGATAGGTGTGCTTGGGCTGGAAGGGTGCTGAGCAGCCAGTTTCAGTCTGGCACTGTCAGTGGGAAATTGTTTGAGTTTGAAGGGAACATGCCTACTTTTGACACACTCGAGTAATAGATTAAGACCACCAGGCTTCTGGGAAGATATGGCTTAGAAATGCTGAGAACCCTTGTCCACACACTGAGCTGTGTGTTACAGCTCAGGTTTTTTCAACCTTGACTTCCTGCTAGCAGTGCTGTGTGCTTGAGTGTAAACCATGGTTACATTTTGCTGCCTTGTCTTTAGATGCGTGGTTACTTGACTGAAGGTAGTCTTGTTTCTGCAGAGAGCTATGACTGCAAAGAAATGACAGAGGACATTTCTTTGAAATGCAGCATTGTGAGTGAAAGAAGGGAAAGTAATATGAAGAGAGACTGATAAAAATCTGGAGTCTATTGTTTTATGGTGTTATAGTTAGAATAGAAACTTCGTCTCTTTCTTTCAGGAATGAGGAGGCCTGCTGAAAAGTAATTGTACAGGGTGGAAAGTGAGAAGGGGGAAGAGGGGGTCTTTCGGGGCACTGATGTTCTCTGAATACATAGAGTGCTCTGTGGAAAATAAATCAATCAGGTTAGCACATGATAGGCTCTTTGACCTTTCCATTCAAAAGATCAGGCATGATAGAACAATAATAATAAAGCCTTTTGGAAACTTTCTTGAATTACTAACTTTTATTAGCCATACTTAAGTCTAAGTAGTTTAAATCTCCCTCAGGGATCACTGCTTTATTCCACTTGATTAACCATGTTTTGTGCTTGCCTCCAAACCATTCTTTTTCTAAAAAGATATTATACAGTTCTGCCTAATAATATACTATGTGTTTCTTTACAGTAGATAACATTAACAGGTCACAGTGTCAGCAATGTCCCTTAACTGCCCCTCTCCTGTATTGGCTCTCTTTCCATAGCAGGTATATTTATCATTTCTACCACTCTAACATTTCCAGCTCTGCTTCCCAGGAACGGCTTCTTTCTCTCTGTAGATTAGTTTGCATTCTTCAGGATTAAAAGGGTTTAGAAAGCAACGGGGAGTTGGCAGGAAGAGCACGAGGTTTTAGAAATGTCAAAAAGTATCAAACCAGCAGCCATGTGGGGGACAGCAGCACTTTTCAATCAGTCTGCGCCAGAAATAGCATCACTAAGAAAGGACTGGGGGCACCACGTAGATGGTAATAAAACGTTCTTCTGTTCTAAGCTGAGAAGGGAGAGAGATTTTCTCACTCCTTGAGGCAGCCAAAGCCCAGTAAATCAAGCGGCAGGGCTTACAATATAATAAATCGCCGCCCTTACTAAAAGAGCTCCATAGGGGTGTCTAGAGGGGAGGACAGATATAGCAGGATAAGATGGCTCTTAGCTGCATGTTTCTTTCACTGGGTTTATTTTTTTCACAGTCTCATCTTTCTGTTTTCCTCAGCATTTTTTTGGCTCTCCTCCTTTTAGAAAATATGTGAGGATTGCTTATAATGTTATAAACTATAGTACATGCCATCTATGGCAAAGATTAAAAACACTGCTATTGCTTGGTGTGCTGTAACAAACAGCAGCAGTATGAGGACATGCCTCAGAGTTAATCTTTTTGCATTTAGACTTCAGGTGTAAATTATTTGTGGTGGTGAATTAAATCCCCTGCCTCTCCTGTATGATATGTGTGTTGGTTGTGGCTCTTTTATAGGTGATAACTGTGCACAGTGGTTCAATGTGAGTATGGTTTGGTGGGAAAAGGAGAGAAGGGAAATACATCAGTGAAGGACCTGTGAAGTTCTCTAGAAAGTCAAATGGGAATCTAGTTTTCTCATTGAGGCTAAACCAGATCCTTTGCTCTGCTGGACCTGGTTCCTCGCAACTCTAACGGAAATAGGCCATTTCTGTCAGTCTGATGATTCTACCAACAATTCTCCTTCACTCACTTTCCAGCACACCAGGAGTTCATCCTCTATCTGGTTACAGTTCCATTACAGGAGAGGGTGATGCAACCATCATATTTATTTTGAGGACAAAGGCTTGTTTAATCTCTAATTTGGGGTCACCTACTCCAGGGATCTGGCAGAAGACCTGCCTCAAAACTTTTACTCTGAAAGCAGTCCTCGGTTCTTTTTTTCTTTTAAAAATCATGACTCAGTCCAGGTTTTAGAGGTTGTTTTATTCTGGGTGAGTGCCATCTGTAGTCAGCATATAGTTTTAGTCTGATAAAGGTTTGGAAATAGTTTGCTTCAAGTGTTATCATCTGTAGTTTCTTATTCAGATTGGAGTGTGATTTCTTACCCGTGTTGGCTAGAATAGAGACTGTTGCTTGGCTGATTGATTTAGGAGAAGCTTGAATATTAGACTAAGAATTTTTATTATATCTTTCCAGGGGAAAAGGCTGATAGCTGTGAAAATGTCCCAATTTGCAGACACTTTCCTTGGCTAGAAGGTAGTTGGTGCTCACAGATATTTTTCTATAATGTCATAGCAACACTGCCTTAGATCCTAGACTTAAAAAAATGCAGTCCTGAGTCCTGCAAAGATCTATATAGCTGTATAATCTTGCCATGAAATTAAAATGTGCTGGGCTAAGGGTATGAAGCTAAATCTTAATAAGCTGTTCCAAATCAGAGCACAAGAGTGAATCTATATATTCAAAAGAAAAAAAAATAAATTCTATGACAGTGTAAGAGCATTCTTATCTCCAGAATCTAGATGAGCCTGAGAAAAAAGGAATGAAACAGAAAAATAATATTTTCTTAGAAGACATGTTATCCAAATGTAGACAAAAACAGTCGTTTCCACATGGTTCCGACCTGAGAGCAACCAAGTCAGTCAGTGGGGAATCCATAATGCAAGAACAGAAGGCTGCTGAATGGCTTCACTTTGATCCAGGTTACAGAAAGTCCTGGAAGACTTGGTATCTTAAGTCTCAAAGTTGATGAGTGTTGTGTTTTAACCCCAGCTGACAACTAGTGTCTCACAGCCACTTGCTCACTACCCACACGGCGGGAGGGCGGAGAGAATTGGAAGAGTAAAAGTGAGGAAACTCCTGCATTGAGATAAAGAAACTTTAATAAATGAAGCAAAAGCTGCGCACACAAACAGAGTAAACAAGATTTAATTCACTGCTTCCCAAGGACGGGCAGGTGTTCAGCCATCCCCAGGAAAGCAGGGCTTCATCGCACTGAATGGTGGCTAGGGAAGACAAACACCATCACTGCAAACATCCTACTTCCTCCTTCTTCTCTCAGTTTTATATACTGTAATGATGCCCTATGGTATGGGATATCCCTTTGGTCATTTGGGGTCTGCTGTCCTGGCTGTGTCCCTTCCCGGCTCCTTACACACACACAGCCTCCTCACTGGAGGAGGAGTAGCAGCAGGAAAGGCCTTAGTGCTGTGTAAGTGCTGCTCAACAATAACGATACTCCCCCTGTGTTATCAACACAGTTTCTAGCACACAGCCCCATACCAGATACTATGGAGAAAATTAATGGTCTCACACTCAAAACCAGCACAATGAGCACTTAAAGTGCTTTCTTTTTCAATCAGTTCTCAGGTATTTTAGCAAACTAGATTTTACAGTATCATCTTTAGGTCTTTCAACATATTTAGGAAAATATGCCAAATGTCTGCATCATAAGATAACCATGTGATTAGGGCTCCCTGTGGAGGAACAGCTTTGATGTGCTATGGGTTGAAGGAGAACTCTCAAACGAGCACTTCAAGTGCCCAGACCTCTTACTTTCCTCTGGAGCTTTAATTTAACAACTACAAAACTAACTCCCTTCCTGACTTTCTACATTGTGATATAATTAATTCATTCCCTTTACCAAATGTGTATATATGAACTTCTTTCTGGACTCTCCCATCCAACACTGCAGTGAGTTGTTGAGTACAGGAGGCAGCTTGGGGAAGTGTAGTCAGGCCACAAGGAGATGGTGTGGATGGATTGGCTTTGCAAGATTAGTGTCCTTGAGTGATATGACATGGAACCCCCCAACGCTGGTGCCTTTGTCTGGGGATACTCTGTTCCTCCAGAGCTGGGATAAGACATACTAATCGCAAGGTTTTTTGCAAATGAAGGTGGTAGCTCTGTACACTTAGCATTTTATTGTCTCATGGTCTGCTTTTTATTCCTGACTAATGCAGAGTGATCTAAAACCCTAGGAACTGGCTATAGGTTAGGTAAGGGCTGCCTAGTGAGTGGGAAGGCTCCCTTTTTCCCATGGAAGTGCTGGGTGAAGAGAAGCTGCATTTCATTGCTGCCTTTGTCAGATGGCAGGCTGTGCTCACAGGTTGGGGCTTCTCATGACAATTCATACTCGGGGTTTAAATAATTGTCATGTTCATAATTTGATTGCTAGTATAGCCTGGACAGGTGGCTTCATGTATTATCTCTGAAGTGATAATGTTCAGGCATTAGTAGGTTCTGTTACAGCCTCTTTGAACCCTCTTAATAAACTGCTCTTGTACAGGCTGTAATCTGGCATTACTGCAGGCTTCACTACAGGAAAAAAGCACTTTTGCTGGATACTGTGTTGTCCCAAGGTTGAGCTTCCAAACTGCCTTTTTAATTTCCATGTGGCACCATGCCCCCCATGTTACCTGGAAAATGCAAACACAGGTGTTCCCACACCTTGTGTGTGTGTATATCTGTCCCCGGGCAGAGGCACTTCACTAGATGGCAGCAGCACCCCAGCTTTATGAAGTAGCCTCTGGGCATCCTTCCCCTCCCCCAGACTGCTCCTGTCTACAGCAGCAAGGTAAAAAAAACAGGAAAAAATAGAAAAAAAAAGAAAGAAAAATCCAATGCAATCCAATACAATCCTTCTACTATACAGAGCTTGAACAGAAAAGCTGTGATATGCTGAATTTTAAGCTTCATCATATCTCTCTGTTATGCTCATATATATATATACACACACATATACATGTATCCACATGTGAATGTAAATATATATATACACATATATGTGTGTGCATGTGTGTATGTTTATGTCTAGGCTTTTCTTATATAGGTTTTCCTTATATAGGAAGTTTTTAGCTGAGACTGACTCCCCTAGAGTCATAGGAAAGGGAGAGTCAGAGCTGGGACTGGCCATCTTTTGGCTTGCCATCTCCCCAGTGGTGTCCCCCAGTGTCCTTTGTCATAGACTTCTGCACTGCAGTGCAGGCAGGTATGGCTGACTCTCTCCTCTCACACAAATCTGAAAGAACCAGTCAGCCAGGAATGGGCCTTGCTGCCTGCTCTGCTGATGACACCATGTGGTAGCAACACTTGGTAAAGGAAAACAGCTGCTTTTTTGAAAGATGTTAAAATTTGGTGGTTATTTTCTTTCTGAGAAGCCCCCAGCCAGTTTCCTGGACTAGTTCACAGGCTGTCACAGCTGCAGCCAATTTCTTCTGTTATAGGATGGCTCAGCTAGTTAATAAATATCATGCCATACATTTCATTGAACCCAGGATTAAACGCCATATCAGTGTAAGAGAATGTCACTTTTTCTGCCAGCTGCTGGCCGTGTCCTCATCCTCTCTGTGGGCAGTCACATATGCTAAGTGTAATGCCCTGAATCTTCTGCAGCAGATAGGCGCAGGAGTGCATGCATCAGGGAAAACACAGAGGTGTAAAAGAAAAATGTTCTCGGGTTTGCTTGGCTGGGGAGTGCAAGGGCTGGAAGTTGAACATGGCAGGAAGGAACGAGAGAAAAAGAATTTCTCTAAATAAGTCTGTTGGCCTCTCTCATTCAACACAGATAAAAATATACTTTGGACAGGGAGTATGAAAAATAATTTCAGCTCCCAGGGTTGCATGTAGCCTTCTGCACATGTGCCTGTAAGTCTAATGAGTTTGGGTGAGTGCTACCAAGTTTTGGAAAAAGCTACACCTGAAATTTGAAAACAGAAACTTTTGGTGACTATAGTTGTAACCTATGTGTTATGAAGGGTATTTGAAGCTAAGGAGGTATAGTGCTGGGCCAGTGAATCAGGCTTGTTTTCTATCTGTAACTTGTCACCAAGCTATCCAAGACCTGCTAATCCTGCTTGTGTGAAGCATGAGAGAAAGTAGAAAAGGGCAATAGCCCGGAAAGTACCATTCTTGACAGACAACACCTATATGGGTACACGCAAATGAAGAAATTGCAGAGGCTTTGGAGCCCAGCATGGCCTCTTTTAGAATAAAGACAGACTCTTTAGGACACTCTGGCTCGGAGCGGTCCCTTGTCTGTGTGAGGCTGAGGTTGCTGTGCTGAGGGACGAGGCTCCCTCGCTGCCCTTGGTGCACTGTCCTGCTGCTTGGCAGCAATACTCAGCAACTGCATCAGGGAATTGTTTCGCCAGTGCTCCTAAGGGCCCAAAGACAGTGGGTTTATAATTTGGCTTGGACTAATTCTTACCTTTTAACTTGGTAGCTGCAGTAGTGACAGCGCACTTTTATTTGGCTGGGTACAGGCATACAGAAGTATAAAGCCTTTTTTTTGTAATGTAAAGGTGTTGTATGTATCTTGCCCACACCACTAATCTCCAAGTTCTCTACTAGACTGTTCAACTAAACATAACTTGTGTCCACAGAAGACTAGGTGCATGATACTCACTGGTGTCAGTGCTTATTTACCGGTCAGAACTAAAGAACTGCATTCGTGCTTTTTCATCATGTTTTAGAAACTTGAATATGCTTTACATACCACTCTCTGTCCATGGGTTCCGTCTCTACTGAAAGATAAGTAGTAGTGAAATAGCAGTGGTATTATAGCTAAAACTGTGTTTGCATTTCTATGGCATCACATTTTAGCTGAGGTGAAGAAGGTCAAGTTTCTGGAAACATTGATTACAATTTTTAAGATCAATTCCAAATTAGCATAGTTTGTGAGGTTTTTCAATATCTTTGTTCACTTATGGTTTAAAAATAGTATAATATTGATTATGACTTAGAATTTCTCTTTGACTAAAATGTCTATAATATCTGAGATATTTTCAGATTCTCTGATAATGAGATTGATTGTGTGTGATCCTTTAGTGAGAGCAGGTTGTACAAGTTTGTTTAAAGTATGCTAGTTGAATATAGCATACTTTAAACATACTTTCCAATTTAAGGTTGGGTAAAATTCCTGTCTCTGATATAGTGTGACAGCAGATCGGGATTGTTGTCCATGATGCAAGGGAAAACGTCCCTATCCAGGACAGCAATTAGCTTAAGATCTAGGCTGATAATTATGTTATGTTTTATCACAACTTTATGATTCAGTATCTACCTGATGTACTGGTTACTACCAACAGATGCACTTGTATCACAAAATGAAAACCTCTCTTCTCTTACAGGAAGCAGAGCATAGAAGAGTCAGTTATTGTATTTGCACTTATTGAAAGATCATGCTTATAGAGGATGGTTAAACACTTGCTAAAACATCCAAAAACCTGAAAAAGTACAGGTCACTTAACGTCGGGGACAAAAGAAGTATCTTTTGGTTATCCAGCATTGTCCTGAGTGTTTGTAGAAGTTTAAGGGTTGTCTACTGCCCTTCAATTAATCCACATGACGTTTTACCAGCTGAGACAGTGTTTCTTGTCATGATTAGACAAAACAGTCTGTGATGTATAAGACTGCATGGTTACTCTCACAATTTCACACGGCAAAGAAGCTGGGACACATGTTGTGTGTTGATAGGCACTGGAAAAAGCAGAGAAGTCTCTCCTGGCAACTTGTGCTGCTGATATGAAAATGGCAAGGAATCCTGGAAACTTTCCCAAAACTTCTTGTTTATAGATTGTGACAACGTGGGGATTCCTTTAGTCCTGGGCTGTGTCTCTGTCACTTGTCCTTTGCCAGAAGGCACTGGTTAGTGTTTCACCAGAATGACTCTTTCCATGTCTTGGTCCTTGATGGTTTTATCCGTCAAAAGACTTTAGCAGGTTGGTGAGAAACACATCCCAGCTGCTAAGACACTCCAAATTTGTCTTCGTTTCTCAGCACCAAAGGGATTTTTCTGTAACAGTGCATTTTGTCTATTTAAAAAAAGGGTACATCAAGTACATCAAAGGAGTAAACTCCTGATTCTAAGGTTGGAAACTCAGCTATAAGTGAACACTATTGAGAATAGAAATATGAAGACTCAGCAAGTGTGCCATGAATCTTCTGTTCTTGCTGGCTCTGAGCAGTCCTTCAGGGCATCTCTCAGCTGCAGACATTGAAGGCACACCACAGCACTGCTGGTCTCCAGGGCTGCCCGTAGGAGCATGCCACTTTGAGGTATGGCCCCACCCCACTGTAGGGTTTTGGGGACACCTCTGCTTCAAATGTGCTCTCTCAGATGCATGACACTAGTTTGAAAGCTAAAAGCCAAATTCCCCTAGAATCATGTTGCTTAGATTTGAGAGCTTGCTGGAGATATATTTTTTTAAGATGGCTCATGTTCCTCTTTCTCTCAGCCCCATGAAGGATGTCATCTGAGACCTGCTAATCTCGCAAGGAGGAGGGCATGGAAGTGGGGCTCAAAGGTGTAGGTGGCATCACAAGCTCACAAGAAGCCATAGGCAATTCGGGAAAAAAACAGGAGGACATCAAAGTCCCAGTAGGCAATCATAATTATATAAAGACAAACAAAACAGAACATTAAAATAGAGGATCAGAGTTTGCTTAGGAAGGACTGACTGACAGAAATGAAGGAAATGAGGTGTGAATAAAAGGATGCCTTTACCAAAAGAGTCCAAGAGGTGAGGAAAAATAGTCCTCTTGATAGCCTCAATGCCATGACAAAAAGAGAAAACAGGGATGTTTTAATGAGTAGTTGTCTACTGTCAATCTATAATAAAACAAGGGAATTTTTATCACAGCAGAAGGATCAGATGGATATGGATTTAATCTAGCAAAGTTATCCAACATCTGACTGTCAATAGAGATCTTTTAACTACCTGTCACGGACTGATTACACCTGAACAGAAGGGATTGTCCAAAGTTTTATCAGACAGTGTTGGAATAAATTTTTTTGTATGGATGGAGAACAAACGAATTAATGGGGACCTCTATGAAATTTGATTCTGACAAGAAAATCTTGCAGAGAATGTGAAGGAGAAAGGCACCAATTAGGAAAGGAGAGTTAAAGAAAATCAATCCCAATTAAGCCGATTTTAAGAAGTTGATGAGTTTGATTTCTGTTACATTCTGGGAAAACTGTCTAACAATGAAGTAAAGAGGTAGAGTGCCAAGGAGAAGTGTGAAGTGTCCATCACTGGGAGTTTTGAGTGGATGAGAAAGCTGGGTTAAGGGTCTGGTATTCCTGCGTTGGAGCAGAGGTTGCCCACTTGTGGTATCTTCTGTGCCCCCCCCTTTGATGATCTGATAATAAAGAGGTTATTGAGTTTATAACATAAGTCATATCCTGCTTATGCCTAATTGCCTATAATGATATTCTGTAGTCCTATGAATGTAACTATCTGCTTTGTAAAACATTTGGAATCATCAGATTACACAAAAACCACCATTAGCATAAAGTTGCTCCCTCACAATAAACACCATTTTAAAAAGTAGTAAGGTTGCCAATATTTTATCTGATATCCCTAAATTGTTTTTTTTCCCCACTGTAGTCACCAACTGTTGTTTTCAGACCATATTTGATGAGAGACAAGTCTATATTAATATTTTTGTATTTAAGGAAGTGATAAATCCATGTTAAAGCAGTTGAAGAAAAATGCACAACATATTAAATGAACACGACAAAAAGTGGCCCAGAATAGTATGGAAATGCCTGACAAATGTGAGTCTGCCAACATGGAAGAACACTTTTAATGCATTATTTATAGCTATTGCTTTACTACAAGCCATTGAGATCAAGGTCACTCAGTGGACTTCTGGGCAATGGGTCAAGACTTGAGAGGCAATATTGATAACAGCAGCTGACAGTTTCTTGGATACAGCTGGTATTTTTCTAAGCAGCAGCATTTTCTAACTTCTCAGGAACAATGGAAATCTGTTTGCTGTGAAACTGCTCATGTCTGTCTTGGTCACAACTCATTAATTGTGGTCAGTCCCAGGCTTGGTATAACTGCTCTCCCTCCTCCCTGCATCTTCCCTGCAAGTAAATGCATCTAATACAACAGTTCTAGATGGGGTTTTATTTTTTTACTTTGTTTTTAAGTTTCCCAGACCCTGTTTTCTCCCTCTCCCTGTTTTCTGCCAATCAAATTTTCTAATATTTCAGAGTCCCAAAGCTGAACACTTTCAGTGTGCTGGGAACAACAATAACAAAATATATGCTGTGACAGAGGAAAACATAAATAGTTTTTGTTACTCTTGACATAATATTTTTCTGGTTTTAAAGCTGTCTAGTCCCTTTATGACCTGTTCTTCATTATTTTCGTGACTTGTGCAGTTTTATTTTGGTTAAGTGACATTTTTTGCTGGGTTTGGGGTTTTTTGTTATGTATGGGCTTTGCTTTTTTTCCTAATGCTATTAAACATAATTTCTTCTCGGGGGAAGTTGGAAGGAAAAGCCATTTTGATCTCTTTAGTCAAATCACATTCTTTAGCAATCTAACTCACATTTCAAGGTGAGCTGTGATATTTTTCCCTCAAAATGCTTTTACCTGACAAGGACTCCTGACTATGTAGAGCGTTTCCTCAGTCTCTTGTTTAGAGATTCTTAATTTCTCTCCGACTTTCTCCCGTTCCTTCAAGTATTGCTTCTTATTGCTTGCCTAGTGCCTTGGTTTACAGTCTAAACCAGTTAGCAAACTGCTGATGGAAGGCTTGATTAGCATTTTATTAAAGTCTTTTTTTTTTGTCATTTCTTTTCTGTGCTTTTATCTTACAATTTCAGTGGCATTAAACTAAACATGTTTATATGGGCATCTTATATTGGATAATACACCTTCCTTTCCAGAACAATCTGTCAGCTTTTTTAACATAAATAATGATTTTCATTGAGAAAATAAGCAGCAAATCCAGGTGACCTCTTTTCCACAAGTGACTAATATGTATAGGTAGCGTTAATTTTCTTCTGAGTGACCAGACTGCAAACTAGCTCAACTCCTAATAGAAGAAAGAAAAAATCTTGAAAATAAATTACCTCTTATAATCCCCATATTTCTTTAAGAGACTTTGGAAAGACTTCATTCAAAGTAACCAATAATCCCTAAGAATAACCAGAGTGAGGTGAAAATTGATGGATTCTCTCTGTACATGCTTTAATCACTTGGAAAAAAATACAAGATTATACAAAGAAAGCTAAAATCTGGGCACTGCATTTGCCAGAGTTACTGAGTTTCCATTAGCTGCCAGACATTGTGGCATATTTTGCTCCTAGTGATCGTGGTGTAAATTATTCTTATTGAAATTGAAGGAGTTGCACTGAAATTAATCTGGCATAATCTAGTGCAGACTTCCTCTTCTTCCTTTTCTGAAGCAATTTGGTTCACATAATGTATATACAATAATTAATTTAAACTAAGATGAAATAGCCCATTTGTGCTTGAAAAGATTTGGCATTTGAAGACTTCTAGTCCAATTTTCAGGAAGATTTCTGTTCATGTGGAAAAACCATTTGCAAAAATAAACTAGGGAAGCAGAAAAAAAGGAGAAACTACCAACTGTACTTTGAATACTTGTTTTGTAAAAGTTTGATGCGGAAACTTTTTTTTTTTTGGTAATATATGGTACCGAATCATTTCCTTGTATTAGTTTAAAAAAGAAATAATCTTTGGTACTCCATGATGAAGGACATGCCCTAAGAGACAAAAATGTCATGTCTATATAGTCTGTAGGCACTGGTGTGTGTTGTGCTACTCGTCAATCAGTGATTTTTTATTGCTGCAAATAAGATCAATATTTGTCACTTGTAAAATGTGGCTTCTAATCCAATATTTACATCGATTTCAATGGCTAGTGGCTACGTGCGTGTCTACTGTTTACTAGCGCAGTGAGGATCAGGCAATCGCCTGGCAGGAGTGAAGCATTGATCATTTTGTTGCCGCTGGGTTTCTCCGAGGATTTGGTGCAGGGCCACTTCAGTGTTACCGATGAGACAAGGGTGAGTGCAGCCAGAGATGTTGGGTCCAGGTCCTTGGCTCTGGTCATGAAAGAATGAGACTGGCTCCCACAGACCCTCTTGGATGTGTTTGCAGCAGTCCCCAGCTTCTGGTGTGGGGCCTGTTTGATTTGGCGCAGTGTAAATGCACAGAGACCCAGCTAGGCCCAGCAGAAAGGCACACAGGTCATGTGGAAATACTGCATGCTGGGGTGTGCAAACAGTACTGTTGGTGGCATCAACCTGGATCCCACGTGCCCAGCAATCCCACGTGATTTACACCCTGGTGCACACCCAGCATGTCTCTTCAATGTTCTCTTTGCTTAGTGTATGCAATAGGAAGACACCAGCCCTGGTTCTGTGTGGGCATAGCTGACATAAAGCAGTATTATATCTGTTCTGCTGTGATGCTGCACTAAAACTGCTGTGCTCTCTTCAGAACTGACCTGGCCTGGGAGCAGTTTTGCCATGTTTACGTGCCAATCACACCTGCAAATCTGACCAGGTGAAGGTGCCTCTGTAGCTGGTATGTGAGGATCCAACTGCTCGTAAGCAGGACTTAATTGCAGGTCCTCATCTGCTAAAGTATAAATGTCCAATCCAGGAATTGCTTAACAAAATGTATCTTAAAGTGGCAGGTGAGGTGTAATGATGAGTAATAGCTGACAACACATATGGTCTCAGAGACAAACCCTGGCTTTCCACACACACCTGTTTCAGGAGATTTCATCATCTGACATCAAGGAACGTTCCTGCAATATTTCTTTCCTGTATCACACAGAAATAAAGGGTCTGTTAAACAGATGGCACCGAACCAAATATTTCCCCTCCTGTCACTTTCACAAGTGATTTCCATCCTAAAATTATGAGACTTGAAACCTTATTGGCAAAGAAAAGGTGAACCTTTTCGGCTGCTTATTTACAACACCAAACAGGAACGTATTCCTTTGCTCAGTGTTTAAAATAACCTTGCTTAATTAATTTTTGCTTTTGATTATGCTCTGATGTTTGTATGAATTTTTCAATTTAATTTGGAAAACCTAGTGATCAGTCAGGACTGTATAGTGAATTTGCTGATTTTTATGAGAAGTATTAAATGTCCCTTCACCGATTGCAAGATGGTGCTTCTTCTTTTTCCTGCCCACCATGAGCTTGCCAAGTATTTCTTCTAAACATTATGAGGGAAAAACACTTAGGCTAATTTTCAGTTTCTTTTGCTTTAATGGATTTTATACAGTTTGCTGGATATACCAACTTTTTCATAATCAAGTATTTCTTAAACAAAATCACATGTATAAAAATAAATCCAAGTTATCTACTAAAACCTGAAAATGAATTAATATATCAAAGCTAAAATCATAAGGCTTACTTTCAAAACTCTCTGGAGCTGTGCTCAGCTGTGTACTGCTGTGTGGAAGAAGGCTCAGCATTAAATTGCTTTTATGCCTCTCTAATCCCAGGGCCAATTGGGAACTGTGTTGATCCCTGGCCACTTTGGAGTAATCTCTGAACCTTACTGTTACTTATGACTCCCAGAAGGTTAATGTAGAGAGATGTAGTATTACTAAGGTGTGGACTCTCTCTGGCTACAGTTACTTCCCCCTGGTAATGCCTCTTGCAGTAAAGACTAAAAGAAAAATTTTATGTTGCTTGAAGTCACATGTGTGCAAAGTGAGGGGTTCTCCAGCTGAGCTGGATGTCTTGAGCTCCTGGCGAAGCACAGAGCGTCTGGGACAGGGGGATTGAGGTTAACGACCTGTGGCACAGTTAATGTGTATTAACTGAACATGAAAAGTGTTGTTGGACTCATATTTTGCATAGGAGACCTTGGTGAGAATTCCAGATAGGAACTAGGTCTTGCAGGAAGTTGGGAAGTGAATGCTACCAGAAAGAGCGGTGTAGCGGCTGATGGATGCTGAAGTGTGTCACTGAAATATGCAGGTAGACTATGACTGCAGCTCCAGGAGAAGATCTTGAGGACAGGTTGCCATTTGAACATGCAACATTGTGGAGTCATTCCTTCTTTCCCTTTTTTAAGATCCACCTTCCATCATCTTTGCTTCACTGTATTTCAAATACTCTTGTTACACCAACATATTTAAAAGAGGTGAAAATCATAAACCTGAGAAAGGGGAAGGACAGTTAAGTCTAGACTAAGTGTTCAATCACAAAACAGAGCTCAGCTTTATAGTCCAAATTTTAAGGTAGCCTTACTGGTCTCCCTATAATCAGAGGACATGATTCATTCCTATGTCAAGGCAGATTACACCTGCTATACTCTATGTTCTCATGACCTTTGTCCTCTCTATATGCAAATGCCTTGAATGATGGTATTTCCATCTATACCCCCTAGAGACCATTCTGTGGGCTGAAACATTGTATTATTAAAGCATATATTTTCCTTACTAGCTGTGCATGAGGTTTACTTCCTTTCTTTTATTTTTTTTATTTATTTTTGTTGTTGTTGTTGTAGCAATCTCAAAAGCTTTTCCTCTCTTTGTGATTATTCTTGGATATTTTATCACATATATTTGCTATGGCAGGAAAGAGATCACTTTGAGACTAGATTTCCTGTACTAACAGATTGGACATGTATTTCCTATGCTTGTGGTGAAACAGGTACCTGATAAAGTGTGTTCTATTCCTTACTCATATTGTACCTTTTATATTTAATTTTAAAACTGTTGATGTCTTTCCCACCAACCATTTTCCTCTTGCAGTTCTTATAACTCTAAGGAATCCTGCAGATGAAGATATTGTTCCCTACCATGCTTTGAAGCAAGAGACCTCTTGTGCAAATAGCAATGGGAACGCAAGGAAATGTAGCCATGGCTTTCTTTTACTAAGTCTGAGCTCTGATGCTTAGCACTGTAAGTCCAGGTCCACAACTTTTACCTCACTGCTTATTAAAGGTGTGACATCTGGTGATACTAACCATGAGCTGGTTCTCTCAACAGTAAATTGCTGATAGGTCTGGGTGATGTGTGTTTTTAAATACGGAAGAGACTGGCTGTAGATAAATATATACAGAGAACTTCAAAACAGCAAGTTCTTAGAAATGACGAATCTGCACTCCCTTGGGGAATGGTTTCAACTGAAATGAGAATAACTGGCAGATGATTAAGCTTCAGCCTGTGTGTGTGTTTGTGTTGGGCTTGGGTTGAGGAGAGAGGAATGTCCTTTGCAAGCAGATGGACTCCTTGCAATGGACAAGTGCTGCAACTGCTGTAATTTTATCTGCTGGAGCTTCAGAGGAACAAAGCAGGGAACAGGAGGCACTCTTTGGTACATTTTCCATCAACAATTTCAGTTGTAGAATCAATCCAGAGGCCAGGGACCAAACTCCAGCTAAAAGCAAACACAGCTTCTTGCTTTGACTATTATGGTAAGAGTTAAGTTTAAGCCAGCTAAAGAGTGGATGACATGATTGATAGGATAGTTGTAAAGTCTGACTGACATGATTGATAGGATAGTTGTAAAGTCAGGATCATCTGAAAGTGGAAATAAGCAGTCTGTATTGGTATGACAGAGAAAAGAAGCTCGTGAAGGGTGCAAAGAATGGACAGCTGTGGTCAAAACAACTTCAGGGTGCAGTGTTTTCAGTAGCATTCTGGAGAGAGCTCAGCTGTGCCAGATTACAGTTGTTCAAGGTTTCATTTTTCAAGGAGTGCAGAAAGTGGATGTGGTGTGAGGGGAGTTTCACCTCTGCAGTAGCACGGGAGAAAAAAAAAATCCAGATGTTAGCACTGGGACTTAGACTACAATAATGAGTTTGAGACTGGACAGGTTGCTGTCAAAAGAGACACCATGTTCCTCTCAATTCTGTTAGTTTCCATGGAGCCATGCTGCCAGCAGGATTAGGGCACTGATCCAGCTTAAACCTCACCCAGAAAAATTGAGTTACGCTTTTTGTGGCAACTCGCACTTAGGCTGGCCTAAAATGATGGAGACTGCCAGCTCAGACTGCTCTCCAAAGCTGATGTCCATATTGTGAGCCTGAGTGACAAGAAGAATAATGGCATTGTCTACACAGATTGAGAAACCGGGTTGAGGAGGGGGAATCACGGTTTTGTTTTAACCTCCCTAACTTCAGCTGACAGCTAAACACTCATGACGAGATGTCAGAGAGACAGATCCAGATTTTAGCCCATAAAGAAGTCTGGAGCAGAGAGAGATGTCTATAGGTCATCAGGCTAGCAAGAGAAGATGAATTTGGATTGGTGTATAAAATTACTTCCATTTTTTTCTTGCCTTTATCAGAATTCTTTCCAGTATGTCAGTTGATATATTTCTGTTAGAGAATGACTTCACACTCACCATACTGCAGCAGATTGATCTTCATCAAGATCGTGACGTGATGTCCTGTATCTAAAGATCAAAACTGTGCTGGCCCCTCCTCTGAATTTGGGGTATTGTAAATTCATGCTCTTTTCCATGCTTCTGCTCTGTGTTTCTATATTTTGGATTATTTCTCTTCTAAGAAACTAGCTGATCATTTTTCAGGGTATGTTTTTTAATTTCTCCAGGGGCTCTGAAGAATATCTTGTTGTCTTTGCAATGATGTATGCAGTGCTTCTCGTGGTACAAGTGAAATGAGATTTGTAGAACCTCATGGTATGTACACCTTGGTGCACAACCCTTGTGAAACAACCACATAACCTGAATAAACATAGAAGATAAAATGTTCCTTTTCAGCAGTCATGATCATCTGAGTGTTTCAGATTATATAATTTGCTGTTTAGCCTGTGTGGCCTTTTCTAGTCTCTATTTCCTTCCCGTATATACCGTGAGATACTGTAAGCATTTAGTTTCTATTACCTTGGTGGTAACAAACCTCATAGATTTTTGTATAAAAATTGTGAGGACTCAAAGACATGTTTAAAACGACGTTGTCAGTATTGTACAGTGATTTAAATGTCTTACAATAAATTTACAGGACATGACAGTTATATATCAAGCATCACAGATTACTGCAAACATAGACACTATATTACATTATAAAAATTTTCCTTTTACATAAATGGCTTAGACAAGCTCTGAAAACATATTTAATAACATGAATAGCCTTTATCATTGAATAAAGGAAATTTTGTTGACTGTTGATAAGTTATAACTATTTAAAAAGTCATTCAAAATAAATTAATCCATTTGTGGATGTACAATGAATAATTTATTAGAGTATTAGTAAAATGCTCTACATTTGAGAGGGTGTTTTTTCTAATGAAATTTGAATTTGTAATCTATTATGAAATTTCCATCATATTTTAAAAATTATTTGGAATAAAACAATCTAGAAATTTGTATATTAATTTGTTCATACTTGAATGTGTTACAAACAAATAGAACCACTTTGAAATAGTGTATATGTTTGCATATACATATAATGTATACGCATATAAATATACATATTTATATACATATAAATACTTCAGTATTTACTGCAAATACTTTTCATATTTGCATATACATATGTAAAATATGAAAATCTAAGGAGTATCTGATATGCTAGGAGAAAAATATTTAATAAAATATTCCCAAGCTTCCAATAAAGTTTTTGGTTGGGAAAACTACTGTATTTTACTCCACTAGAATAAGATAGTGTTATTTTATGGAATAAAATAAACTGAAATTTTATAGAATAAAATACTCCCTGAAATAAAATATTGGAAGTAGAGGAGTTATTTTTCTAATACACCAGAAGAAAGGTTAAAAAGGTCAATAAATTGACTGTCTTCTCCCTAGAGAAACCAAGGAGTGAGAAACACCGGGGGAGAGAATTGTAAAAGTGAGAGAAAACTTTTTCATCTTAATTACAAAAAGTTTCCATTTTGATTAAGCCCATTTTTCAGTTCAGACTATTTTACTAGGAGGAATTTTAACTGAAGTTGCAAATAATGGATAGCCATCTTTCCTGAATATTAGGTTAACTCTCTGCTGTTTATTAATAGATGGAATTGAAAAATGATAAATAATTTATCTTTCTTGATATAATTGTATCTATTAAAGGTATTTATTAGTGTTTCCAGGAAGAAATCAGAGGTGGATTGGGTTTGGAATAAATTGTTTTGTGTAGACTGATGAAAAAGAATGTTTCAGTGGCAGCAGAAGTGGTGGTTTGTGTGATGAGTGTCATCTGCAGCCACACAGAGAACAGAGGCACAAGGGCAGATGAGAAAACACGAACAACACCCTGTCCCAACCACTCCTAGAGCTGTCCTAGGGGAGCCTTCAAATTCATGGCAAAGATGAGTATGTGGACAGGACTCATTGGGATGCAGGGAAGAGCCTTTTGTGATTACACAAAAGTTATTATGGGTTCTTTAGGGTAGTCACCAAAGGGGGGGGAAATGGAGGGATTGAAATGGAGGAATATGGGAATAGCCTGGCCATCCAGAGGGGGACAGGGAAGGGGCTGCTGGTGCTGTGTGTGCTTGTGTGAGTGCTGAGTGTGTCTGTGACAGTTTGTGTGGCTGGCCATGTGTCTGTGTGTGTGTCTGTGTGTGTGTATGTGTGTGTGTGTGTGTGTGTGTGTGTGTGTATGTATCATATATGGGTATTTACGTGTGCCCCTATTGGGAATATGTGCTCAGCTTGGCTGCTGGATGGACCTGGGGGCATGCAGTTGTGACGGCTTTGCCTCGATTGGTCTGCTGGGTTTGGTATTCCCTGCACACTCAGTATGCTGAAGAAATCGCCATATACCTATTCATACAATGCTCTCAGTCAAACTTGCAAGATTCACTTACTATTAAACATACTGTAATATTTTCTGTGTAAGTGTTCACTGACAGTGACAAAGTCCTGGTGAAGAAGCTGACAGAGTTCTTACCATAAGCATACTAGTATTGCTCAATATATTTTATTGATGTACGTATATATAGTATAGATATTGTGTATATTGTGTATATTAATATTTTTTTACATATTTTTTTACATATCGTACTGTGGTTCTTTCCATGTTTCCAAATTGTGAGGAAGTTAATATCCCATCACCTAACTATACATTTAGCCTCTTTCCCATTCCTTTTTGTGTGGTCTGGAAGTAGAGCAAAGCAATAGTAACTGGCTGAGAGCTTCACTGCTTTAGGGAGATCTGAGGGTGAGTGCTTCCTCTGTGGAAGGAATGCTGCTCTTTTGCCCTCCTGACATACAAATAAGGTGCATGTTTGCAAGTAGAGCAGACTGGGACAGAATGCCCTTCATTAAATTTATTTATGCTCTTCCACAGATGCATACCTCTGCAGAGCACTAGGGTAGACTGAGCAACCTCCATGCCTTAATTACATTCAGAGTTTTCCAATGCAAATCACAGTGGGATTGTGTAGGGCGGATGGAATCCAATTTTTGCTATCAGTTCTTCATATTTTTGGGTCTCACACTGCTAAAGTGCCCCAGGAGCACTCGGAAACTGGATCTCTGGATGTATGATATTTTTGGCCAACATAGACAAAATCCAAGGAAAAAGGCAAGATGAACAGGAATCTGGAGCATAATAGTTTGCCTGCCTACTCCTAACCTTGCCTACTGGCAACTCAGCTAATCTGTCCCTGTCTGTATTTCACAATCCAAATTACATGGACTAAATACTCCAGGATCCTCATCTCCTGCAGTGTATGTCATCAAGTGTTGCAGAGAAGTGACTTTGTGCTGCCCTATATAGGTAAACTTCAATTGCATATGCAGAAAAGGAGGATAATACCTTAGAACTGACCTTGGGAATTGCTTTTTTTTGGTTTTGTTTTTCTCTGCTTGCTTTTTATTCTATGCAGATTCTGGGAGACAAAGGCAGCTCTCCGTTTTTAATTGCTGTAAGTAGCTTGTGAGTAGCTGGAACAGCTTTTTATGCAACCTGATTTGAATGTATTCCAGGCTGAAGATAGACATCTATTTTAAAGGCACCGCATGCTCATCGTGGCCTCCTGCCAATCAAGCAGTTGTCACTTGCTAGACAGTCCTAAACAACTTCTGCTCCTTCCTCAGTTCGCTGTCTGTCTGACTGATGGAAACGGCAGGGCTTCTCCCTTTCCCCCTCCCCTTTCTTTTCCCCTGAACCAGTGTCACCACATGGCAGGAGAATTCAGCCACTGCTGCTGAGAACAAGGCACTGTTTGTGCTGCTGGCCTCAGGACTTGGATAAGGAGCCCCGAAACAGAACAGGGTAGATTATCAGTGTAATTCCCCAAGAATCCTCTCCTTTCCACAGCAACTCGGGGTGGATATGGAGGTGAATAGGGTTTAACTGATTTTATTTTGCTTTTTGAACTTCTCAAGCTTACTCAAGACTGAAAAAAAATGAAATCCAGATCTGTTTTTTCTGAACTCTGCCTAGCCAGATTATGTATAGATTGTGTGAATATTGTGGTCTGGCCCTGTAACAATAACACTCAGAGACCTAGTCTGAAGCAAAGCTAACATGATAAGTGCATGGAAATATTTATTTTTCTGTTATATCTCCACAACACAGTTATGGGTAAGCTTTGCTACTATATCAGATCAGCAGCAAAGCAACCAATGGACCTCAGCAACCCTACAGAGGACTCAACTGAACTTCAGTATCTTTTACTCTATCTCTTCCCTTACCTCTTGTTGGACTCCTTGCTTGCTTGCTGGGCTATAGGCTCCAAGGATTTTGAAGAACGTCAGAGAATCATAGAATCACAGAATGGCTTGGGTTGGAAGAGGACCTTGAGGATCATCAAGTTTTAACCCTCCTGCTGTGGGCAGGGCCACCTTCCACTAGATCGGGTTGCTCCAAGCACTGTCCAATCTGGCCTTGAACACATTCTCTCTGGACTAAAGAAAATATTCCAACTTCTGGTTCCTGATTTTGAGACCTTGATTCTTTGGAGTCCTTTATGGTTTTATATACATTTTTAAGTCTTCTCTTTAGCCAGTGACTTTGTCTTAATTCATTTAAAATTTGGCTGCTGGCCATCTGGGTGAAAAGCATATATGGGTATCAATCCTGCAATTCATGGTTCTTTATTATTTGTGATTTCTAGAATTTTTCCATTTAAATTTTCAGGCAAATTTTGCATTGCCAGCTTTACTAAACTTTTGACCCTGTGATGAGTAAAAAAAAAAAAATCTTAATTCTGAACATTATGATTCTTTATTGTATCCTTAATAATGTTAAATGTAAAAGTCTTTTTTCCCTTGGAAACGGAAGTCTTCCCTAACTGACCATCATTTCAGAGACTTAGAGTGTAAGGTATTATTTCCAGTTTCTTTGTTCTTTCTTTGCTTGGCTTAGATGAGATGCATCACTGCTATTAATTAATTAATAAGGAGAAAAAGAAAGGAAAACAAAGATTTCCCTCTGTGTCCCTTCTCTTTAAAACAAAACTGCTGCACATTTTGTTTCTGACTGAGATGTTTGGCAGAGTTCAAACTGCTGAAGGAAACTGTTCTTGGTATGAAACACTTTTCTCCTACATCCCTTTTCTTGTTTACTCTTTCTGGTTTTAGCTGTTGCCTATGGCTTTTCCTAGAACTTTATTTGAAGAATGCTATAGTTTTTATTTAAATAACTGTCATCAATGATGGCTCACTGCCTGTCAACAACATCTTCTCTGTGTCTATGGTGTCCCATGCATGGCATCCAGGTTCTTCATACTCTGGTCTCTGGACAGTTATAGAAATAAAAAATCAGAAAATGCTCTGTTACATTGTTCACCACATTTTCTTACCAACATGGATATAGGATATTCTGTAATTTTCCTATATTTCCTGTATAATATCAACTATATTCTTTAATATTTCCATTTGTTTAGTTTGTTTTCTGCTTCCTTCTCTACATTCCAAACACTAAGGTAGTGTACTCTTAACCTTTTCCATTCTTTTACTGGTATTAGTAAAATAGATGTCACCTATAAAAATGTACTCTGTGTCTCTGACTTCCTCTCTTGTTAGGCCGCCCCATGACTATAAGTGTCCCTGATGTGTTCTATGACAGCATGTGTCTAACTAGAGAAATTCTCTCCATGCTCGATGTTTATGCAGTTCAAATATGTTTAAACATCTATTTGTCTTTCTATCTCTGTCAAATGTTTGCCCTCAGCTTTTTCAATTTTTCCTTGCAAGGCAAGTTTTCCAGGCTCTATGCCTTTGTGTTTGTTTTTGGCTTTTTCTCAGAAGTCACAATCTGTCAATGCAAAAGTTAGTTGGGAATTTTCCAGTGAAAAGCTTCTTTGTTTTGCTTTTTATTTGAAAAGTAATTTTTGCAAAATCAGAGACAATTCTCTTGTAGAAGGTATTTGCTTCCCCTGCCCCCAGACATGTTTTAGGGTGGTATGATCTGAATAGACACATTTAGTTTTTGAAACCAAATGGATGCTTCTTGCTTCTGGTTCACTGGCCAAAATATCTAAACTACTCTTAAATATTTTTTGTGGAAGAATTCAGGCACCCAATCACACAGCAGCCCCTTGTCTGGTTGAAATATTACGTCAAAAATCCCATTAAAAAAAAAAAAAAACAAACCAACCAAACCCTAACATGATGTATAGTGGCCAGTAGGGAATAAAGGGACAATTATCAAGCTAAGATGAATATTGGTAGTATTGGCTACCTTTCCCAATCACAGCATTATGGAGCAGGAAGCTTTAGGTGATTCCTAATTCCAAACTCAGCAATGTTTGGAATGACTTGTCATTGCTGCAAGTCAGCATCAGGTTCATTCATTACTATTATTACTGATTTCCCAGAAAGATGAGTTTAATTAAGGTGACTGCTACCATCACATGAATTTTAAGGCAAACTTCTAATGTGAGCTATTTATTCCATGCACAATTGAACATACTGCCAATACTGCATATAATAATACAAAAATGTTGTTATGATTACTAAGAGTGTGTGCTAAATGACTGAAGACATTTGTCACTTGGCTTCCATAAGGTTTAAAATATGCTGGCCGGGGTTTAGCACTAAAAAAATGTCTAAAGAAGGGAAAAAAAAAAAGAAGGAATAATTGTTACTAAAATGGTTTACCACTCCTAAACATATCGTATTATGTTAGGGCAACTGGGTGGTTGTTCTAATTGAGTATAGCACCTCTCTCCAAGCACTGCTTTCTGTATTTCCCTCTTTTACCTGTATTGGGCTCACTTATATGTATTTACTGCTACATACGGTATGCTGAGACAAATCAAAGAAAAAGAAAGCTGAGGGATGGAAATTCGAAGCCTTAGGATTAGTAATAACAAATTCTCAATTATCCTGTGATGTGTTTCTTCAGAAATCTCTTTTCATACACAAGGCTCTTTGAGTGACCTCATTATCTCCTGGTATGTAGAAATGTATTTTGCCATTGCACAGCCAACACTAATATATTTATTATTCATCTGATACTAGACCAGGCTTTAAGCTGTGCAATGCTTTCCTCATCACTTCATTGTTTATTTGTTTTAGTGAATATCCATGAGCTGGAGCCTGAATGCAGACCTGTTGTTTTACTCATGTTTCCAGAAAAGACTTCAAAAGAAAATGTCTTATTTTTTTTCAAGGTGCTTAACTCCTAAATGGAAGTTATTTAAATGACAGTATTATTTATTCTATTCCAGATATTCATGTACAAAGATATTGTAACACTTATCAAGATGGACCTCTTTTAACATTGTTTTATATCAAGGTGTTAGCACATGACCATGCACCATGCAAATCTTAGTTCATGGTTTCTTCAGTTTACTATAGAAAATAAATGCATCTGATCATTGCTAGCCTTGTTTATAAATTACCAAATTTGAAATTAATTAATATCTCCAAAACCAGTGCCTCTGAGAAGGACTCAAAAAAAGAACCAGTTGAACAGGATGTCCATGTATGATGCTGGAGGTACAAGAGCCAGTTGAATCCTCAGAAGCCAAAGAAGGGAAATGAAGTTATTTTTCCTCTAGCTCATTCTAGTGAGACTTAGAATGGGGCATTTTATACACTGTTCCATAGCCATCCAGTGAAAAACAAAAATGCAGGAAAATAGGTAACCTAATTTGTCATGATATACCTAAGTAAATTCAATCTATTGCCTTTGTACAAGAAAATAAGAAAAAACTAAAAGAATTTATTTTATCATATGCCAAAATACAAAAATGGTAAGAGGATTCTTTAAAAACAGAGGCCTAATCAGTAAATTACAGTATAGCATGGTACAAAGCTAAAGCAAAGGTGTGAAATCATTCAAAAAAAAAAGCAATGGACTGTGGCAGTAAACAAAATCGGCCATTTGCAGAAGTGACTTAGTAATGCCGACTATTTCGGTCTTTCATCCAATCTGCTCTCTAGCCAAAGGCATGAGAAGAGATCAGGCCACCAAATGACCTCTTTCTACCAAGATGGTCTTTGAATCTGCCTTTTGGTGGAGGTTGGGTCAGGCACCAGATCCCCATAAGGCTGTACCTCCCTTCATGGGATCAGCCAGAACCCAACAGGCTCCCCCCCTGCGGAAGGTACTCTCCCTTGGTCAGCAATTTGGTATGGGAAAATTCTGACTCCTTTCCACGTGAAGGTCTTACTGAAAAATATACAACCACTTTCTTTTTCCATTTCTTGTGCAGTTTGACTGACTTGGGCTCACAGTTGGAACTGAGTAAATAGTTTCTGTGTGAGCAGCTGAAGTGTCCCGAGTTTGGCCTATATTCAGCTACAAAGAGCTTAAAATAAAATATTGAGAGAAATCGGCGAGACAATGGAAAAAATCACGCTATATAAGTCAGAACATATTCACCCTCTATGAAGTTAAGGCTAATGATAATAGGCTTGCCCATGGGTAAAAACAATAGGCTTTATTTACAGCGTGTTAAGTTTCTGTTACTGTAAGGCTGAAGCGTATACAAGTGTGTAAGCGTGGTAAAGCGACATAAGCCAGGCCAAACCTTGATAGGCGTGTGAATTCTGCCAAGATACTTCAGCATGACAACTGGAAAATGTAGAGGATGAGACTGAACTGAGAGAGAAATAAACAGTGGTGAAAGTACTGGAGCTGCACTGTCTGTGTACTCTGTAAAACAAAAGCAGCTTGTGTGGGATCTCCCATACTAATGTTCCTGTTGGGTCAAATTCAACTCACTTTATTATTGTAAAAAAGTCTTCTATTAAGACAAGAGAGGTAAGAGAGAATAATAGCAATTAATAAAGTATGCTGAGGCTGACTAGGTATTCTTAGGACAACGGTCTCCCTGGTTACATTTTTACTAGTAAATAAAATGAATTGGGGATTGTTCCCTGGCCCTCAAGTTAGAGCATGAGCATGACTTTTGCCCAGAAAACTGAAAGGTTTTTCCCAAAATAGGCTGGGAATCCAGGCTGCCTCTTGGCACCGGCCTTGGACTTGGGCTAACCCATGAGCCATCACCAAGCACAGCTCTTGTATGGGATTTCAATATATCTTCTGATTCACTTTTGTTTTTTGAGGAGCAGCAGAACAGAGGAGCTGCTGTCCCTGGCAGGGCTTCAAGTGAAAGATAAAGCAACTATGTTTTTCCAAAAGGTTCATAGGATCTTTAAAAATAATATTTTCTTAACAAGAAAAAATAAAAGTCTGCAGTATCAGATACAACATGAAATCAACACAGCTTACTGGAAAAAAAATGATGACATATTGGGTTATTGAGAAACAAACACCTTTTTTTTTCACCACAAATAAAGATCATTTTACTTGGGTATCTGCACCTGAGTGGAAGTGCTGTGAATGGGTCTCTGAGCCTTGCTGTGTGCTCCTCAGCTCTTTGGTACTTTTTTTCAGTGACATTCCAATGTAAAAAAGCATAAGCAAATTCTTCATCTGGGACCAGAAACCAAAACCCATCCTCAAACCAGAGGCTCTAATGTAAGCTAGACCACAGAATCAGGCTTGGCTTTTCTTAGGCTGTGTCACTCGCCCCATAGAGATGAGGTATTGCAAGAAATAAAAGCAGTTTGATCCCAACTCAGTCTCAGCTGCCTCTTGGAATATGGGAGCAACACATCAAGTCCCCCCAGGCTGACTCCCAAAATGATTTCCATCTCCCTGTGTGAATGCTGTATTTAAGAAATTATTTCGCAAAGATGAGGAGTAACAGAAGTATTATATCACATGTAATCATGGTGGGATTTTGGATTGAAATGTCTAATGGATTTAATATGAAATCTAAATGTACCAGGCCAGTTTGGGGTCTGAAGTTGACTTCTGGAGATTTTGCTCAGGTGCCTAGGGAGCTCACTAGCCAAAGTGGAGAAATCAATTACTTTCAGGTATTTTCAAAGCTGAGAAGATGTCCAAGAATAGCTTCTCCAAACTCCTTTTCAAAGATTAGACTCCTAGTTTCTATTTCAGGTCAAACTGAGGCAGAATTCAATTAAGAACAATCAATCTCCAAATTTTTATTTTTTTTTTAATTTCTGTCTATTCTTATACTCTGCCCTTCAAAAAGAATTGTTCAGAATACATGGAAAACAATGAAAGTATTTTTCCAGTAACTAGAAGGAAATGAAGAGACCTGAATGTGGCCAGCAGGTATCTTGGAGACATTACAAAGGCTCATCAAGGCTATGAGAACAGCAAATGTCCAGTGCAGGACACCTTGGTGAGACTGCCAAACCTGTTGTCACCATTTTATACTGGGTGACAGACCAAAGCCCCCTCCTGGGCGCTGACTTGGCCCAGAGGATGGACCCCTGGCCTGGGAGTCATGACATATATGTAGGTCTTTGTTGTGCTCTGACAATCAGACTGCAGTGCCTTGTACCCCTCATGCTATTCCTGCCTGACTCCCCAGCCTGCTGGTAGCTCAGCCAACTCCAATGCCACTCGGCCAGGGCAGAGAAGAAAGTCTTGGCTACTGTCTCTGAGTGCTGCTTTGCATATGGTCAGCTTTGATAAACAGGCTTCATTAAAACTGATATATTTAAAAGGCTTCTGCAGTTGTTCAAAAGAGGCAAGATGTTTTGTGTGAAATGAGAGCAGATCGTTTAATGTAGATTTTTATCCACAGTTTAAGTGGAGGTTTCAAAAAATGAAAGAGGTACCTTTAAATAAGTGTTAGTTATTTCACAGAATCACAGAATATGCTGATCTGGAAGAGACCCACAACGGTCATTGAGTCCAACCTTTAGCCCTGCACAGGACCATCCCCAAGAATCACACCATGTCCTTGAGAGTATCATCCAAACACTTCTTGAACTCTGTCAGGCTTGGTGCTGTGACCACTGCCATGGGGAGCCTCTTCCAGTGCCCAACCACCCTCTGGGTAAAGAACATTTTCCTAATATTCAGTCTAAACTTACCCTGACACAACTTCAGGCCTTTCCCTCAAGTCCAGTCACTAATCACCGCAGAGGAGTTTCTACTGACCTCTGCATATTTCAGTCCTGCTTTGAAAAAATAATAATAATTATTTTTTTTGATTTTTTTTTCTCAAGTGGCTTTTTACTTAAACAGATGTTTTCATTTTTAAGATGCAATTTTTTTTTATTTTCAATAAAGTGCCAGGCTCTAGTGAAGAGAACATGCAAATCTAAAATCATTTATCTCTTCTTTCTTGCAAACACAAAAATCTTTTGTTCTTAAACAGAAATTAAAGAGGGTAGAGAAGAAATCCCAACCCCCTGACTTGAGAGAAAATGTAGCGATATTTATCAAGCTCTCCCTCTCTTTCCTTAGTATTTAGAAGGCTCAATTATATTTTCTTTTTGGCATTAAGGTTGTTAATTATGCAGTTGCCTGTTTATTTTGAATAACTGAAAGATTGTACCAGAAAAAGGATCAGAGAGTAAAAGAGAGAGGGGAGAAGGAAAAGATAGAAACTCATTACCTCTTGCAAACTGCTAATCATTGTAAATGGCCACAGAGGCCAGAGGAGACTGCAGAAATTACTATCAAGTGTGAAGGAATAAAAATACCCTAGACTATCTTACTGGGAGGGGAAAAAAAGGGAAAAAAAGGAAAAAAGTAAAGAAATCTCCTTGATACTAAAGCAACTAAACTGGAAAGGGTAATAGAAAGAAGCACAGCAAGGGGTCCTGGCAAGCCCTGTAAGCAAGAAAATAAACAAAGGGAGGTAGGAAATGGGGAAAGAAATAGATTTTATCATTATGTGCAGAATATATTGACAGAATCCCTCACTATATCATAGGGTGCTCTTGGCGTTTTATTAGCAGGGCTCCATGAAACCTTGTTATTCTGTTTTTCATGTTATTTCCTTGTCCATTCCTACACTCCTTCCTTCTCCGGCTGTGAGCTACAATGAGGACAGCAGCTCTGCTCCCCAAACCCAGCAGCCCCAAGACTCTCAACTGAGCCAAATGGGCAGACAGCACCTTGAAGGCGACAGCAGTGACTTTCGGCTCCGGCGTTGACCTCCAGCTCCAACCCTTTGCCCACGGCTGTGCTCTTGAGGGTGGATCAATATGAAGGATTACAAAAGAGGCTTGGCTGGATGCAGATAGAAAGCTCCAGGCACTGAAAGCAATATCAAAGTAGCAGCCTTTGCAGGCCTGGCTTCATGAATTCTTCACAACCCTGGCCCCAGCGGTCCCTGAGCCATTTAAAGGGTTTATTGCTTGCTCGGCAGCCCAGGCTAAAGCCGTGTTGCTACCAAATGAATTCTGTGCTAAATATTAGCACTGTAGCTAAGAAAGCTCTCCCTCTCCACCTTTACCTCTATCAATATTAAAGAAGATAAAAATAAGTCACTGAGGGGGAATATTGCTCCTAGAGTACAACAGAGGCCTGCTAAATCAGAAGAGCATAATATAAGAACTTATATTTCAGAAAAAAAAAAAAAAGAAGTATCTGTGCAAACAAAAGAAAAATGAGCTTCATTTTGCTAAAGAATAGTTTAGAAAAAGAACCTTAGACTGCAGAAAAACTGTGTCCTGCAGCCTGGGCTCTTTTCCTTGGTATTGTTTATGTCTTTTTATATTTAGAATGAACTTTCATTCAGGACTTTCTTTTGATTGGATTCTGTTTTAGAAACACTAAGCTGATATAAAATCATGCAAACAATACCTGATTTCCTCAAAAACACAAAAGAAACATTTTCAATATCTAAAAAAAACCCTGAAAATCTACATTAATATTTATTTTAACAATCATCTAAATTTCCAAAGGGAGTTCCTACAGTTCCATATCCAAACTCTCACATGTATAAATATTGTTTATGTGTACAAAAAATTAGAAATAGGCAGTTGTCTGGGCACAGTGGAAAGATATATTAATATTTAGGTTTTATGAAAATGTATTTGAAGAAGGAATTTGTTTATTCAAAAAGAGTGTTACATATTTTGACATGAAGTTTCATCCCAACTGGTGTCTAACTTTGACTCAGCTTAAAGCAGCAAAGGGTTACACAAGACTGAGCTCAGTCTCTGCTTATGGTCTTTGTCACCATCCTAATGGTGCCAAACCATGTTGACTGTGAATAATTCTCTGTCTGAAATCCTGATTGTGCAAAGCACTACTGTGGCCAAACTGAAAGTCTCTTTAACTCCTTCCTCCTGCCATCCTGAAAGCAGTTTGATTGCTATGCCCAGCGTGGTTGGTAGGGCTGGCGCTCAGAGCCGGGGGTGGATGGGTGAGTAGTTTCTTGAGGGTGAGCAGAGTGTGTCATTAGTTCTTCAGGGTGTTACTTTGAATGGGTGTGTGGGGGATGGGTCCTACATGAGACTAATTTCTTCTGTGAAGAGGTTTTCTAAAGAATTTTTGGTTCTGTAAGACAGGAATAGAGGAAATACACTTATCTTGTCTATTTAGCATGGAAAACTAGGATTTCTAAGTTGCAAGTTAGCAGAAGAGCTTTCTCCTACAGTTCTTTCCCTTTCCCTCTGTTCTGTGCAGTGATGAGCACTTTCCAGCACTGACATCACACTGGGCTTTAGCCATGTTTGGCAGCTCAGCGTGGTGAAGTTTCTTCAGAGAAAACATGAAAGATGGACACTTGCAGACGGCATTTGTGAGTATCGTGTTTTCTGTACATGCGGCAAGCTAAAGTAAGCGCACATTGTGCATATGTTTTATGTTACCATTTCATAAAATAAAAGGCTCCTGTCTGCTGATAGCACGTATATGTTACTGGGTACAGGATCTATGTCCAGCACCGGAATTTTCCCAATTTTCTTGTGAAATGTGGATGAGAAATATATTGTGTGAACACTTCTTTCTGCATCACCTGGTTTAGCATAATGGTAGTTATAAATGTGATATCTCTTGGAAAAAGGCTAAGAAAAATTAAATGGAGGCATTATTAAAGTAAGGCATTATTAGAGAAAGGGGAGAGCAAAATTTAGATTTGCATGAATTCTCTAGCTTTTGCTTGTAGGAAAAACACATATAACCTATAAATCTGTACATGTGTGTGATTTGGTGTTACTTTTTCTACCAGAGGCCAGTTATTCATTATTCTTTCAAGAACCAGCTGATGTATTTTTATAATAAGAAAGAATCAGAAAGGAGGCAGTTCTGAGGAAACCCTTACTGGTCAGACCAGGCTCTGCACTCCCACTCCAGGGACTGTTGGATCTGCATTGCCATTCTAGGACTTGGGGTAAGTGCTTCCATATCAGCTCACATATATGTTGATCTAATGAAAACCATAAGAGGTTAATTTCTCAACTGATGTTCAGTTTTAGGTCAATTTTATCAAATGTTGGACCTGACACTTTCCTTTGGCTGATTTTGCTTTTTCTTAACCCAAACCTAAAGACTGTTCTGCTTATCAAAGCAACAGCACATCAGAAAGCTCCCTGGACATGTACATACCCACGTCAGGAATGCTAACAGCATACTTACGTAATCCTGCTGTGCATTTTCTAGCCCACATTTCTTTCCTCTCCCTTCCTTTTTACTTCTACTTTCTCACTCTGCTGTCCCTATTATGTTTGTGGTTCATTTCAGAAATGTGTCTGAAATGGAACACTTTTGCCAGTCCAAAGAAACAATAAGGAAATGGAAATACAAATCCACTGTAATTTTCTTGTTGTTCAACCCTTGATTGTGACTCCATGGACTGTCATTGCCTTTCCCGGGAAAGGGTGAAAAAAATACGTATCAGAACATGAGTATATGCCATCAACCCATTGCAAAGGTACAATCGACCGTTTCATTCTGACTTTTGCAGTCTCTTTTTTTTTTTTTTTAATCTGACTGAGCTAACTTAGCTGGTTTTTTGTTTATTGCTGGTACAGATTTACATTTACATCTTGATCTCTCTCCTGCTTCTGCTCTCATGTGACCTGTGCACTGGTTATTATGAGCTGAGCAGAACATCCCAACCAAAGGACAAGAACAATGCTTCATGGCAGCAGTGAGCAAGTAAATAGCTCTTGGCAAAATCCTCTGCTCTCCCTAGCAGGAAAATGTCAGGCAGCTACAGTCCCAATGGCAGTGATGAATGGGCTGTTTTCTGGTGTGCTGGAAATGAGGTGCTATGGCTTTGTTTTGGAGGGGTGAGACACAGGTCCCATGCAGCTGATCATCTCAGAGTCACCAAGCATATTTAACTGGTAATGTATTAAGATGTAGATGATAAAATATACACCAAGTAGTTCACATTTACTGTTTTATTTTAATAAGCACACAGCTCATTACGGATCACTTTGGATTTGACTGATGCTTTCCATGAACCAGTTATTTGACAGTAATCTTTCTTTATTTTACATAACTCAAGTTTCAAGATATTTTTCTAAAATTCTGTTTCCCAAGAGAAGTCTTGCTAAAAAGATGTGCAGCTTTGCCAGAGACCTGCATTATGTAAATCTTAAACTGACAATTCAGCCTCAACATTTCAAATCTAATACCTAATATCCTTAAAAAGAAAGAAAAAAAAAATGTAGGTGGCCTTCAAGAACTTTCCATTCTGGTATGGTGCAACACAGCCTTCTTTTAACCCTTCAAGAAAGTACCCCTTTTCTTTCCAGACTGTAAACTTTCCACCAGTAGTAATAATCTCTGCTATGTTTGCTTTAGAACATGCAGGAGTTGAACACAAATATTATGTTAGTAGAAGTGCAATAGTGTGTTCCTTGGCAGAGATAGCCAGATATCTATTTGAAGAGCTTAAGGTAGTGTTAGATGGCTGGTGTCCATTCCAGGACTCTGTGCCCACCACACGTATGTAAGGGTGGTGGTAAGTCACAGCACCGTCAGGTTGCTCATTGTGGTGCCCTGAGACCCAGCGTGACAGTGGGTGAAAGCGCTGGGCTCAGAGCGCAGCAGAGGTCCTGTGCTCCCTGTGCCATTTCCTTATGACACCTTCTCTGTGCAGGATGCTGTAACTGAGGTTGTAACATCAGCTGGAAAACTGTCTTCTTTCTTTCTCTCTCCAGAGGGTCCTGTGCATGGACTCTGGTCAGATCCTTACTACCCCCTCATTATATCTCTCTTTAATTTTGTATTCAACCACCCTTGTGCACAGTGTTGTTTTCAACAAGGCAGACTAAACTTGGCTCTCTGCACTGTGAAAACCAGCGCTTTTTAGTCATCTGGAGAAACTGAGCAATGCCTGAGCTCTCCCACTCTAACTGGCACGTAGAGAAAGGGAAATTGTGATCTGCTATCAAACTCTTTTGTGTCAAAGGACAGTTTAGTGCAGCACCATGAGTTTGCCAGGCAATTGACGCATGCCTTGGTGGGAAAGGAAAAGGCAAAATATGAACTTGTTCAATTTCCAAGACTCTTTGGGAACCCACTGAATGAGTTGTAAGGGCTCCAGTAAATCTCAATTATTATTTGATCTAATTATTCTGATAAACAGTGGAAGATTCAGGGTCCAATGGCAACAAAAGATGGATGGATGGATGGATGAGTCCCAAAAAGATGAAGTGAAACAGGGATAAAATAATGTAGTCATAAAACTACATAATATTACCATCCTATATATATAATTTTTTCAGCAGCTAGCCAAAGACAAAATGTGTTCTTGATAGACTCCATAGCTTAAAAATTAGAGAAACTCTACAGAAAGGGTTTTGCTGTGGGGAGAATGGGAAGGTTAGGTTTTTTCATCTAATGGTCATTTAGGTAACTGGCATTTTGACTGCTTATCAGAAAACAGCTTATGAAAAAAGCTGAACCAGAAATTATAGAGTTCAAATACTTCAGTCAAACTCTACCAAGCCTTTCTCCTGACAGCTTCACTAGAGAACTAAACATCTGTCACTTCTATAGGATCTGTTGGTAATGTTTATTGTTATCCTACTCCATTTTAAAAACAAATATGTATCAGGCGACTTTCTAATAGCACCTTCTTTTGAAGATGGTTTCTTCCATACAGTTTTCAAACACTGACTTCGAGTCAGCCTGGAGATTTTGCCGTGTGTTCAGATGATTTTTAAGAGAAGATGTTTGTTTGCAAGGGAGTAGCATAATCCTCAGTGGAGTTACTCCAATAGGTTATAACACATCTTTATGAGGTATGATCATACAACGCAACCTTGGGTGCAATGTGCTGTGCTGCGGTGTGATGCGTATGAGAAGGGTCAAACATTACAGACCCCATGTTCTTCCTTTTTCTTTTATTCTCTTTCATACCATAGAACTCTCTATGCCTGTTCCATTTCACCCCCTTTCACTACTCTAGCAAGCAGTCAGAGAAGATCAGAGCCAATCTGGTTCAAGGAAAAATTGAACATATAAAGAAAAGCAGTGTGGGACTGAAAAGGAGGGAAGAGAGTAAAGGAAAACTAGCTCTTCTTAGTTGGTGAAAAGCAAATATTGGCAGCTTCTGACCTTCTACACCCTGAAATGCTGGGAAAAATCTTCCCAGGAGAAATTGAACTATGATTCCTGGATTTTGTTGTTGTAATTTGTAAAATTTTGATACATGTCTTCTTCATATTCTGGCAATACAAATAGTTTTCTGCAGCTTTAGAAAATTCAGACCTCCCATACGAGACAGGTTTATGACCCAAATGAAGCCAATTGCTGTGTAATACCATTTTATGCTATAAGAATACCAGGATAAAATATGGTACAAGGCACTGATATTATCTCCATCAGCATAGTAGAAGTGTCAGTGGGGGTGGACTTTCTGAAACAAGGAGAACTCAAAGTGAATATTATTCTTTGAAAACACAGTGCAGCAATAGGGTCTGTGAAGGAAAGTGGACAGGGCATCAAAGACATGGATCAAAGTCTTTCTTTGCAATAAAAATAAAGCTTGTATAACTTTGTGGGAGAGGAGTGACCCAAACCTGTTGGATTTTCTATTTTTATTTTATATTCTTGTTTTGATTTTGCCCTTCAGAAAACTCAGTGATTTTCAGAAATGCAAGACTCTACAATATGCTAGTGAAACAATATGAGAATCGTTTTACTATCACAATATTACAGATTTTTTCATGTCTTTCTTTAGAACTGAGTCACAAGGATAGAAATTCTGCCATAGATAGATAGTTAGATAGATTGTTCTATTTAGGAACAATTATAAAATAGAACTGGATGTAATAAACAAATACATGGCAGGTAGATGATGCCTCAAGTTCACTACAGAATAAGACTTTATTTTAATTTATCTTGAACATCAAAAGCCAGGTATTCAGGCAGCACTCTTGAAAATTTAAGTCAGATAATAATTTAGTAGGGTACATCTGAACCCAAGCTGTAATAGAGATAATCTAGAGACTGATATACAATTTTCAGCCCCTATAAAATGATAATCATCAGCAAAATTAGGCAAACAAGAGTAATACGAGCCATTTCTTTTCCCCTCATTTGCTAAAAAGCAGTATGAACCTAGGAAGCTAACCTCAGTTGAATAGCTACCAGTGAACTGTGGGTTTTTATTAAATGTTTTTCTGTCTCATTTCTTTCTGCTCAATTAATAATTTAGACAATATATAGTTGATAATAAAGTTTATCCAGTTCCTACAAAGCCAATCTGATAAACTGTATCTCAGTTTGTCAGTTTTGCTCAGACATGTGTCCACCTAACATGGTGGTGACATTCCATGCTTTCTTCTACCCAGGTAAGATTTAGAACTAGAATGGTATCATAGACTCATCTCTAAACATATTCAAAGACTGATTTCTCTAAATTCATCCAGTATCATCCCACTTGACAATCTACAAACTTAATAGACTTACACATTGGTGATAACTTATTAGAAAGGCTCCATCTGCATTGAGATTTGGACAATCTAGCATTTCATTTTCATGCATGCCAAGAGAAATATATTTACCTTTCTGAAACATCGTTTTCACAGACAAGGTTAATACTAATTTAATTCACTTTATTAGTAATCTAAATTAAATATCTCCAAGAAAATGAAGAATCAGAGAGACCTCTGATGAAATCCAATCAGATTCCTGTTGTTTCAGCAGTACAGCTTTATCAAATAGTGGGTGGTGAACAATATGGTTTTCTTCTGTCCATACTGTTAGTTTGGTGAGAATATCACTTTCCTTTAGCTGGGATGAAACGAATGGAGCAACCAGCAAATGTTTGAACTACATGTCTTGGTCTGGTATCCAGTATCTACACTTATCTGGTTGGGAACGGATAGACTTATATTGATATAGACACAGATCTATAGGGTTAGGGATTATCTATCTGTCTGGATCTATCTAGATATCTGTCTATGTAGATATTTGTAGATCTAGATAGGTAACCATACAGCTCTAGATATCTATAGATAGATTAGATTAGATAGATAGATAGATAGATAGATAGATAGAAAGAAAGATTATCTATATGTTGATACCTTTATCTACCTAGATAGACAAATATTGGTATACGTATAGAGTTAGCTAGCTAGACATCTGTGTGTCAATCTACTAGGAGATAAGATACCTGGATGTCTATATCAGTGTCTATCTGCACCTAGATACAGTAGGTAGATAGATATCCAGATATTTATATCTATAGCTTAGTCTGTCTGTAGATATGTAGATGTCAATATATATCTCTCTTGCAGATGTCCCAGTCATGGAGCAGTGGGTAGTGTCAGAAAGCTCTTAGGTACCAGTGTTTTATAGAAGCATAGCTGGGAACAGATCTCCCAGTTCATTCTGAGTCTGATTCAGAGCAATAGCTTTGCTTATTTAGTCAAGAGAAGGATCAGGATGGCCATCAACTGCTTAACCTAGAGAAGGAAGTAATTCCTTATGACAAAAGATTTGTAGTTGCTGATTTCTGATCCCTCATTCTTGAAATGATGTTAGTGACTGTACTGCATTTCTATCGGAACGATAAGCCAGGTGAAAATGAGGTCCCTTTCTTTGGAATTCCAGCTTGGGAACAAGTGTCTCTGATGTCTTCTCTGACTGCTAATGAATGTGATATATGCTAACCAAAATGTCAATCAGCCTTAGGGTTAACAAGCCAAGTAGAAACAATCATGTTGCAGCAGTGTGTTAAACATGATGGATTTAGTGAAAAGGGCACAAAGCTGAAGGTAAAAATGAGTATCAGGAGTCCAGGCTCTGTCTCAAAGACTATTGGTTTTCATGGTAGTCTCTCTCTCACTCTTTCTTTCCCCTGCAGTAACCTATCCCAATAGGTAGCATGAACCCTATGGACTATAGGCACCTTTTGCTGGGTTCTGAGTGACATCTGTTAACTGTAACGCCCAGATCCTCTTCAGAGACTGTTAAACAGCATCTCAGAGTTGTGCAGCACCAGGTTATTAAATCTGAGCAAACAAGCCCAACAGATTGATTTGGAGCACTGAAATGAAATGTTTTTCAATTCTTCATAGAATCATAGCAGGATTTGGGTTGGAAGGGACCTTACAGATCTCTTAATTCCAACCCGCCCTCCATGGGCAGGGACACTTTCCACCAGACCAGGTTGCTTGCAAACACTATCATCAACCCTAATTGGAGGTGTGCATGCAGATGTGACTGCACAAGTGACAGTTTGCTGTTAATGCTGGAAAATGGAATTCCTTGCAGCATTCACTGGCAGAATGTTGTTTTCATTTTCCCTAAACCAAAAACATCAAAGCAGTGGATTATTTATTTAATATGGTTTTGTCAAAGAAATGGTGAACTTCAGTACACTGAAGGGACAGACTTTCAGTGTAGAAACAGAATAATATTTAAAGAGTTATTGGTGCAAAACTACCCTATAGCATATATAAAATATTATACACAGCTGGCTTAGCAAATGTACACATAGCTATGATTTATAATGAATTCTGTGGCTTACTGCACATATTCCAGACATGCACTCTCTCTTTCCTCCCTCTGCTAATTTGCTCGATTGTCCTCTTCTTTTCTCTGTGTAGAAAAACCGTCTGATCAACGTAATCTTAACACTGGCTTTGTAGTTGAAACCCTGAGGCTTCAGATAGCAGCTACCCTATTTAGCCTGAATACAGTTTTATCTTGTCACTATAATGCTGCAGTGCTCATTTCTTACTGCTCTTGTTCTTCACTGTTGTGAAGAATAATGGTAAAAACATTGGATGATTGTGATGGGACTGCAAACAGCCCTCTGAGCCTTCTCTTTCTTGTCTGAATGACCCAGGTCCATAAATAGCTTATGTAAAACAGACACTACATTTTGTTGAATGTTGTTCTGTTGTAAGATTCATCTGTCAGGCTGTGGCAAGGACAGGCTACCCTGCAGGAGGAACAGAACAGGAGCTGAGGGTGAGCGAGGCTGGCAGGGTTCAGCCCTACCATACCTGAGCAAGGTGACCACAGGCAGCTGCACACCAGCCAGCTCCTGGGAGGCTGGACAGTGTCCCTACCTTGCAGGGAGGCCACATGTATGGTACACTCAGAAAGCCCATAGGGTATACAACACAAACCCTCAGTGATGGGTAACAATCCTTCGGTGGCATACTCTCCAAGAAAAATCCTCTGACTTTCAGATCTCATGCTGTGTACTGCAGTTATAAGATTTTAAAATATCCTCTGCTTGATGCCTTCCCTTGGAAAGTAAGGCCATTAATAGAGCTAATAAAGGGAGAAATTCCTAAACAGTTTTATTACATTTTTCTAATCCATCCTTCTTCTTTTTCAGTTTTTATGTCACTGGGCAGCTGAAGCAGGCTTGCTCCAAGCCCCAGCTGGCTGCACTGTGCTCACCTTCCTTCCTCACAATGGGGTGACTTGGCTTTCCTTCCCAGTCCTTACCTCTCAAATTTATTAGGTCTTCTTTCTTTGAAAATTGCAGTGGTTTGGCCTTGCTTAGCTACCAAAAATAGCAGTGCCTGATTGGATGACCTTGAGTGGAGCTGACTGGCTTCTTACCAAGGTAGAGCCTATTACCTTCCACGACTTGCATGGTGTGGAAAGTCAGAGGCACTTTTAATTTTGAACTAGTTATCATGATGAGTCAGTTATTACTTCCTGGAGCAAAGCTGCTTTTGCAAGGTCACTCTTAAGGAGGAAAATTAAATTGTTTATTCTGTGAGTGCATTTTCACCCATATTCAACTCAGCTAAACATTCATTTAAATAGGTATGATATTGAACAACTGTGTTATTTTCAGCTCCCCTTTTGTACATTGAGATGTGGCTTTTGGAAAAAGATTGAAGAATAAACATTCTGTGATAAGTATTAATTGGATATTTTTACGTGAAAATTAATGAAAGCCTTGGAAGGCACTTTTTTTTTTTTTTTTGTGGGGCTAAGATATAATTTCTAATTCTTTACATGAAATCCTGTGTGTACAGTAGTTTTATACTAAGAAAGCTTACAGCATTAGATGACATTTAATATATAAAGTAATTGTGATCCATGTAGTGTCACTTACATAATTCATATTTCTTTGCTAATCTGTTTCATTGACTGGACAAAAATGTTTTTCAAAAAAATTAAAGCAAAATAAAGTTTTGTTAATTAATTTCTCCATCCCTCTGCAGATGTGGTGCATGATAATTGCTAGTGAGAGAGGATACCTATACATGCAGGGCAAACCTGGACAGTCTGAAGTACAGGAGTAGTATGAAAGCATCCATCCACACCAATGTAAGGAAGACTGTACACTCATCCTGTAAGGATAGCTGGAAGCGAGTTCTATCCGTTTGTTTAATGAAGCTTCAAGAACAAAGAGATTTAAATGGAACTAATTAATTAAAGATCCCTACAATACGAAGTATAATAGTGGTCTAATTTGTGAGGGCACTAGTCAATATGTAAGGAGATCAGCTAGAGTGCTGCCAAAGATAACACCAAAACCTACTGAAGATATGAAAACCCACGGGAATATCTCCAACATAGTTTGGATAATGCCTTGTGGTGTTTGTCTGCAAATCAGGAAAGATTAACATGCAGTTATCAACAAATTAATCTTTTAATAATAAATTATGCTTTGGAATGGTAAATTCTGGTCTTGACCACCATGTTCTTTCCCTGTGGGGTACAGAGGAAGAAGGAAGGAAAAACCATCCTGTAATAGGCATGGGCTATTGACAAGTTACCCTGGAAGCAATACTTCTCCCCCAAAACTCACACAGTTAAAGCTGAATATATATGATGGATTGAGGTTAAGTGAATGTGTTATAAATATTTATACTCCACATTCACATTATACATTTTTTATATAGTACATGGGCAAAATATCCTGATAGAGAACATTTTGCTTCTAAGGTATCATGGAAGACTAAAAACTGCAGCCTTTTCTCAAGTTTAAATGTTATTAAACCTCAGTCAGATGTAAACAATGCATGATGTAATTGTTGTGGGCTTGTGTAGAGAGCTTGTTTTAGGGCTGATAAAAACCTACATCAGACAAAGGTAGAAAACCACTTAATTCTGCACTGAGTCTTCTACTTGAGTAATGATTGACCTATGGACACTCTAAGAAGTGCTTCATTTTTAATGTCTGGCTTCTACATCTAAATAATATCCCCAGGTTATCTTAACTATCCCTAGTTAAATTAATCAAATATTGATGACCATGACTTTGGAATTGAAAATATGGTGGAGAAACTTTGGCAAAGATAGAAGCAGATTGCATGTGAATGGAGAAATTCATCATAATGCCACTGAATACCTGGGGAGTGAAGTTCAAGCTGATTTATTACAACATTGTTTTTCATTTTTACTGGATGCTGATCAGGCTTAGGCTCAAACAGCCTCATTGTGCTCTCCAGTCAAGCGGTGAGAGTGACACTGCTATTTAGTAGGCACATTTTTTTATGCTGCTGCTAGGTAACATGCAGCTTTTTGAGGCAGTCAGCCTTGTTGGTATATACCTCACAGCATCCAGAGCTGTGAGACTGCAGCTGAATCTACAGTGGAGAGACGTCTTGAGAATTTCAGCACTAGGAAGTGTGTGTCTGCTTGCAGGGTAATGTAGGCTGCATCATGGGCAGACAGTGCCATGCATTCAGAAGTCCTGAGGCAGATCCCCTCTGATGATGCAGTGCACTTAGAAATGTGAAATCTTTAAAAATAGTAAATAAGGATTTTTTTTCAGCTACAAAATACCTAAAAAGGTTACGGAACTGGGAAAAAAAAGCAATAGAGTAGCAAAACTGCAGACACGCAGAACTTGTTCTTTCCAGTTTGCGATGTTGGGAAATTCTGAAGTAGATGTCAAATATGTGGGGAAGAGATCCAGTCTTCAGGCTAGGAGTCTACCCATCCGAGGCTATCAGTGTAACCTCTGTGCTCACCTTTCTCCATCTTTGTTCAAGTCTTCAACTCTAGAGTTGATGTGAGTGAAGAGATCAATAAGGGAGGTTAAAGTTAATGTACCAAATTGACCTTCAGTAGCTGAGGACTCAATGTTTCCAACACCCCTGCCATGGCAGAAAAGTAGATTAAAAGCTGTAATCCCTTCAATTATTTCTGCTTTTTGTGTCATAGTGCGCTAGTGAAAACTCGACGGCATGTGGTCTTCCACCCCTTGCTGCTTGCACAGCTATGGGCATTTTTGGGATGCAGTCACCAGATCACGATGCTGAGACTGAAGAGTGTTTCCAGTGCAAGAAGCTGAAGTCCATGGAACAGTGCAACAGGAGATGATGTAGCATGATTGGTCTAGAGGAGTGCACAGGACTCAACACTTAGGCTTTCTGCTCCACTTGCCTCTATATGCAACTAGCTCCTGTTATTCCCTCACTGCCTGCCTTCTTCAAAATCACTGGCTCTTGTATTTTTACCTGAGTTCATCTACTACCCATTGTATCTGCCTCTTTTTCCCCTGTGATGACTTATGAGGGATTATTACATCCCTGCATGCTACTGTGTCTCTAGTACAGCACACTGAGGCTAACCAAAGAGGCTGAAGATGTTTCTGCACCCAGAACTCTCACTCTTGCTGTTTGCCAGTTTGCCTGTATGGTTAGGGCTCCCCAGCACCTCTCTGGCCCTGTCCAAGGCTGCAAGTTTGTGGTGTATGGAGAGGAATCCCACACTCGAGCCACCACTTTGAGTGGGTGCCTGACTGCTGTGCAGCAGAGGCAAGGGGAGGGCAGCCAGATGCAGCTGCTGGGCAGAGATGCCACTGAAGAAGTCAGGAATGGCTGGGATGTGACTCCAGCTCAGCCATATCACCTAAACATGGTGGAAGTCAGCAGCCGTGTGTGGTCACATACTGCTTAATTTTTTCTTAGGAGCAATAAATTAGGATGAAGCCATGTTGACCCTCCTATTTATGGCTTACAAAATAAAGTAAAAAGAAATTTGAAAGGTACATCAGGGAAGGAATACTAATGGATGGCACGTTTCCAGTAGTATTTACCAAGAAAATTAAGGGAATAAGACCACAAGTGTACCACAGATTTTGCTTCCTCATAGACAAAAAGGAACAACTTTTTGTATGTTTGTTTGTCTTTTTTAATCCACAGGAAAGACAGGTGATGGGAGCTAAGCAAGAAAAGGACATATCTCTTCTGCACCTCTGTACATGACTCCAGAGATCAGCTCCAGCTGGTGGCAGATGATGGTTCATTCCCTTTTGCACCACAGGATGTGCCTGGTCACAGGCACGAGCAAAACTCTTCCATGCAATTTCTGATATTCCCCTCACACAGAGCCCCTTTCTTATCAGAGTCTGCAGTTAGTGTTTTTCTTCCTGATTAAAATATGCTCTTGGGAATACAGGCTATTTGTGCTGTGCTCTTAGTAACCTTTCTACTGCATGGTGGGGGTGAAATGTCAAGACTGATAAATACCATGAAGTGAACCCCCAAAAGACAGGCTTGGATACTGCATCATTATTTTTGCCAGCCAGAGTAGTTTGGCCAAGCCCTTAGAGTATTGGTTCATGCAATTTCACTATAACATGTGTAAGCAGTGTGTATGTGTTCGTCCAATGTCAGATCCCTCTCTTTAAAAAATCAGAACATCATATGTTCCTTACTTTAAATTAGGTGCATTTGTAAGAACTTGATATTGTAAGAATTTTTTCTATATTGCATAGCCTTTTTTCTTACTGGCATTGAAAGGGTAATATTTTCTCAATAATTGATCATTTTTTTCAGCACTTTGATTTTAAATGGATGTGGAAGATAGATCTATTCTAATAACAAAGGGAAGTATTTTATTAAAGGTTATAATTTAGCATTTTTCCCACTTCTTAGTGGGAAAAATAAAGAAGTTAAGAGATATGAAAGGCAAAGAAAAATTGATGAGTGAAGGAAAAACAATGGAGAGGGAATGAAAAACAAATATAACTTAATTAGGAGTTAAAACAGAAAAATAAAAAGACTACTCCTATAGAAATATGGGGGGACTGTGTATATAAGCTGGGAAACCTTATTGAAAGGAAGAGTCTATATCATGCTGCTAATTGCATTATAACTGTAAGGGTGTAACACACCTGGGGTTTATTTTGGTTTTGTTTTCTTTGCCTAGCAATGAAATTAGGTGGGTGTGATCACTTGTCGGAGCTGGCTTCCCTTGAACTTATATACTTAGCATATAAAAATAATTTTCAGCAAGAGCTACAGCTTTGGGAAACTTGCACCATTTACCCATCTCCAGGATATGAATAATACATTGAGAACACGCTTTATGGAGATTAGGCATCATTGTTTAATGCAGCAGTCTGGTTAGAAAGTCTTTGGATATAACTACAGGCTGTTAAATCAGTTCAGATAATATAGTCTATAAAATATTAGTAAAAGCTTTGAGAACATGGGCTTTTAGGAAAGGTGTATGGGTTCTTCAAAAGGAAATCCTGTCTCGGTAGCCTGATCAAGCACTTGGAGTGTGTCAATGATCATGTCAATAAAGGATAAAGGACATAACCTGGAGTTTCCAAAATTTTTTAAGGTTCCACACCAGAGGTTATTATGGAAACTAAGTTGTCATGGATTTGGAGGAAAGGATCATCTATGGAGTTAAACTTAGTAAAGGGACAGCAAACAGATAGCTGTCCTTAAAGGTGGTTTTTCTAAATGGATATGAGTCAGTAGTTTGTTCCCTCAGAATCAGTGTTAAAACCAGGTTTATTCGGAACCTTCATCAATGATGTGGTGGTGGGAGTTCACAGTGCAATCTGCAAGCAACAGACAGTAAGCACTCTCAGACAGCCAAATGCCATGCTAATGGCAAGGAACTTCAGAAAGACCTCAGAAAACGAAGCTTGAGGGTAAAAAGGGGGCGAAGGATTACCAATGCAGATAAATATAAACAAATGCATCTGGAAATAAAATAGTCTAAACTGGTTTGCTGCACTGAATTGAACATAGAGATGACAGTGATGGCTCAGGGAAGAGTTCTTAGTTGTTGCTGAAATCATTAGCTCAGCATGCAGCAGCAGCCAAAAAAATGCAGGGCGTTGTCAGGAAGGAGGAAGGAGGGAATTATACAAAAGCTTGATGGGCTCACATCTTGAATGCGGTGTATACTTCTGATCTCCATAACTGAAGGAGGATATTGTGCAGCTGGTGAGGAGGAGGATAACAAAATGTTCCAGGAGTTGGAGCAGCTACTTTACCAGGAGACAGTAAAAAGTTTGGGACTGTTCAGCTTCAAGAGACAGCTGGGTTAGGAGAGACGCGATGAAGGGTTATGAAATCCAAAGCCAGTGGGTAAGGCAAATTCAGAACTTCTCTTTGCCACACTCTACAATGACTGGACTTGGGAGCATTTGAAGCTAGTAAGAGATTGGTTTAAAACAGACAAAAGGATGTCTTTACACATGGTGTTGTGAGCTTTTGTAACATGTTGCCATTTGAAGCTGTGGAGGTAGAGCATACCACTAGGTTCAGGAAAGAATTAGAGGAACTAATGGACAGTAGATCTGCACTAAGACTGAAGTGAAGTAGATACGAATATGTCCTGGAACATCCTTAAAACAGTCTTTCTGAATGCTCAGGAAGCGTGAGAAGAACAGACCACAAAATGTGGCCTAAATTGCACTGTCCTTTTGATGGTGTTGGACATCATTAGCTCTACCAAGCAGGTGTTTTTATTTTCTTAGAAATAAAAATAACAATATCTAATTAGGATGCAAAGAATTATTCAAAGTTACTCTGCTATTCTTCTGGACTAATGGCCCACATTTTAATGTCAGAGTGGAAATCATTTTATAAAAAATATATGTTAGCTTTTTAATGCTGTGCATTATGAAGAAACACTACTTCCATGTTCTTTCTATCAGCAAAATTCTTCCCAGATGTTTGTGTGAGATTTATGCTATCCCAGGTCATATCAAATTGCATTTGGAAAATAAGTCCCTTCTGGTTTTGAATGCAGCCCAGAATCAAAACCCAAGGAGATTTGAAGCTTGAACTTTTCCTTCAACCTTGAATTTCAAGGACAAGAGGTGTTCAGTTTTAAGTTTATGATTCAGACTAGTTTTCACTGAACTGCTTCCAGTCCTTCTTAAAACTGAATCACACACAGTTTAACACAAAATCCCCCCCTTATTCAATACAGCTTTACTCATTTACTTTTTTCCATTAGAAGAAAGAGAAACAATATGCAACAAAATGCACTGATGACATGGTAACCAAAACATCAGCTAAGGTTTATAACAGTATCCCAGTGTCTCATAGCAGAGGTTCTCTCTTGCTCCTGTTCATTCTTGCAGCAAAACTCCCAAAGGCATCCACAAGCACAGAACAGGGCCTTGAGTTACCAGTAAAGTTAAGGCAATGGGAAAACAAATGTGAAGGGAGATATCAAGGTCACTCTGAGAACATTTATTCAGCACTCATGGAAAAATCTCAAATACAAAGTGAGCAGAGAAAAGCTGGCATCAGGGGCTAACTGTATCATAAAAGATGATTTCAAGGAGGGCATAAATTGTGGAGCACCTTGGAATTGAAATTGTGGAAGTGAAAACAAAGATGTCATAAAGAGAAGGAAGCCACTGAAAAATGTGAAGGGAGGTTTGATACAGTCAACCCAACAAGCTAGAAGAAGGGAAAACAGCTTTCCAGAGAGATGAGAGAGCTTTTGATAAGGGTAAGGGAAGAAACACTGCAATATTCAAGATGGGGAATGAGAATTTCTGCTCTGAAGGAAAGACTCCAAGAGCTTTTGAGCAGAGATAACAACTTTTATCAAGGCAGAGCCTGGACATGGTACCTCAGCATGAAGCTTGAATGGAAGATGTCCTGCAGAGAGATGAGGCAATAGCAGGCCAATAATAATGACAGGTTTTGTACTGATGAAGGAAGGTTATCTATGTAGGGCTGAAAAGGGAAATGGGAAGGTCTTTTGCAGTAATGCTGAACTTGGGCTGATGTAGTATATCCCCGAAGTAAAATTAAGGACATCAGCTGAGATGTAGGCTAGCATATTTAAGGTATTTCCTGTTTAAACATGTTTGCTTTCGGCAGACTAAGTTATGTTAATGTAATGATGTAGGCAACGTTTTGCACAGGTCCTTAAATTCCCGTCTTCCCACTCACTTTTAACTCTTAGCTGAGGAACTGTTTAGAGACGTGATTTTTCAAGATGGTCTCAAAGTTTCACACCTCAAGGAGTTGGAGACACAGCTCTGGAAAACAGGTGTTATTAGCTTCCAGAAAACTTTAAAATACCATACAGTTCCTTAATGAAGCAAATGTTTAATGTACATAGAAAATATTGTAAACAGTAACACTAAAATGTATTTTGAATACCCTCAAAAAATTTTAAACAAAACTTACTAGAGTATTTCTGTTTGTATTCTTTATGCACTTTCGCTCACTTTCTTACAGTTTTATATCCAAATATGAGGTTTTGGGCACTTTTTATTGCATACAAAGGAATTCCCTTCTCATCTTGTTCCCAAGGCAGTTCTTAAAATTTGTAGCATAACCACAGTATGTTTGTGCAAATGTCATCTGTGCTGAGAGTCTGAGAAGAGTGTCCCGGCCACAGCATTTCCTCACTGCTCACTGGCCTTCTGAAGTCTGTCAGAAACTGTCTGGGGTGTCCGACTGTGCTCCCAGCAGTTCTTGTCTGAACTGAAACTGATAAAGTTCTGGGACTTGGCCCTGCCAGCAGACATATCTCTTGGTTCTTAATCAGTCAGGCTCAGGACAGTCCTTAACTTTCACTTTTACAAAGAATTTCTCATTGAGCAAATGTGGATGACCCGCCAGATGGCTTTCCCACAATGGAAAGTTTTTTAAAGCTTCAGAAACAGTTACCAAACATCTGAACATATTTAGTAAGTGCCATATCCTATGTCTACAGATTTCTGTGTAATCTACCCAAGTTACTCTATCCCACAGTTTTCAAATGTTTGGAGATCAAATTAGATTCCATATACTCTTCTCTGGCTTGCTTCCATTTTCTTGAGACAGAAAGAGCAAATGCCGTAATACAGGATATGTGACTTTTCCTCCAATTTTTCAAAATGTAGCATGTTGATATTTTCCCTACTCTCTCACAGAGGCAAGCCTGTGGGTCTTCCACATACAAGTGTACATGGATCTGAAGACTCCTTTTAGTGTAGAAAGGAAGGATAATTTTCTTTTGTATTCACAGTGGAATATATCCATCCCTGAGTGGCAAATAAAGTATATCTTCATGTTCTGCAGAGTTTTTGGTCTCTTGAGTCAGGTAAATGAAACTTAGACTGCCTCAGCCTGTGGAAAAATTAAAAATTGCATTACACCTATGGTCTCTTAGTGTTGCATCTAGCCATCATCTTATATGGTCCAGAATATATGATTTATCTCAAATCTCTGCAGTTGTTAGTATTCAGTTCTTTCTAATTTAGTTAGATTATAGCAAAAGAAGGTGATTAAAAACATTTTTCTTTTGATTTCTAGTCATACTTTCCCACTAGAATAATTCTGAAAAGACAATATCTTGCAAATGTACTTGTAGTCTGACAGTACTTCACTTTTGAGAGAGGCAGAATTGCTGATGCAATGCTATTTTCTGCTGCTTTAAAAGCTACCTACTCCCATTCTGGTGATCTAACTGGGGTGTGTTTTGCTACTGAACCAGTGGCATCTCAAGAAGGATCTGCTCTCTTGAGAGCACATTTGGAGACTTGGGCAAACTAATGCAGAGAAGCTGGAAGGTGGATACTTACTGGCCTTACATATGGCTCCGGATTTTAGTGACAGAAACAGGTTTTAACTGGCAGGGGCAAAATGATGAGGTAGTGATTTTTCAGTTGATGGGAGTTGCAAGTTCCTTCTGCAAGTGTTGGAGTGAGGCAATTAAGAGGTTCTCTGTCCTTGCAGCTATAAAATATGTTGTTTTGCAGGTTAAAACCTGGCCTTATAAATTTAATTTGTTTTTTGGGAGTAAGGTCTTTCTTATCGATATTATCTTTCTAGTAAGAAATTCTAAACCAAGCACTCAGTTCCTCTTGCTCAATTTAAAGCTTTATGAGCCTTGAATTTGCTTATTAAATTAACACAAAGTCAGAATTAAGATTAAAGGGAATCTCCACATATGAACAGTCTAGAAGGATGTATCTAAATCACTTAAACCATTGCCTCAATACAGAATGTCTTAGTCTTTTGTACAGGTACAAGGATACAAGCAAAGGCATGTATATTGGACAAAATGGGGAACTATGATAAAGCACTATTGTAATCCCCCTGATCATTATATGTGGACAGTGTTTAGATAGCAGTCAGACAAATGGGGATGAAATAGGCATCTGGACTAGAATATTTTAAAGTAACACATATTTTAAAATGAAATATATTTTAAAAGAAAATATAACCAAAGAAGAAATGTCTTGGTATTCTTCAGGAATGGTATCTCTGACTAGCACCATAATTCTGCCTCCCTCAGTGCCTTCTCATTTTTGGAGAAAAAGAAAAGAGACCCCTTGTCAGTGTGGTTTTAAAGGCATGCAAGCTTGAAATGACAGCAAGCTTGAAATGACATTTCTCCTGCCTCTTGGATTCTGCAGCAAGGATGGATGGTACAAGATGTGTGATGGGAAGAGGGAGTGGACTGCAGAGGGGACAGTGAGATTTTTTCTCTGCTTACCTCCTGCCTGTGTTATCCCATTCTTCCCTTTACTCCCCCAATTCAGAATACAACTGGCAGTCAACTCGCAGGTAAAAATCAGTGCTCAAGAAGCTCCTGTGTTAAGTTTTGTGGGTACTAATGAAGCTAGCAGTGATGGCTGAGGAAGACTTTGACCTCTCTATAAAAGGTCACTCAGGGTTAACTCGCTAACAATTTAGTTAATTTCTTTGTCCCCATCACTGATTAATGCTGCCTATCATTTTTTAGGCATCGGTTTCTGTCCATTCTAACAAATGTACTTTATTCACTTAAACTGACAGTTGTCAGACAACCTAGTTTTGTTTATTTAGGAAAATAGGGAGTGGATTTTGCATCATTTTTTTTCACTCCCTTCTCAAAAGAATTAGTGTGAGTTGGCGTGAACTGGAGTCTTTATAGGTCTTGGAAAAATTACTTGGGAGGAGTTGTTTGAGGAAATGCTCAGGATAAAGCATTGAAACATAGAGGTTGTGCAAGACCATAGGCAGTTATTTGGAAAACATGAGTTGGCATTGCCAGGAGAGAAACTGAGGCACGTTATGTGACAGTATGATACCAGAAGGCTGTCCGAACCTTTAAAATTGCCACAATCAGAGTTTAAAAATTTTGACTTAAAAAAAGAGGCTAGAGACATTTTTTTCCATCAACCTTGCCTAAGTTGAAATGGAAAGCCTACAAAAGGCTGTGAGCCCAAAAAATGCTAAAACAGAGCAAACTGAGAATTTGTTAAATGAGCTGAGAACTTGGGCATAAGAAGTGCACATTCAGATGAAAGGACAAGCAGCTGTTTATAAGCAGTCAGAAATCAAATTCACCCGTGCAACTACCTGCCTATTTAATTGGTCAGAGATACCTAGAGATGTCTGGGATACTTATCCCTATAAAGTGGGAAGGCATGTGTGTCTAGCAGGTAAACTTACCTTGACATTCAGGCCCTGAGATTGTCCATAGGAAGACAATGCCTTTTAAAAATCCCGGGAAAGAATTTAGGAAAGTAGCCAACACAAGTGACTCTGTTAGCGTCATTTAAGACAGATTGTCTGAGATGTTTCTCTTTGCCAATGTCTTGAAGTTGTGTTTATCACAGACTGAGAAGAGTTTTGTATACACACCTTGTCAGGTTAATAGAGTTCAGGGGCTTGTGTGTGAGCACCACATGCAACATCAAGAAATTGGAACCAGAAAAATAATCCCAGCTCTAGGAATGTTAAAGAGCCTCTCCATATCAGTAATGTTCCATATAATCTATTAATTATAGCATGAGATTTCACCATTTTTCCTGAGAGATTTGACATTTTCCACATTCTGAGTTGGAGATTGCCCTTTGGTACTCTGATCACACTTCTTTCCCCCTATTTATCTTCCACATTTTGTATGACAAACTCTCCAACTCCTGCATTGGGCAAAACACATTCTGCGTGCACACAAAGCCCATGTTGAAGGGGTTAGACAGAAAAGAACTGAAGGATCTGGGCTGGTAAATGGATGTCTCAGAAAGCCAAGAGGTCCACAGACCTGAGTGGTGCACAGACTTGCCTTTCACCATGACCGTCGCTGGCCACCCGTACAGTGGAATTTACCGTCTGCATGGCAAAAGCTCACAGCCCCAAAACCCTGTTTTAAAGACTTGTTAATAGTGTGTGGGCATCCTCCTGAATCTGCCAGACAGTTCATAGCAAGGCAATTTTGCTATTGACAACTGCCCCATGTAGTGCATGACTCAGTTTTATTCCTTATTAATTTTAAAAGATGAAATGTGTAACTACACTTGGGAAAACCTGGTGCTTTTTGCTTTATAGATGAGGAAATTCTGCCATTAGATGCATCATGCAAACCGGGTGACTTCTGAAAATAAGTTTAATAAGCCTCCCATAACTATAATCCAGTGTGGTTAATGGCAAATTTTGTATATTAGCTTTTAAGAAAACGTATTTTGCTCATTGTCTATTCTGATCAGGAATGACAACTATAGTCAGTTATACAAAAGTCCTGAATGATACCAGGCAGAACTGTAGTTGAGAGGAAGCTCAAATATTTACTATAGGCTTGAAGGTGCATGCGAGATTTGCAAAATGTGACCACTTCTTAGTTTCCCAAACTCAGACAGTTTTATCTTCTCCAAGGTCTACGGAAGAATCTCGCTGCTAGGTTGAGGAATCTATATACAGGTGAAAAATTGATGAAGTTGTTTTCCTGTGTGGAAAAGATTCCATTTTTTAATATGTAACATTACAATAGCTTGCGATATTCTAGGTTCTTAGGTATACCATAGAGATCAAAGCACTGCAGTATATTTTATCAACTAGCCTGTATGCTGAATCTATGAAATTGTATTTTTAACTTGTTCTTATTCAATTTATGATTTATTTTTCTCCCAGTATAAATCAGTTTCTGTTCTGTGGATTCGTGGCAGGTATTCCATCTTGTTTTTCAATATGCTATGCGTAGAACAAATATCTAGTCAGTCATGGGCATATAAAGTATTAATCATATGTGTTTGAAGGTATGTTGCTATAGCAATTCCTTTAGTGCAAGGAAAAATCAGCATATAGCAGGCCAGGAATATGAGAACTGTAGGAATTACAAAGCTATAATAGCACTGTTAACACATTATTGCATTGTAATGATATTATTTCCTAACTATTCCAGTCCCCAGCTGGCTAATTTTTAGGATAGAATTCTCCAGCAGGGATTTCATAAATGACTCTGACACAAAAGACAGTTGCAATATGAAGAAGATATTAAGCAATCTGAAGAAAATATTTTTTAAAAGAGAAAGTGGGTAAATACGCAAAATATCTTCTACTTATGACATACCAGGTCCCTTCTCTTCCCTATTCCAATGTGATCTACCCTGAGGTGCCAACATGACAGGGCTGAATAGAGGAGATTAGCAAGACCCATCTTAAGAAAAAATGCTGTGAGTTTAGCATGTAAAACTGCAGAGCAGGAAAGCTAGGAGAGCTAGTGGGAGAAGATATGGAAATGTAATTTCATCTTGTATTACAAATCTAACTGGAAAATTTTAAAACCAAAGCAGAAAAGACATTGTCTCTGAGAGGATTATAATTATCTGGGGCAGAAAAGAAGCTGTAAGTTATGGTATAGTTCATGTCTGAAAAAAGAATGGAACAGTAAATTGAACTGATTCGGAATATGGACTGAACCATAGCATGAAAGAGGAGCTAGTCAGACATGGATACGCTTAGCCTGTATTAAGGCTGCTAATCCTCTGTGTATATTGGTATTGCATTCCCTGGAAGGTAGGGTCAGCTTCAAGTAATCCCTCTCTTGGTATTTAACTCTTTGAGTTTGATGCTTTCCTAATGTAGATGTTTGCATTATGTTGCAAAATATCCTGAATCGCCTATAACAGCTCTAGCCTTGCTATGCTCTGTGTTTTAAATATTGAGCTCTTGAGGCCCAGCTATGTTAATGTCACTTTTTCAACCCATTCTTTAAAACACAGAAAACAAGAATCCCACAAACAAACGAACACTGCAGTAGATCTTTGGATTTGTTGCATTGATTTAGTGTCTCGATGAACAAGAAAGAACATTTATATTCAAATGGATGGGATCAAACAGTAAAGATCAGAGGGAGCTAGCTATGCATCATCCACATCCTTTCTCCTTAATTAAAGACAAATATAGGCCTTCAAGAAAAAGAAGCAGCAGTTCAAATAGGTATTAAGTTTAATAACAAACAACCTTTACAGAGATGGATTGTTTTCCTACTGTTCAATTGTACAGCAAAGTGACACTAAGAAGTAAGAAAGGGAAAACCTGGAGACTTTACCTTTCACAGAAAAACAGAAAGCAGAAAGAGGCTGCTTCTGTCGAATAGGATTTCGAAGGTGGAAAAAGATTTCAAAGGAGAAGGGAAGGAAGCAGATAGATTTATTAAAAAATAATAGAGTTAAAAGGACACACTTCCTTTTTTGAACTCTTTGGGAAATATGTAAAAAGTTAATCAAGAAGCTTACTTTAAATTGTGATGGAAAGAACTACATCGGGAAAATAAAAATACCTAGGCATTTGGAAATTAACAACTATGCTTCACCATTGGACTCTTCTGGTAAGCTGCAGCTTCCACCCAGATTTAGCTTTCCAGCTACCTAAGAGCCAAAATTAGAATACCTGAAAAATTCATTAGAGGTATCAGCAGCATCTTACATTTGTATAGCACCAGATTAGGCTGCACTGCAGAGCAAAACTTTTCAGCACTGTATAGTGCCAAACTTGTGGCAAGAAACTGTGATACCACAAATGTATGGCTTTTTTGTAAGGAAAAACTCTCAGCATCCAGAAGGTATCAGTTACCCAAAAGAGGTTATGAAAGTGCCAAGTAAATTTATTAATAAAGTGATTGACATTTAGAACTAGAATTTTGCAAGCAGTCCTGGCTGGTGAAATATTTGTGGTCGGGGTCTGTAAGATTTGAAAAGGAGGGTCTGCATCGTGCATGTGCATTCAGGTGAGAACAATGCAGGTGGCTGCATTACAAGTGTCATTATTTCTTTGTACATATGTACATTATTGCTGTTTATGTATATGTGAATAGTGATTGCAGTGTCTATGAGTACCATCTACACATGTGCATACATATAGTCATTAAACATGATCTGAAATTTTCTAATTATATATTCCTAACTACCTTATCCAAAACTTTGGAAAATATTAATATTTTCCAAATTTAAAAAATATTAAGTTCTTAGAGTAATCTTGCATAGAAAGCAAAACCTGTACGAGAGGCTATTCCTACTTCTCTCAGTTATTGCTCTTTCTCAAAGACAATTCCAAATGTCTTGAGAATGCATCTTTTCCATTTTTATTATAGGGCCATTTCCAATCATCGGGAAACTGACTTTTACAGACCTCCTGAATGCTTCTTTAAATCAGGTTTCCACTAGTGGGTCTAATCTAATACTATATCATTTTAAAGTAATACACAGACACAAACAGAACACAGAATGAAAATGCAAAACCCTGAGGAAGGCATTGAGCCAAAGCATACATCTACTGCATGTTGTTGGTCTATTTTGTTTACGTTTTCCAATTAACTACACTGGACCCTTATGGATCAGCTATCTATTTACATTGCTCCTTCAAGGGCTCCACCCTGTAGGAACCCTGGAACTAATAGAGAGAAAAATCTGGTCGGATTGAAAGCTTGGAGAATTTTGCTACTGACTTCACTAAAGCCAGGATTTCACCTTGTATGTTTGTTCAAGGAAGAATGGAGCCCTTTAACCTCAGTGTATCTGCCCTCTGCCACTGCTGTGAGTGCCCTCAAACGCTCATGCTCAGTGTCAGGAAGCACAGTTGCCATTTATTTGCTTCTATTCCTAGCTCAACTGAGCGTGCTAAGTGAGAGATGCGCCAGCCCCCCTCATCGCAAATGGCCTTTTAATGAACTAGTCAAGGATTTAAATTATCCAAGAACCTGGGAAAAAGCATTTTAAATTTAAGACCCTTTTAAGCAATTAAAACCTGACATGTTGCCATTGAAAACAGGCCAGGGAAAAAGCGATTCCACCTCTTGAGATTCGCCGCTTACAGGGAGAATAATGGCATTTCAGGCACCCCAGGTACTGCAGCCTTCAGAGGGTGCTCGTATGTCAGCTTCATGAATTGATTCTCGCTGTGCGGCATCTTAAGTTGATCCTTCAGGCGTGAGAGAGTGTTTGGTCACTGAACAAACTGGATTACTGTATTTTGGGCCAATGCCATTTCAAAATATGGGGGAGGAGGAGAGTGAGAGAGAGAGGAAGATTTCCACAGCTAAGAGATTTGTTTCACTAGAGTAAACAGTTTTATTTCTGCTTTTGGATTGTTTTGTTTGTTTGTTTTAAATATGTGATGTGATTTACTTATATTTGAGAGCAATAAGAGTTGAATATCTTAGTGCTCAATATATTCAGTGTTTGCAAACTGGAAAGTAATTTGCCATTCAGAATTTGCTAAATATCATATCAATAATGTACTTTGAAAAAAAATTGCTAAGATACACTGCTCTGCAGTAATGGAAATTTTCATGTCCTTTCCAATTACCTCTTGTGTGGCACTGGAAAGGCTGAAACGTTAAGTAAGTACATACATCATGCTGAAAAATTCCATGGTGTGGCCCTGAGAAAATAACTTTCTGAAAAATTCCCCGGTGGTTAAAAAAGTCATAAAGTCAACTTGTAACCACAAACATCACTCCTATTTTGATTCTCAGGTGCTGTGTCAGGGTCATGATTGCTATGCACAAACTCTGCCCATGTAGACTCAGGGAAGCCAGGATGCCTTTGCCTCCCAGTGGTTACATCTCAGAACCCTTATGCTGGAGATCACAGTTCAGTATGTTTTTCAGCTTAGCTGTCTGTTTGTTACCGATGGTCTCAGTTTTTACAAGCCTAACCAAAGCATATGTTTGCTGCTCAGTCTCCTATTGACGTGTGGCAGAATCAATTCTCCCCTTTACCAAGTTCCTTGCATTGCACATGGTCTGGCTACACAGGTTGGGCTGGCCATGTTGTGAAATCTTGCAGGCAACTGAGGAGCAAAGCACTGGAGACAACTACCCAGTTTCCTGGAACATAGGACCAGACGAACTGCAAATGCTGACACTGGCTACACGAGTGCTGGCAAGGCTGTTTTGTGAAAGCTCACAAAAGTTCAAAAGGGAAACCTGTTCTTCATCAAATCCACTGCTGCTGAGGCAGAGACCTTCTTGCAATGTATCCACCTTATCCTTTACAACTAAATCCACATATGTATTTAAGATTAGTTAATGGAAAAACACGAACTGTTTTGTTTTAGCCAAAGCTCCCCTTTAGGGAAGTAGAGCAGCTCTGCTTTGGAGTGATCAGGAGAAGTGCCTGGCTGTCCATTGCTGCGAGTTCCCTGAAACAACTCTTCTTTCACAGCCACCTTCTAACACTGCAGAGGGCAGAAGATTTTTCTTGCTTTTCTAGTTGTAAAATATCATTCATGAGACAACTGCAGTATATGTAGAGAAAAAGACATCTGTAAAAACTGAATTTTTAAGTTTACCATTTTTCAGAAGAATGCAGTTATTTCTAGCATATCCACAGACACAGATGTATGATGGTGTAAGAGATGAGAAGCTGGCTTCTGATGTGGTTGGAAAGCTGGTGGGACTGGACTAGGTATGATGCAGGTGGCTTGAAGTGATTCATGGTGGCTTTTCAAATGGAGGATTATTTGCCTCTGGGTGATTAGACAAATATGTGTTTTTAACTGCCTTTCCTTCTTATTCACTGGTCAGATTTTGTGACCAATACATCTGTTCTAGAACAAGCAACAGTCACAAGTATTGAGGCCATGTTGCTGAGAACACAGCTGCGATGGGCAGGGCACGTCTCCAGGATGAAGGACCACCGCCTCCCTAAGATCTTCCTTTATGGTGAACTTGCCGCTGGCTGCCGCAAGAGAGGAGCCCCGAAGAGAAGATACAAGGGCTCCCTGAAACAACATCTCAGCCTTGGCCATATTGATCAACATAACTGGTCTACTCTGGCCTCCAATCGGGAGGCCTGGAGACACACCATCTATAATGCAGCTGTCTCCTTTGAGAACACACGCAGGATCACTCTTGAGGAGAAAAGGCAACGCAGAAAGAACCATGTCTTGCAGAATACACCATCTAAGGAGTCTTTCTGCTGTGCCTTTTGCAATCGGATTTGTCTGTCACGTATTGGCCTCATAAGCCACCAGCGTGCCTGCAACAAATGTGGATAGAGCCTTCCCAAATCTTCGTTCGCGAAGCGTAGCCATGAATGAACTTCTTATTCTCTGTTTTTCATGGAAGTCCATTAAAGGTGTTTTTTACACAGCACTCAACTCTCAGGCATTTAGTTTTTTTGCGCACTGAATGACCTTTGAGGACTGGAAAGAGCAGTCTCACATGAAATAATGAAAAAAGGTTTAAGTCATTAGTTAACCTTTTTATTCTATCTTGTGTTTGGGTCTAAAGCAAAAATTCACCTCACTATTTCTGAAGCTTTTCCTACAGAATGCTAGAAAACTAATTTTAAAATAAAGCAATTATTAAAAGCATGTTTCATGTTGTCTCTGAACCTTGAGCTTTGAAGAATACCAATATCACAGAACCAGAGCCAATGGAGAAAAGTGGAGACCTCTATATGGCTTAATATTAATTTTTGCATTACATAATTTCATTTCCTAAATTTTCTATATCTTTTGGATTTTCTGTTCCTTTCTCTGGGAAGATATATATTTAATAATCCTCCCATGCACTGAAGAAGCTATAGATCTAAAAAGCCTAATACTGTGTTTCACCTTGGTGCTATGTCATTTTTGCTATGGGTACAGAAATGGAGGATATGAAATTTGTCAAAATAACTATGTTTTGCCTTTATATATTTTTACGCAGGCCAGAAAAGAAAACACTGGCTTCCAGTGCCACTTGAACTAAGGGCACCTATTCCCAAAGGCCATTTCTCCACTTTCCAAGCTTGTATACATTTGTGGCCCTAAATTTTGGCATTTATGAATGTATGAAGGATATTTCATCTAGGTTCTGTCTCATCATTCTGTTCATGAATATCCACATCCTAAAAAGAGTTTGAAAGCAAAATAATTAAAACAGAGCAATGAATCTAAAACACTGATCACAGTTTTTAGTGTGATATCAGAAAAAAAAAAACTGGATTCTAGTGGAATATTCCTTAAAGTTTCTGTTGTCATAACCATTTTCACTCACATGTAATGTTTCTAGGCAAGTCTCACTGCTCTGAGACCTACTTATTCCAAATAGCAATGATAAGGTTTTATGAATGTGAAAACAAAACAGTTTGAACTGAGTTAAATCTGCAGCAGTGCCAGCACTTGGTCTCTGAATATTAACTCATGAGGAACAATAAACTTATATAACTTCAAAATTAAATAATTAAAAACAATTCTTCTCCCTCCCTGTTTGCATGTCCCCCCTCCCTTTCTTTACAGCTAATAATTATAATAACATACTCAGATGCAGGCAGTGTTATTATCTGATAATGCCTGAAATTTGAAATAGGCCTATTAGCCACCCGAGGCGAAACATAATTGCCCAGTTTCTGTGCACTATCAGACGGCAGATGATGTTGCTGAATGTTATTACTTAAGTATTTCAATATTTTATATGGTGGGAAAATTAAATTTCAACTGTGTTCTGCAGCAAAACACTCCGGTTTGAAGGGTATTACTATTTGTGAAAGGTTGTGATGCTGGTAGTGTTACCCCTCTAACCTTTGGTAAAATTAGTGCTTTGACAGCGTGATTAAAGCTGAAGAACATTGCTGCTGAGAACAGTAACGTGGTATATACTTCAGTGAGTATTTACACTTCCAAATAGCAATCACCCTGTGTCAGCTTTCCTAAGTATGTGAGACCTGAGTCCATTTCATTGCTGGGCTCTTTATCCATTGACATAGAATAGATACAAAGCTCTAGCACTAGTGGAAATTCCCCCTGGCTTTGTGGAAGTCAAGGATTTTGATCAAGCAACAGTCCTGCTTGTCTGTGCTCCAAAGTGTGCACAGACTCATGTAAGAAGAAGAGCAAATTACCTTCTTTTCACCTGTCACTTCTGAGAGAAAAAGATGCATACATTCATTCATTACTAAACCTTGAGATGGCAGACACTAGCCCCATGATCATCAACCGAGAGGCAGCTGAGCTGCTTTGTACTAAACAGTGCTTGATTTTAGTAGTGTGGAAATACCTTTTTTCAGTTTCTTCAAGAGAAATCTATTTTGTTCCCAAGTGTGAGTTCTTCTTTACGCTACATATTTTAAATGTTCAAAATAAATTCTCAACTGCTGCTTTTTTTCTCACCTGGGAGGTGGTGTGGGCCAGCAGGACTGATGTTGCTAATAAGGCCTGCTGGTGTGACTCAGTATTAAAGGTTACGTGCAAAAAAAGAGGGGTGCAGCTTGAATAATTTCATGTTGGACTGAAACCTTTGGGACTCCCTCCCAGTGGAACAAGTCTAATAACACTGACTGGGCAGGATAGACTATGGACCTTAATTTATTGGCCTCACCTACAAAAGCAAGAAGAAACTATGCTTTACAAAAATCGCAATGTACTGGTATTTAGCATCTTTGTGCTACAGCCTAAGGCAGGCATGAAACAGTAGTTATTCCAATCTTTCAAAGCATTGCAAAGAGTTAAGCTCTTTACAGAGCTGGCTTTTTAAGAAACTTCTGGCTTTTAGCAGAGGTTATGGCCAGTTCATCTGTATAAAGCTTCTAGATTCTGTGATTCCCTCTCCAGTGTCCCAGTTACACAATGCTCGTTCACAGGTAAAGAACTAAGTGTTGAGTGAAGTCTAGTCTCCTGAAAAATTAACTCTGCCTTCAGGTCCCCTGCCCTTACTTTCCCTTGAAGGAAAAAAAAATAAACCTACAACCCAACAAAAACCCAAAAAACCCCACCAAACAACAAAAAAATCCCACAAATATTTGAATTGCTTTAATGCAATTGCTTAATATTAAAATGCTGATCAAGAAAAACACTTACTTGTTGAACATGAAAATATTTCAATTTCTTTTCCCCTTCCCAGATGCTTTGGTGAACTTTCCTGCATCCAGATAGGTACATTAATTGCTCTTTCTTATGAACCCATGAATCAAGTATTTGAATAAGCCAGTGACCTTCAGCACCAGTTGACAAAGAAAGTCCTTTGCTGACCTAAAATTGTGTGGTGTTTAGTCATGCAGCTGCAGGACTTGGCAAGTCTGGCTGTATTTCTAGAGAATTCAGTGAGGAGGCCAAGGAGGCAGGCACCTTTCGGAATTTGTGAGTGCTGGTGGTGGTGGCGGCAAGGTTCATTGCAGAGAAATCAGTTCAGTTGAGTTGATGATACTTAAAAGTAGCCTTCAAACACAGAGGAGCATCCTGGAGGATGCTCATCATCTGGATGAACTTCAGTGGCCTGAGAAGGTAAAGTGCACTCTTGATGATGTTTTTGTATATACACACCTCCTAGACATTGGGAAAATAAGTATAGCAGTCTCAAATCTTTGTAAACACAAGAATGTTACTCCCAGATACAGGATTCGCAGGGGAGAAGGAGCTTTATTTGCTCTTTAGCTTATTGGAAATCAGTATAATGCTGAGGAAAAATCCAACTCTGAGGTCCTAATTCTTCTCTCAGAGCGTCAATAGAAATGTGAAGAACTTCGCTGGAAAGCAATTCTTCCAGAAGATGAGAGGGCAGTCTGGATTCTGAGTGTGACAGGTCCTAATAGCCTCTTTCCCCTAGACCTTGTTGCTAGTCTGTGCAAAATGAGGAAGACCAGTACTGTCAAGGGTTTGGCTCACTCCATCTCTAAAATAGAGCTTTAAAAGTGGAAGAGCAGACTAACTCAGAAGATGTAAACAGATGAACAGTTAGTAGCTTAAATTCATTTTTAATATTCATCTCCCAATTGTTTTGGAGAGGGGGTTAACAAGACTACTCAGAAATTCTGTCTGAATGCTGCATAATCAACTGTGCTTTGGCAAAGTTGCTGCTAAGCCTCCCAGAAGCCCTTCACAGCACATCAAGCTCCCAGAGTGGTATAGCTTCCTCTTGGCAAGGGCATTTGATAGTCCACAGACTTCAGTGCCAGATCTGGAAAACAATAAAATGATCTATACGGTATAAAGGAAAAAGAAAAAAAAAATAAAAGAAAAATTATACTAATTGTAATTGAGTCAGCTTGTTGAGGGACATAAAAATCTAATCAATTGTTTTTGCATAACAATTAGTTGCCACGTTGGGCTCCAATTGAGCAGCCAGATGGAGCCTTGTAGTTGTAGACTGTAGTAGTAGTATTCCTGGGACACACAAAACCACACGAGGCGATGAACATTACGTTCATCTTTCTATTAATGTGTAAGGAGAGCTCTGCTTAATGGGCAAAAACAGATTTCCCAAACCAAACATATTCAATTCAATGTGTTTCTCCCCTATACATGGCAGATAGAAATCTTTCTTATGATAGATCCTTTCTGGGCTTATAGGTATTGCTGAGTACTCTGAAACTAGAGCATGGGTGGCTTCCAAATGCCCAGATGACATGGAGTATCTACAGGAACTTCATTTCCCTTCTAACATTTTTGTATATGCTACGTATGTGTGGCACATTTAAAAGGACACTGACGAGACATTTTTCATGAACATTCTGTTCCTTAATGTTTATAAAAGCTTCTTGGGAAAACTGAAGCTGAACTCCTTTTCTTGAGTGAGTTGTTTTTCTCCTCCATCCGGATACTTTGATTTACTTGGCTCTGAGCTTTCTATTAGCAGCAGAAGCAAGTGGTAATAAGAAACTGAGAGTATTTAACAATTTATCCCTAAAATTAACCAAAAAAAGGTCCCATTTTGGCTGTGCAAAGCTTGGCAGCATTCTTTCAAATAGGATGTTGAATCAAATGTAGTCAAGAAATTAAGACGACCAAACAAACACTTTTGGCTTAAATGCAAACTGTGTTTCTGTCCCTGTCTGTATTCCCTAGGATCTTCTTTGTCTAATAAAATTTAGTGCCTTTGAAAAAGGCTCAACAGAACCACACCAATGTCTGGTTTTATTTAAATGTACCTGCTTGCCAACAGGTGGGCAAGTAGGCAACAGTTTTGACTCAAAGATATGGTAAAAAAAGTTGAATTTGGTGATTCTTTCCCTAGCTTCCAATAATAATTAAAGCAACAATAATTCCTTTAAATTTAATGATCCTTCTCTTCAATGGAAGAGAACTGCTAAGGGCAGTTACCACTGCTGCACCGCATGAATTTAGCATAATGCTGGTTGATCTTGCACTGACTGTGTGTTGCATACATGCTATGTGCAGCCACCCTTCTGCTGAAGCTTTGGTTAGCCTGCCACATCAACCTCTCCCGGGAAGATATCAACCTCTCATTCTTTTCATTGATTTATTTGACTGTAAAGATCTTTTATCTTCATCATGAAACCTTCTTTTTTACAGTCTCCTTCTCACGTAGTCTTTGGATGGAATTTCTTTCTACTTTTCTCCTGCTTTCGCAGTTCTCTCTAATTTCTTCTCCCTTCTGTCTTCTTCTAATCTGACTCCTAATTTCACAGTTGTGCAGACTACTTATTAAGAGCTGTCATAGTCTTTCTTATCTCTCCTCCTACTGCTTGTAGCTGAAGATCTCAGCTAAAAATATGTAGGTTATGTTCTGGGGATTCCACAACATCTTTTAAGGATCAGTGCACAAGTTGCTTTCACTCCTGTAAAACAGTATTTGATAACTACCCATGAAAACAAAACTCTTCTAAAGATTCACCTTCTACCAGAAGACATCCTAATTTCAATTCTCAGGAATATCTCTATGTTCCCTTTCACTGCAATTTGCTAAAGAATTATTTAATTGAATTGTTTTCTATTTTATATATATCTTTTTATCTATAAATTATATTTGTATATCTATTACTATATTGCAGTAACATATATATTACTCTTTTGAAGTCATTCTAATGTAATACTACATTAAAACAATGCACTGAAAACTGAAAGTAATACTTAATACATTTTCAACTAATAACTTGTTTAAAAATGGATTACTGTCAAAGGGATGAAACCCTGTTATTATTATATCTTAATGATTGAACTAAAATGAATGAGTCAGGGCTTTGTTCCTCTGAGAAATCATCAAATAAAAGAACCTCTTTCTTCACATTTCAGCCAAGGACATCAAAATTTCTACATGCTTGTGGAAAGGTTGTCCCTTTTGGGGGACATCCATTCCCCATATGTATATCTGAAACATCTGAAAAACTCTCTTTTCATTTAGCCTGAATAGGCATTTGTAGTCATAGGTACCAGAAACCCAACAATTTCGGATTTTTGTCTTGGCCAACACTTTTCAAATATGAGATGCTATAGTTTCATTAAAGTACACACAAAGATTATGAGAAAAAATACTCTTTCTTATAAGAGAGAACTGCTTAACTGCTTCATTCATATTAAAATGCACACAAAGATTTACTTTCTTATTCTAAGCTGGAACAGCCCTTCAAACTAACAGTGCTGGTATATTGCTATTATGCTGTCATGTTAAAAAAAAAATAGAAAAAAAGAAAGAAAAAAGTTTTCAATTTTAACAACTTCTTGGCTTTTTTACCTTATAATTATAGATTTATTATGGCTTTTAATCTCACTTTTTAATGTGCTTTTTATTGTTAAGGATGATAGATCCAAGAGGATTTTTGGATTTAAGATGACTCCTTTGGGAGTAACCTGTAAAAGAACTGCTGGATGCTGCAGATCAGCTTGACACTTCTGGGAAGCAATCTACGTGTGGGGTTTTGGTGGGACTGTGTTAGTGGCTCCAACCACCACATAGGGACAGTGTGAGCTCACAGTTTGCTCAGTGTTCTTGACCCTACCCTGGTAGAGTGTTTCTATTTGGTTTCTTGCTGAGGCAGTGGGCAAAGGCACTGATGAGATTCCTTGTCCAGATGCATCACTGAAAGGTCACGGGCAAATTCCCAAGCGACACTTTTGTCGTAAAAGTCCGTCTGCGCATTGGTGTCTGTATATGAAGATACACACCCAGGAACCTCTGCTTGCATTGGCTTGCATTGGTCATGCTCAAACGAGATGATTCCACTGTGGCTATGTCTATTTAATCCTAGGCCTACCAGGGTGAAATTTTAGACTCCAAATAACTACCTACTGCTGTGCATGGCGAATGTAGTATTCCTAAAGGGAAACCCATGTAAGACAACCGACTTCTCCTTATCATGGCAGGAGAGGTATTTCCAACACAGTCTGTGAGGTGTTTGGTGACCACATCTAGGCTCTTGGGGCTGTCCCTGGTCTGTCATAACTATACACCTTTTTGCAAGGGAAGCAGTAGTTGTGTCCTAACTAAGCGTCTTTCTGGATGAATCTAATATGTCAGGAATATGTGTCTGTCCCATGCTCCCGTGCGGGCTCTGCGGTCACAGCATCAGCCTTAGAGAATCTCAGGATTCCTTAATTGCCTACTCTAATGAGATCTCAAACTTGAGGTGTAGTCTTATGGGTCATGGGACTTGTTCTGGCATATTGCAAATAGTTTCACCAGGTGTTCAAATTTCAGATTTTTATCTATGGGCCTGGGACTTTAAAATTTTTGTTTTATTCATGTGTGTTTATTACTTTGGTATAAACAACATCCAAAGGCCCCTTGTTTTTTGGTGCTGCCTTGGCATATAGAGTGTCATGAGATTAAGCAATTGTTAATATGTCCCAGGCTCCAGACCTCCTAATCAGCCTAATCAGGCTGGCTGGACCGTGCGACAACTTAGGAGAATCTTATCTTGCCAAGCTTGGTATTGGCAGCTGAAGAGAGCCCATAGAAAAATACCAGTGAAGAAGGCTTCTCAGGCAATCATGAAAAATACATTCATAGGAATGTTCTGAACTGTCTGGAGATGGAAGTTTTGCATTGACATGGTTTTTTTTCCCCAGGGAAATAAAAAATTTTGTAAAAAAATTCTCATGGAAAATTTTTTATTTGCAGTTTCTCATTTCCTGGACGACAGCCACAGATTGCAGAAGTGGAAATCTGCCTTTGAACTAAGTAAGGAAGCTGTATGTGTGGACACCCAGCTGTTGACCTGCATCTGTCGGATTTGATACATTTTGATAGTCAGTAGGGGAAGTGGCAAACCTGAAACATCAAAATAATATACATGCCCAGATTACAATGTACAGTCTTTGCCAGATGTCTGATAACAATCTTCCCAATTCACTTGATCCAATGCTTTAAACATATAACAAATTAAGCAAAGTCTTGGTCTTCTGTCACTGAAGACCACAAATTGCATCTTGTCACTATCGAAAAATGGAAATTGTATATGCCTGTGTGTGATCTATCCCTTATGCACCAAATTCCTCTCTATAGAGATGCTTTTTTTTATTAGGTTTTTTATTACAAATCTATTGCAAAACACAGATTTAAATAGAAGGAAAATCTTGTGTGTGGCATTGGCAATTTTACTAATTGACTAAATGACTTGTGGGTGTGGATTTACCTGAACTTCAGCATCTGGACATTTTTTAGGAAACTTGCAAAAAACCCACCATATTGACATTTTGATGTCTGCTACTATCTCCATCAATACTTGTTTAGAATCCTTATGTGCTGTCTACTCCTCAACCTTGGCTTAAGGATTTAGATTTATTTCATTAGCTGAAATTAAAAAAGAAAAAAGGTGCCCTTAGATCAGAAACATTTACACCCCTTTCATTGTAATATCATCCTGAAATTACTTTAACCCTAGTGTAACTTTCTCAGAAAATATTTTTATATAAATGATCTATATTACAAGAAATATGCATTTGTCAGGTAAAAAGAAAAATAATAGTTATAGGTAGGTTTGTATTTCTAGAATATTCCTCATATAAAATTAATGTAGTGCGACACATACACGCAAGGCAGTAAAAAAAAAAAAGAACACTGAATTAGTGATTCAAATTCTGTTTCCAATTAAGTTGTTGTATACCCAGAGCAATTCCACAGATTGTTGCATTATTACTTTTGATTTATTCCAGTATAATTAAGAAAAACTTATGTCATCAACTCCAGTGAAAGCCACATTCTGAAAATTTAAATTAGAGAATAATCCAAGATAGTTTCTGACTAATGAATTGAAACATAATTCAGAATCAAAAGAAGCAGTGATTTAATAGTAGTATCCTTTAATTGCCCTACATAATTTTGTATTCCAGGTATACATCCCAGTTAGAAAAAAACCCTAAGTACTAAGACTCAAACAAAAGTATTTTTAATTTTATTTTTTTTATATTAGAGATGTTTGTCTGCCCATCATTCAACAGTTAAATTCATGGAGCAATCTAGACCTCTAGCAGAAAAGACTCAAAGCAGAATGAGTATACTATGCTCCACTAAACTTGTTCTGAGTCCAAAATAATTACATTCTGCTCCATTTTCCTCATTCTGATACTTTACTTTCCTGTTATATTCCTCAATATGGTTTTTTTCTGAGTTTTACCTCCTGATGCTGACTCAAATCATCACTTTGTTTGCTGTGTATATCAAGTTGTATTTAGCCCTCATATTCCCAGATTGTAGTTATCTATCCCCCTTTCTGCTAACAACCTTGCAAGGATTAGTGCAAATCACTTATAAAAGCAGATGTCACTTATAAAAGCAGATGTCTTTTTGCCATTAATTCTTCATCACCTGTTTGAGTCAGTCAAACCTTATTCTGAATTATTTTAAACACATTTTCATACTTGCTGAGTGATTATTAAAAACTCTGTCCTGAGAGAGGCAACTTTAGATGGCAGTATAAGGATGACCTGGCATGAAAATTTTTGGGCAGTCCCAGAATCTGTACTGTCAGTACAGTGCCTGTACAGTGTCTTAGAAAACAAATTAAATGTTGCTGGCCACTTAATCAAGCACCATGAATCCTGCTACAAAATCTAGTAATAAACTAGCTAGGAAAAGCTATAATTCTGTATTCAATTAATTTTTTTTCCAGAGAAGAGGGGATAAATGTCAAACTCACAGAGAGAGACTGCTATTTCACTGCAGAAATAATCAGATGGACCTTTCTTGACTTCTAGACTACAGAGTAAAATACTTCTTCCAGGTAATAGTGCCCTTTGTGCTGTTTTTAAGAGTCAGTGACTGATGCTTCCTCTTGCAAAGGCACACTTCCCTCTGTGATTAAATATTTACTGCAGTGAGAGACCAGTAGTAGGACTATGCGTCTCCAATTAAATATTGTGGAGGTTCATGAGGGACTACAGTACATGTGTAAATATTTTAAAAGATCAGGTCAGAGTAATGTCCATATCAGGCCATCTTCCTGTAGATCAGGGTGTGCCATTTGTTGGCAGGCAGATGCATGCCTACTTACCAACAAACAAAACCTCTACTTTACTTGCTGTGCCTTTGCTATAGATCACTTGTTTAATTATCACATTAATCATGCATATGAAGAGCTCTGCTTTGCTGGTGATTACTGAGGGCAAGCAAAACATAATTAAAGGTGCTACAATCTGTTGTTTGTCCAGGGTATTGTTATTGTTTCCAGGGTTCACCCGCAGGAAGGAAATTCACATCTAATTCTCTTGACCGAGAGGTGTCTATATTTATGGGGATCTTAGCCATAGGGGAGTCATCTGTGTCTGCTTTCATTGAAAAACAAAGGACAGGGCATTTTGCCCCAGGTCTGCTATCAAGGGCATTTGGAGGGAGTGGAAGGGAGTCAATAATGCTCTCCTAGGCTGGCTGCTGACCCAGGGCATAAGATCATGCTCCAAGAGGAAGGTTGGCCAGTCCTTGGCTTATATCTTAAGGAAATGATGGTCCTCGACAGGGCTTTGGATTTAATGGCCACTTGCAGTTTTTTCACTTCTCTGTGAAGAACAAATCTAACTTGGGGTCCATCTAAAACCTACAGCTATGGAATTCATCTGGTTTGCCTGTACCTTCAGTAGAGTCCCTAAAGAACCCAGGGCTTGCAGTCTTCTGTCTGCAGTTCTCATCCTGACTACATGTTGTTTGTTGTACTAGAAAGAACTAAGGGGGGAAAAAAAAAAAGACAAAAAAAGACAAAACCTGAAGCTGTGACTGTTGCTACAGACTGGGAGAATCAGAATAATAATTTGTTTTATACCAAACTGTGGTCATATAAACAAATACAGTTCTGGATGTGATCAGGAAACTAATTAATCAACAGTTTATCAAACATATGTCTGAAATTAAAGTATGAAACAAAGCAATTTTTATGCAAACCTTTGAGATTTGAGAACACATCTTTATAAGGTGTTACAAAAGCTTACAGCAGTTTAAGGCATGTGCCTGAAACAGATTCATTGCTCCTAAGACTGAGACAATGACAAAAGTATATTTCAGGCAATATACATTGCTGAGTTTGAATGCATTTCCTTTCCTTACAGGTCTGTTTTCAGTTTCTCCATCCTACTTCATACAGGCATGAGTTTATCTCAAGCTTAGACTCTCTATTCAGGATCACTTCAAGCAGACTTGTGTTTTGGGGTGCATTGTAATACATTTGGAGCAGCACAATTTCTCCTCAGCCACGATGGAGCCTGAATTCACTTCCCTTCAAACCCTATATGGGAACTTCGTGATTTTGTGAAAGGTTCGTGGTGCAGCACCCCACTCCCTGGGGCAGCAGAACCCAGGAGAAGCAGAGTTAAGCTGCAGCAAGGCTTCATTAGCCATTAGCTATCTTAATGGGCAGCACTGGGAACCAACAGAGGCTCATTAGGTTTCCTGAGATCTCACATGCGTAGGGAGGAGAGGCAACTGCTGGGGTTTTCTGGGAGTCCTTGCCTGTCAGGCCACAAAAGAGCCGTTTATACTCACAGGATCTTTCAGTATGAACCTGTTTTGCAGTCAGGTGCTTAAAGATGCTTCACGCAGTTGGTTATTTCTGGTGGGTAACAGGCCTTTCGTTTTAACAGCTTTTTGTGCAGGAGTTGAGAAATGTCTTTTTTTTTTTTTTTTCCCAGGCTACATAAAAAGGAATTTATGAAAATGTGAATACTCTGAAATTTAACAAAAAGTCTGGTTGATAAGAAGAGGTTACCAACACTACTTACATTTAGCACAGAGAGACATATTCAAGGGTGGGACCTACTGAAGCAGGAATGAGGTAACCCAGTGCTGGAGCTTTTGGGGATCATCTTTTGTAAACTGCCCTCCTTGGGGCTGAGGAACAGCACTCCTGTCTCACCTCTGCTTGAAGGACTCCAGGGTCTCAGCAGTGCAACTATTGTTGAGAAAACATCCAGAACCTTTTAGAAAACATGAAGCAGGGCAGGTAAGCAGTATAGGGCCTTTCTTTTGCCCAAAGAAAACACAAACTGACCTGTAACTTCACCAATGAAGGGTAGCACTGTATCTTCACATGCACTTGTGCAGCATTGGCCATGATGAAGCTGCTATGCTGGTCAGGTCTTCTGTAAGCCATGCCCAGTAGGTGTTGAGAAGGCTAATAGCTCCTACCTGCATTATATGGAAGAGATGAGATCTGTTTATTTATTTTTAGAATGGAAAACAGCCTCAGTTTTGGCAGAAAACTGTGAGATTCTTTAACATATAAAACAGGTTGCAACAATGTCCATGGCAGGTAAACAGCCTTCTTTTTTGTATTTAACAGATGTACTCCTTGCCTCAAAGTTCAAGCTTGCACACATTTTAGACATACTCTCTTCATAGGCAGTGCCTTGAAAGACAGACTTCACTTTTGGATCATATTAAAGAAGAATGGACAAGCGTTAGGTTGTTATTTCCTTGGATATGTAAAGACATGTTTCAAGTGTGCTGATATTGTAATTGTGATGATGTTTGTTTTCAGTAAATCTGACTGAGTGGGGGACACATGAAAAATACATTTCAGGCAGTATCTAATTTCACAAACTTAAAAACTACATACCTACATGAAACACCTTAGCAGGTTCATTTCTAGTGAAATGAACAAGTACCAGCACACATCAAACAGGCCATCAAGCCACCTGTGACTGGCTTGGCTGAGAAAAAGAAAAGCTTTCCTGTGGATTATTATGATAACAATGTCAGAATAATAATTATCTTTTTCTCCACAACAACATGTGCACAGCAGTGTGAAAAACCCACTTCTTAACATATCTGTCATCTCAAAGGAATCATAATTTACCATTCCAACCCTATCAAATGCTCAGGACAGTATATAGCGGCTACAAACTGAACATGTTCATTCCCATTTAAAGCTGTTTTGACTTCAGTAGTACCCAGAGATCCTACGTAGGCCTGGGATGATAAATGTACTCCAAGATATGGCCAAGGGCCAAGGAACTGTTGTTTCAATGCTTCCTGCTCTTGCTCCTTGACAGGGTCTTTAATAAAGCTGCATCCCCCAGGATGGACCACAGTCATGTAAGCCACAAAAGTTCACAGTAGGAGAATGAGCCAGACTGAGAAACCCTGGGGGGATCTGAAAGAGTTTTTCTCATTTTTTTTCTTTTTTTCTTTTTGCTTAGAAGGGGAATATTCTAATATTCATTAAAATGTTCCTGTATTAAAGAAAAAGGATTAAAATTTTCCCTTCCCCCCCTCTTTTTTTTTCCCCCAGAAATAATGTTGGGAATTTTTCCAAATATGCCTACATGGGTTAAAAGTCTCCAGTTAACATACCCTCTTTTCAACTGTATTTATTCCTCTCTGTAGCATGTGGTACAAATATATTCCTTAAATAAAAATCAGAAAGGAGAAGGAGCTGCAAAACAATGTATGATATCCTTTAAAAATTCAGAAGAGTGAGCACAGTATTTGGCCAGAAGAATGGGAGGGTCCAGAGTTCTTCATCTTTATGAGTTTACAGAGAAGAATAAAAGGAAATGCTTGCACTTGCTGACAAAATTTAGAGGATGCAGGAGTCAAATCCTCTAGCAAATTAGATACGTTGACAGAAATACAGAGAATTCCCTTAGGTATTACCTAAATCTTTCATCTGGAGATGTGAAAGTATTTCTTAAGGCTTTAAGAACTGCTTTCATAGTGACATCTGGGACAGTTACTCCTTAAAATTACTTCTAGAAATATTTTGGCACGAAACAACACAGAAGTTAGGTCTTATAAAACTAGAGGTGATGGTGGTGTTTTAATTGGAGGAATGGTAGCATTCTACATTAAAAACCAATGGTCTGAAAAGTGAAACTGTATATGACCAAAACTATTCATAAACTTTGGATAAATTCAGAAAATTCTTTTTACACAAAGCTTTAATAATGATACACAGGGGACAATATAGCTGAGGAAACACATGTAGAAAATAGCTTCATTATTTGATTGAACAGCTTGAAAATGTGGAACAAGTTCAGACAATGAAAATCTACTTCCTAGCAGAAAGGGGAACATGAATGAAATGGCTGCATGACTCAACTAAAAATAAAGACAAAGCAGAAAGTTGAGTGCATATTTAATAACTCTACTTCAAACCCAAGTACCTAAAGCTGACAATTCAGAAGAGGATGGGTATATATGCCATGATACGAAATACTGTGAGATGTGCAAGATGTTTTTCTGATTAACAAAGAGAATTTAGGAACCATTCAAATGCTTTAACTCAAAGGGACTTAAAACTATATGGCTGTCTGGTTTAATTGTTGTGTAAGATGTGATTGGGTTAAAGAAATTATGCATGCAAAATAAAGACATAATATGCCTTGAATTTGATTTTTGTCTGTCAGAGTTACAAATGGATTTCAGAGTAACCACATATCATGTCACTCATAAAAGGACTAAAGAGAAGCAAAGTGACTGCGCTGTGGAAACACAATGTGCTGTGGAAGCACAATTGCACCAGACTTCCTCTTGGGATTACTTTTGAAGTTTTATCTGGTAAACATAGATATATTTCAATAGGTTTTGGAGTTTTTTCTACTTGTACCACAGATTCTTGGACTGACAGGTTGAAAGGAGGTATTCTAGTAATCTACCCTGATTTACAGGCAAGACTAAGAGCAAATATCAGTACTTCAATTGAACATTATAGAAACATAGGAGGCTATATTGGTTTTAGAGTAGGTTTGGGGACAACAATGAGAGATGTAGCACTATGAAAAGAAAACAGTGATGTTACATAAAATTTCTTATTCTCCTATTCTGAATGTTTATCAGGTATGCTTTTAGTGTTTGTGTGAGAATTCCCAACAGGCAGAAAAGCAGGTGCCTCCACTGTGGTTTGAAGAGAAGCAGTGGCACTGGCAGAGAAAGGACACGTGGAGCAGCTTGGGATGAATGAACCTTCTGTATCATGCCAGCCTCATTCTTAGAGGAACCAGGGTGGTGAAACTCGTATGAGAGGAGAGGTATATAAGTATACAGGAGGGTCCCAAAATACTATCTGTATTACTACTTCACTACTAGAAATTTTTCCTATTTTTCATAATGGGTACTTTCAGTTTCTTCAGAAAAAGTGACACTTTCACCTCAGTGAGGTTATTGTCTTAGAAAGACTAAAAATTAGTATTTTACATGGATTATATTAATAAGCTATAACTAAAAAGCAACATTTTTTTAAAGTAACACAAGGCTTCAGGCCTCAGAGTTCCTGCAGAAGAGTATTTCAGGACTTTGTCACGTCCTTCTAGGCTGGAGTGCTGAGCTAAATACGTCTCCAGCACCCAAAATGAGATGTAGTCCTTACTAATACAGTGGCAGCCAGAAACACCTGAGCATCAACTCTGAGCAGACATGGGTAACCTCAGCATGCCTTGCAGAATTTGTGCAGTACATGTGCAGAGTGACTGCCAACCTGGTGCATAGGTTAAAGAAAAGAGAACAGGAGAACTTTCCTAAAATTCACAAATGTCAATGATAGATCAGGAGCACAAAGGACAGTGGGAACAAACTGAAATGAGAGTTTCATACTGTCCATAAGGGTAGCCAAGCAGGCTCATGGACATATTGTGCAGTCTTGCAGCAGGGTGTGGGGCTGGGTGTCGTCCTTCCAACCTGATTTATATTGTGATAACAAACGTGGATATCAAAGGTTCATAGATGTTTCTAAAAAAAACCCCAAAACAACAACAAAACAACCTAAAACAAACAAATAAAAATCCCAAACGAAACCCAACCAAAAAAAAAAACCCAAATACAAGAAGTCTTTTATTTAATACTGTGGTGCTCTCTAGAAAACTAGAAAAATGGTGGTGTGGAAGTGCAGACAAGTATTTATACAACACCTGTTATATATGACATATGAGAGATAACCAAAAGAAGTTAAATTGCTCTCTCAGCAAGAGATCAGTGAAAACAGAAGAGATTTGGATGAAAAACAGGCTCTGAACTTGCATTGATTAGAACTTCACAAGTGTAGTCAATGAACTAATGTTAAAAAGTCACCTTGGTCAAGTGAAATTATTAAGTGGAAACATTTTTAAAGGGAGCAAAATGCTTGTGAAAAGGATATGACAGTCTGACAGAAAATCAGCATCTGGTAGCAGACTGAAGTGAGAGCAGCTACACAGTAAAAAAGAAAATAAATGGAATATTTTAGTTTGGTTTCAATAGAAGAGATCAATCACAGGGTTCAGGTTGGTCTTGTGGCAACTTGTTCTACAATTGTATTACAAAAGGTGCTTAAGCACCCTAGAATTTGAGCCCTGATGTTTTTATAACAACACTAGAGGAAGGGAACTTAAACTAATATTTTAAAAACTCTTTGGGAACTTTAGTATTTCATTGTTTTATTATGACAGACACAGTTTTCCTAAAATGGAAATTTTCCCTAAATGAATCAGAAAATGATACCTGAGGTTTGCTCACCTGATCGAACTCAAGGGGTATCTTTTAAGTCAGATGGGCAAAGAGCATTCATTACACCTGTTGTCAGAATAGGATCTGATCCACCAAGGAGAGCATGGACCTGGCAATATAGACTGTGGATCACAGAGTTCTCCAGTCCTGTTGGAGAAAACAGATCTGTGCTGAACATACCCTCATCCCTCCCAAAAGTTCTTGTGCTGTTAAGTGAAATGAGAGAAGTTTGCAAACGACAAAATATTTTGACTTGCTTGGCAATGTCAAACTTCATTTTGACATTTCTGAGGCCCTTCTATGAAACTGAATCCTTTTGTGAATCATTTGAAAATGTAGATTTTTCATTTTAATTCTGGATGCAAACAAACAGTGAAATATTTGAATTATCCATGAGGTGAAAACTGATTTTGACCAGTTCTATTTGGTAATGAGTTTAGTCACTGAATGTATTTTAGTGATTTACAAAGTTCCCAAGATATGCCAGATATTTTTTCTTTCTCAAGAAATGGTGAAATGACCTTGTGCATTGTAAAATGGATGAATTTTTCTAATCTTAGACTGGCCTGCAAGGACCCTGTCTAACTTTGGTACCTTTGGTATAGATATACCTATTATATCTTGCTTAGTAGGAGCTGTGAAGCACAGTTGTTCATAAAGTGTAGTTTTTAGACCACAAATTATGATATACATAACATTAGGAGTAAGGTTTGCATATAGTCTGCCTTATCTGCTGCTAAGCAAGTGTGTTTAGGTACTTATCTAGAGCCTAGTATTAAAATTCATCTGCTTATTACTTTTCTTTGTTTCAGCCCCTTTCCTAGAGTGATTTCTTCCCTTGCTGTCAGACCAGACCTTCGTCTAGGGGTAAGGAAGGAATCCTGTATGAAATTATCATATTTAATGAGCATTTTGCTAGCTATTAGACTTTACCCTCTCCATTATCAACATTAACATCTCAGGCAGTGCATTTGCTGAAATGTTTGCTGGGTTGTCAGGCATATATCTCCTTAGACATCTAGCCTGCAGTTTCTATGATCTTCACTGGACATGAAGCCAGTGTGTGCCCAGGCTAAGTTTCCTCAGCATAAATAACAGTGTATATTGGTCTTTCTTGAAGGTTCACATCAAGGCTGAAAGACTTGTAAGTTAGTATACAATGTCAGTGAACTCTGAAAATTGAAGCTGAGGATCTTGCTGTGAATAATGACAAGCCTAGACATGATCAATAGCCATGTTCCAAGGTGTCTGTGCATAGCTGGTGGTAAAATAGGCACACTTTATTTCCTCATATATCTGTTCAATTTTAAACCATGATGTACCTACATGTACAGATCAGATTTTGAATTTTGTGCTGCATGTAGTGATTACAGCTCATCATCTGAGTAGATCTCAGAAAAAGAATAGGGAATAGGAAAGCACTTGATTACTTGGCCTAGATCTTCTATAGCACAACAAAGGTCAGCAGAAGATTCACATCTGTTTTCAATAGGCTGATCTGGATCTTGCTTCTATTGCTGAATAGCAAAAACATTCATTTAAAACTGATCTAACACTGTGCAAGTATAAAAGTACAAGATCAGAATGAGAGTCGGGGAAAGCTTCAATAAACATTTTTATCTTTGTAGAACGGTTTCTCACATTTTTAACCTGTTCTAGAAATGTAAATGTAAACTTTATTGGGAAAAAAGAGAAGGAGATTGAATATAGGTCCTGGCAGAAAACACAAAAAATCTTGTGGATCTTTTCACAGAATTGTGAAAAAATGAAGCAATCTCTTCTTTTTTTGCAGAACAGCTCTAAGATTACGATGTGCTATGGCTGTATCAATGAGACCGTGATCAAAGTAATGACTTAAAACTCAGTGAGATATGTTGGGTTTTGGTTTGTTTGGTTTTTTTCAGGATAGCTATTAATGGAAGAAGTCCCAAAGACAAGTGCTCGTTGACCAAAAGCAGGCTAATTCGCAAAGATCAATGGTCCAACAGCATTCATCTATCATCTCGGACATGTGTGCACGGTAATCAATGGTCATCCATCTCTTTCCTGTAGGTCGATTAATCTTTTAAATTTTGTAGGCTTTCTACCCTGGTATAGTGCTTTTTATAATACCTGCACAAGCTTTTCTTTTTATATAAAATTAAAAAAAAGGATGAAACTATCTGAACTGTGTATGATGTAGTTCTTCAAAGTCTAACGGGAATAACTCTTTGAGGCATGAAGTTAGCTCATGGCCATTTCTTGCTCACATTTTGACACCACACAGTTTTAAATGCCTTTACCTGTAATGATTTTAAACTCAGTTAAATAACAGAATTTTAGAACTGAGTTTATGGTTTATGAAAATGAGTAAATTAATCTTGTAGAATAGCATAAAGAGCCAGTATTGTCAGATGGGATTGGTGCAGTCTTGAACTTGCAGTAAAATCTGTATCTTACAGAGGAAGAAACATTATCTGTAATCTGTCTGAAATAGGAGAAGGAACTGTGTTAAATGCATGTACCTCTGAATGTTTAACTTGGGAATAGAACTTACCATCCTCCTGGTAATGTTAGATCTCTGTCTTGATCAGGGGAACCTAATCAAATATCCTTCAAAACAGACCTTCAACTAGGTGGAATAAATGGCCACCTGACAGTTTATAAGATATCTTGGCAAGAAAAGAGCAAGAGTTGTCCTTGGAATATCCCCCAGTGTGCAAAATACTTAGAGAAAGATAGTATCTTGCTCATAATACAACCTATGCAGTCTTACTTGAAAGACTTCTCAGCTGGAAAAAAGTAGAAAATACTTAGTTAAATTATCATCTTGCATAAGGCAAATAATTCCTCCTACTTTTGTTTATTTGTTTTGTTTTTCTCAAAAAAGAATTTCATCAAAACCTGTAATATTAGCAGAAAATTCTAAAATTAGATAAAAAATTAACCTTCATTATTATTAGTCTCATTTTTACTATTTTCTCTCTGATATATCTTGCTGTGTTCTAGTGCATCAGGTTTTTGTGAGAACAACCTGTTCCCGTTGTGTTTTTGTAAACACTCTGCTTAATGCAGAGTGTATATGGATGGAATAATATAAAGTATGTTGATAAAAAAAAAGTTGAAATCACAATTTACTAAGTGGTTTACATATGTCTAGCATTCTTATAGTACTATATTGTTATATTATTGTATATAGATTTTGATTTTTAAAAAGTTAAGTTCTTCAAGAGAAAAATTAAGGAAATTTATCTCAGGCAGATTGACCACAGTTGTCTGAGTTCTGTTATAATAAAATGACATAGCAAACTGGAAGCAAAATAATTAATGCTGAAAATATGTGAACAGATAATTCCTGTAGGTATTCTTTAGTACCTAAAGTCAGATGTGTCCCTAGCGATTAGTATGATGGCAAAATGTAGACAGCAGGCTGATGTTATTCATCCAACAAATTTTTATCACTTTCTGAACTAAATTCCTCACATAACTCAGGAATAAGCTAATGTATAACTAAAAAAAAACCAACAAAAAACCAAAAAAACCCACAAAAAATAAGCCCTTTATCTTGGTTAGTGTCTCACAGGAAGGCTGGCAAAACAAAGAACCCAAATCTTGCAGGGCTTGGTTCTATTCCATAATATTTTTCACAGAAGACAAGTGTCACTATGCAACTGCCATTCAAGATAAGTGGAGTCTGCATTTCATTTTGACTCTGGGGTGTCGATGTGCTGATTAGTTTTCTGATACAGCTTGGTTGTCAACATTTAAAACATTTCTTGGAAGAAGAAAAATAATTTTGAACAGAAGGCATTCTGTTATACCTATATTTATACATATTTCCCTGCACACTCAAAACCCAGTTATAAAGTGACTTATTGGAAGAGCTGTCACCATCACCTTGGAAACTGGTCCATTGACAGCATGTTTCAATCAGTCGTCTCTCACAAGTATATAGCTTTTTTTTTTTTTAAGCATGTTTGAATAGTTTGAATGCTTACCCTGAAAAAGTTAAAAACATGCTAAATTCAGAATGGACATTTTGGAGGGTGACATCTCTCATCAAACAGAATAGCTGACTTTTTTTTTTTTTTTTTTTTTTTTTTTTGCAGCTGATATAGGTCACAAATTTGTAATCGGGGTGTTTGCAGGAGAAGAAGTTCCAGTCAATGCTCCGCAGGCTGCTTCAGTTTCATGTGAAACAGTCACTGATGATGAACCAATCTACCTGGTACCTACTCATCAAGGCACTTTTACTGTCTCCTTTTTTGCCGCAATATGAGAGAGTACCTTCTTTCCAGAATAGTGGGTAGCTTTAACATTCTTTTGGGAGACGTGCAGCTGCAAATCCCTTTAGGTTGAGGAATACAGGGAAAGTGGCTCTTCTGCATTTTTGAAAAGTGATCTATTTATGTAAAAGGGTGAGGCCATGTCCTACAGTAGCTGTGCTCTCCAAGGGAGAAAAGAAGCAAGCTGTTTTGTCTTCATAAGGGAAGAACTAAAGCTCTGATTTGGAGAGAGCAGGTTGTCTTTTGTTTGCACTGCACACAGCACATGGTGCCTAGCAAATCATGGTGTTTAAGACCTGCCCACATCAATCTTGTTACACTGCATACTCACCTCTGGGTTGCCCAGGGGAGATCCCCAAGTATCTGTCTCAATATTACAATTTCTGTTCCAGAACTTTGACCCCTCAAGCTGATTACTTCAGTGCTCATCATTGCAGACTAAGCCCAGTTTTGGAATTGCGCTTTAATCAATCAATACTTGTGGATACAAGGCCTGATCTCAGATCAGGACCACCGAATACTGGTAAGAAGTTTTTGCTTATGGATAAGAAAAATGATGATATTTCCCTGTATTAGAAGGGCATCCAGAAGAAAATACATAAAGACATCACCTTTCTTGCTAAGATATCCAAACTTTTTCCATTGAAATAGTACTGAATGAAAGTGGTTTAAGGCCTACCATGAGTGAAGTGCATATGCTGTGTATTTTTCCAGGGATATCATTAACATGAGTTATTTCTGAATTTATTATTATTTGTTGTATAAGTAATATCTAAAATGCCTTACAGAAAGAGGATTAAAGGAAATATATATATTTGCCTTTTCTAATTTCACTAGTATCTTTTGGCAGTGCTTTATGCATGGTCAGATTTAGTTTTCACTACAAAGTCAATTACTTGGTCTCTTCTTTTATGTACTGTTTTTTTAAAAAGCAACAGAGGACAGATGAAGATTTTAAAATATGATTTTAAGTCCAGAGAAATTGCCAAGGAGACTCAGCAACAGGTAAAAAGATTCACAACTGCTTTAAGCTCTTTGTGTTAGATCAGGCTCTTTTTCAACTTCATGGCATCTGCGGGTAGATCCTTGACTGAGGCTGCTCTCTGTGGCTTAGGGGACTCACTGTCTTCATTTCCCATGCAAACAGTATAGGTGCAAACAGTATAGGTGCAAACAGTTGCACCTATATATTAATATTTATGTGACTGCAACACAAGCTCTTGTCAAGCCATGGGACCTAATCTACTTCCAGAGCACACTGACAGCTTCTACTCTGCCAGTTGGTTCTGATGGCTTTCTTGGAAACCTCCCTCATAAGGTCAGCTGTGAAAGTGCTGGTGAATTTAGGCAACCTCATTGTGCTCCAGGGTACAGATGTCCTCCCTCTAGGGTGGTTGTTCTCAAAGGAGTGGTTAAACTCCTTATAGATTCAACCATCTGTGCTACTCTTTGGGAGGTCACACAGAAATGGGGTCACAGTTGGAAATCAATTAAGGTGCTGTGCCATAGTGTTAGGTTCCTTCTTTGCAGGTCAGGAGCTCTATGAGATGAGATGCTGCACTCAAAATCAGGAATCCCAAATCATGGTCCCGTAAGGTCCTTGCAGTGTAGTAATAGTGCAGCCCTGAACCAGGGTCTTCCAGCTGCCCTCACTGAGATGAGAAAGAAGAATCCTCTTAGAATGGTACAAGGAAAGGAGCTAGTTCTTGCTGGCTGGAAAAGAGAACAAGATGCACTTGTCCTGCTCAGAGATCCCAAGAAATTGAAAAGTTCACAATACTGCTCCTTTTCCCCACCAATCTGTAAAAGACAACATCCTTCAGACCCTCAATCTGTCATGCAGCAGAACAAGAATTAGCAGATAGCAAGTTTCCCCCACCTCCAAAGCAGACAGTCTCTGGATACAGTATTCCTTTAAGAGTTTTACTAAATCTGCACGTGAGCTCAATCTGCCCATAGAAGAATTTCAATTTGTGCAGATGGTATCATTTGGCAGATCACTCTGATGTTGGCAGCATCACAGGGGTCATATTTTTGCACAGATGGACTGTTCTTCATCTGTTTCTTTATTGTAATAGACCCAAATAGGTTTTCCCACAATAGTACATATGCGCATTACAACTCTCCTTGCTTCCTGTCAGACAACTTATTTAGTGAGAGCACACAAAAATTTCTCTCTCTCTCCCTCTCTCTTTGTTCATGTATTAAGTCCTCTTTGTTTTGGGGATGGAGGGTGAGGACTAGGTAGAGCTATGAAGGATCTCTGTATTCCTGAGACATAAAATCTGATGGGATCACTAAGATGATATTCAGAGTACTGCTGTGAGTTTAGGATGTATAGATTTTTTTTTTGGTAAATATTTTTTGCACAATGCACATATTTATTATGGCTCTGTCATAAACCAAGAGCACTTACAGCTGACATGTGAATGGACAATTGGAGGGATTGGAGAGGCTGAGGAATCAATAATTAAAAACTAGAGATCTTGAAACCAGAGCAATGATTTGACTCTAGTAGTAATGACCAGAAGCTGTTACCATTTGACAGCCGTTTAGAAAATTATGCTAAATGAACTCATTTTTTTAGTGGTGAGATTTATTTTTTTTTTAGACATCTATCGTCACTCTCAGTTGGAATCTTAGTGTGGCAGCAGTGAACTGAGTGGATAGCTTTCAGGAGTTGTCCTACCAGAACTGGTTTATGGCATAGCAAAAGGACATTTTGGAAAACTTGCGCTGCTTCTATTTTGCTTTACACAAGCATTTGCTTTGTTAATAGAAAAACTTTATCCCTGCATGCCTTACATTTTATTAATGATGAACTTGTCTTGTGAGGAAACTTGGACATTTTCAGCCTACATGTTGATATCAACGTTGTCTTTTCCTTCTCACTTGCTAACTTCTTAGATATCACAGGTAGTGCAAATATTTCGGTATGGGCATTGCTTGCTGTGTACAACCATTGAGGAGTTTTCACTGTGTGTAAATGAGAACAAAATAGCTAGAGAGCTTGCACAGTGAATTTCTTGACATGTATATGCCCAGACTCCTAAACATAGTATCTCAGTAATGTAATTTTTATGGATGAGACAGCATATAGAGTACCCTTTTTTTTTTCTCGAAAAGAGTACTGTTTCAAAGAAAAGTAGTTGCTCGTAATGTAAACATTACTGAAAAGACAATCCCTTCTACAACTGCTTCTAAATAAAAAAATATTTCTGCTTATTTACTGATTGATTTTTAACCTTTCGACAGCCTAGTGAACAAAAGGCATGAACTGGGTACCAGATGAAGCATTTGAATCAAATCAGGAAGAACTTGTGAGTGAAATTCCAGTAACAACAGTTGAGTAATTTCTTGGCTATACTGGGTAACGGGGAGAATAAAATTGCTGACTGTAGTTAAATATACAGATTATTTGGGAAATACATAAAAACTCAAAACCAACAAATCCCCCAATCTTTAATTTTATATCCATCTGGTAAGTCTTAATAATCAGTCCCTAATTATCTTCCTGTTAATCCATTTCTGGTTACTCTGACACCTTAGAAATTTTGCTATGAATAGATCTCTTGCCTAAGGCTATGGAAAATTGTACATGCTGCTATACGTGCTTGGATACAGCTGGTTTCTGTTTTGGGGTCGTTTTCTTTTTCCATCACAGTTAATGAACATATCTAGACAAATAGTTGCACTGAATTTTGCTTTTTCACTACGATTCTGGAGCTTAAAAAGCAGTTTAAACCAGAATGTTCCTAGAAGACTAGCAGCTACAGGAAGCAAAATAAAAAGAGGGATGCAATTTGTAATGTAGTTCTGTAGCATCTTATCATATGATAACATATGGGTGAAGAGATAGAGATCAAAAGTTAAAATACTTGTGATGTTGGAAGTTTTGGCTTGTTTTGAGATAATTTAGTGTTTTCTTCTTGAACAAGGGACAAATCTTTCCTCCTGATTTTGAAAGGTATGTGACAGGGTGTTTCAGTTTCTGGAAGGTTTGCCCTCTCCTTAGCTATGTCTGATGCAATGCAGTAGGAATTTCAGTCAGCACATTGCTGACTGGTTTCTCCAAATCAGTCTCTAACAGCTGAACTTCTTTTCCAGAGTTTGGAGGTTTAAGCAGTTTGTGAAGCTGAACAGGAGAGGACTTTCGCAGAGAGACTTGTTACAGATTAGTTGTACTGGTTCAAATCAACAAGACAGCTGACACCAAGGCCACTCACGTACTATATTTATATTTAATAAATATACTTGTAGGGGATGGATTCTAGAGAAGATTTTATTTTCTCCTTTCATTCCCCAAATACTGAAATGATAATCACACTAATAACTGTGAATCCTAAACCCCAAAGAACACTACAATAGGTACAGTATACTGGCATAGTAAAATAGCAAAATATTCTTCTGCTCATCAGAAGAGTAGGTTGAGAACTCAAGATATGGGCATCCTTTTCTCTGAGGATGAGTAGTAGCCCTACTGGAGCTGAACTGTATGATAAGTAAGAACAAGCATGGACTGATGATGCTTTTGTCACAAGAATTAAGATGATCAGCAAGCACCAGTTTACATAACCTGAAACGCTGGTGGGCACTCACAATATGGATTCAATAGAACCCAGATACACCACTGTTGGTCTCTAGCTTCTTGTCTATATTGTCAATATTTCACTTAGGAGGTGATGTATGGTTTCTGAAAGGCAGTGAAAGAGAAACTTCCTGCTTTACAGTGACAGTATGAGACAGCAAAGCCAGTCAGAACAAGCAAAAAGAACACTTTTTGAAATCTACAGTCTTTGTGAAAATGAAGGTAGTCAATCTTGTGCTTAAATTTTGCCAATATGAGTTACTTTGTAAAACACTCCAAAATGGAATACAGGCCTGAATACAAACTGACTTCATACACACTAAGTCAAGTTGAAGTAAATGAGAAATGAACCCATGGTTTTTATGCTGCAAATGTCTGAGATGTTCTGATAGACACCCAAGACAAGGATTTTAGTCAGCTGTTAATATTTATGTCTTAGAGAGGGGAGAGGGGAAAAAAATTGGAAGATGAATGTAACTAGCATCATAATGGTGAGATTTATCAGAATTTCCATAATCAGAGCCTGTTTACAGGTTGTAAATATTCCCTCTGGGTTGAGACTTAAAATTCAAGGTCATACACAGGAAATTATATTTATCTTTGCTAAATTAAAACATTGGTTCAGCAGCTTTAAAAAACTGCAATCACAAGAAAATCCTCAGAGTGCAAGAAGTTCAGGTATTTCTGCCGAATAAACATGGCATATGCTGGGAATTTTAAGCCTTGACCTGTTATTCTGACATTAGTAGTAGAGATATATTGAAAAGTAATGTAATGAAAGTCTTTCACCTATGACTGTACCTTTTCTTGATGACATTTTCTGTTATTTTGCTTTTCAAGCTCCATAGTGTTCAGTGTTCCTTCTTTATATTTATAAGAGGATTTTGTTGCAAATAAGTCTTATCAATATTCAAATAATTATTTTGTTCATATTAACATTTCCTTTCCTACACAATAATAAATATATCTTTATACTTCTCTATTTTTGAAGGTATGTAGAAATTAAAATGCACTTAACGACTCCTTATTTGCATGCAAATTGTCAGGATGAAGGAGAATGTGAGGATATGCAAAATAGTATGTAATTTTCAATTATATATATATATATATCTACTATTATTATAAATATCTTCCAAGATTTTTTTAATTCTGATTGCATGTCATAACTGTTTTTGTGATTTAGAATATAATTTTATGATTTAGATTACTAAGGAGTTTTTTATAGTCTCCAGTATTTTTTTTCCCTCTAATTCCAAGTTAGGTTTGAAAGAATTAATCTGTATGGGGCCAGTCAAATTGTCTGTGAATAATTTTCTGTTAAATAGTATTCCAGCAAAGAGTTCTTCATTTCCCAGAGTATTTTAACTGGTGTTTACTGGAGCTAATTGAATACTGCCCAATTATTATATTGACACATTTTGGTGTGACTGAATACATTACTCAATTAACCATTTCTGTAATATTAGACTAGCTGTAGTTTTTACTCAGAGTAACAGACCTGACGTGAATTCACTTATGTAGAACCTGTGTGTGGTTTGATAAAACCTTTTCCCTCACTTGTTTTGATCAGAATAATAGACATTAGGTTGTTGTTCAAAACAGATTGTTTGATCTGTGATTTTGCTCCCCTTACACTGTGTGTTCAAGGAAAAGATCCTCTTTTCTTATAGGTCTCTAAATACTTCTTCTGGGTAAACACTAGAGCTTTCTTTTTTGAACTTGCAGGTAAAGACACTAGTGTCTGACTCAACTCTTCTTCTTCATCACAAGTATTTCCATCAATTTCATGGATGGCATGCCTTATCTATTGACTGAACAGCACCTGTAAAGCCTGACAATATAATTCATATATGTTTAATTTAAACATAGCCTACCTTCTTTCTTAAGTACCTGCTTTCTCAATACCCATTACAACATATTACTTGCATCACCTCAGAGCAGGCTGCTTACACAGGTTGGTAAGGATAGCTTTGCTACCCTGTCCATTGTCCAAAGGGTGCATAAAAATTGCAATCCTGAGGGATAAGGTGGCTATGCCCCCCAAATAGGGGATTTCCCGCAGGAAGACAGTGTTTCTTGCCTCATCTGTCAAGATTTCTTGAGTAACTTGTCATTAGTAGCTTATTGTGGAAGGAGAGGTTTACACACAGAATGTCCTGCCAGAAGTGGATAAATTAGGCCATGAATCAGAGAGCTGTCAAGATTCCAGGTACAGCTTATCATGGTGATGATTAAGAATGATGCAACAAGTCACTTTAGAAGGCAAAGACTGGACTTAAGGCAGGAAGCTCAATGTGATCCTCCCTTTACATTGATGCAATAAGTATGTGTGGTCCAAATGCTATGTCACATAAGTCTGTTTGGGGGCTGAGTAATTTTTCACCAAATGCACCAGAAGTGGCATTAGTACAAGAACAAAAAAAAAAAACAAACCCAAGAGTAAAGGGGAATTTGAAGAATCTGGGAAACTATTTTATAGCATTTTATGTGGTGGATTCTGTTCTCACCCTTCAATGTGGAATGAAGGAAGTTGCTAAGGAACACCCTAAAATCACAGATGCCCCATAGCCAAGTACTGGTTTTGAATGAGGCCTTTCATCTCTTGAAGACAGTTCAGAGGTGTCACCTTTGCATTGGTTCAATGATAATCATTGCCTTCACAGGTCATGAAGTTGTGGTGTCTTCTGCCTTCAGCAGCTGGCATATTTTTCCCAAGATGTTACTTCCTCAGCTTCTGCTGTAGGTGAAAAAAATTAAAATGTCTTTAAAGTTTCAGGTGTTGTAGTTTTAACAATATACTTTGTGTGGCTATAAAAGCTTTTGATTTAATATATGTTTACGTTCACTCATAGCTGCTGATCTAACTGAGCTACCATTAAAGTATCATACACCTTTCATAGAGCTTATATAACAATGCCTATTTTAAAATTAATTCAATTTTAAGTTGCAAATCCTACAGTATATTCATAACCCTGGCATATTTACCAGGAAGGTGATTTCATTTAGAAGTGGAGAGGATGTGCCAGGTACAGGCATCCAATTTATGTGCCTTAGTTGTGAGGTTAATTGTTTCTGTGTTGATGTTATAATCAATACTGAACAGAAGAGGCTTCTTAAAGGATAGCTTTGATCCCCCGAATTAAGGATCTGCTCTGAACTACTGTTCAGAGAAGACTATTTCTCTGTGGTGGTTGTCTACAGAGACTAGCCAATTGACATAGGCATGGAGGTGGATTCTTGGATTTAGGAGATACCATTGTCCCTCTGTGACAGCTGAGAGAATCCATCATAGTGCAAAGGCAAGGGCCCTTCATAGAATAGTGGTTAGCAGTCTTAGTGCAAACTAAGCTGAAATTTCCTATATATGAAAGCTGTGGTCTAGAAATGGTGACTATTCAAATGCTACTATAATTTTGAATGGAAAGACAAGGAAAAGTTCATATGCCTTTTTGTTCTTTTATAACAATATAGTGCTAGGGAATTCATCTTGAAATTTATGCTATTGTTGCTGTTAGCCTGTAATACGTACTTAAAAACAAGTACTGTGGAGAAGGGAAGACATATGCAAATAAATTATTAAAGAGCAGGGAAGATTTTTTCAGAATTACATGACGCAAATGGTGTGACGGAAGAAAGGTCAACTTAAGTTACATCAGACCTTTGGGTTCTTGTTTCAAATCAAAAATGATTTCAAGCAAAACCAAATGAAATCATGCTGAGAGAAAGGCCACAGTAATATTTCAACACTCCACTGTACCATAAAGCATTATCTGATCTTCCATATCACAGAAGTTATTCGGTTGGTCTATTTGGATATTTTAGTAATATTCAATATTTCACATTAGTGGATTATAATAAGGAAAATCAGCCCCTTTTAATTAAAAATGGTTCACGCTAAGTCAACATTTCATATTTTCAAGGCAATTCTTTACAAAAGTAATTAAAATATCTAGACATCTTTTAGTGAGCTGTGGATTTAGGTATTTTGGTTTTCATTCAATTTTTCCCCTTTCTTAAAAGTGAAAGAATAACCTTTTTTTTTTTTTCTGTAACAGATACTTCTTTGGCTCTTCGTGTGGACACCATGCAAAGACCTCTCAATGCAGACCTACAATGTAAGGAAATGCAATAGTTTCTTCAGTAACAAACTTCTAAAGAGTATTAGGGGAATTCAAGGTGAAATGAAATACTAGAGAAAAATCCACTTCAGAGCTCCCGCTGAATTCCTTTAAGGCCAAGATTTCATACTTTTGCCAGGTCATGTCCTAATCAACACTGAAATGATGCTCAGTTCGCAAAGCTCTTTTACTGTTCAAACGCCCTCTGGAACTTTTGATATATTTAATATGAAATGTAAGAATGAGTAAAATAAAGTTCAGGAAAAAAACCCGCCAAACTGACAAATTCTCTCCAGCAGCCAAAATTACACTGTGTGTGGGCTTTTAAATAATTGTTATACATACACAGGCAAATTGGCCTAGTGAATATACTGCAAAATTGCTAATGATGACTATCTTAACGCAGGCTTAAATGCTGCTGTAGGTTAATGTTTAGTGTACCCAATGACTGGAATGGTGATTCTCCTGGGCAGAAAGTGGCAGCTTTTGGCTGAGTATTATTAGGTAATGTCAAAGTAAACATTTATAACTGAGAAAAACAGTGTAGTTGCAATAGCCCACCTAGGCCACCTCATGGCTGTATTGTAATAGTTTCACTCACACCTTCCTCAGCAAGAGGTCAATGTGGATCAGAGAAGCATTTTCTCTTCCCAGCAGCATCTTAATTAAGGAGTTAGTTACTTTTACAGATAATTCTCAGATAAACAGGCTGTCTTCAGTAATTCATAATACAATGTTTCTGGCAAAAATAGAAAGTGCATTTTGAAGATAATAACAGATCTTTTCCATCCTGCTGGCAGATATCAGTTATTCTGGGAAAGCACTGTGGATTTTCTGTAGATACACTAATACGAGGGACTCATTATTCACATGATTATAAGTGTGGTAGGAGAAACTGTCTCAGGACAATGGCTTGGATCAAGAAAACTTGAGGAAAGAAATATTATAAGCAATAAAACCTGCAAAGATTTGAGCTGATCTTTTGCTTTTCTGCTTCCCCCCTGTTATTAATAAACTCACATCTTAGGAGAAGAGAGTTTAGGCTTTGCTACAACAAGAACTATGTTTCTGAGCAGGCCAGAAAGGACACCTATTTATTATCCTAAAAAACAGCATTGAAGGATGAATCACCAGTTAGCTTATGTACACATTTACAGTTCCAGAAAGCTGAGGAGCAGTAATGCCAGTTGTGAACCAGGACCACTGACTTACAAAGGGTTTAGTCTAAAAGACTCTGCTTTTAGAGTCTTACATGGAAAAATAAGCAGTCGATGGATGAAAGAATAGTATTACAGAATACATAAATGTTTATGAAAAGGGAAAAAATGAGGAATGAATATGGCAAACAGAAGTAATTTTGTACTTCTGAGATAATGAGAGTCTCTGCCATTGCCTTTTTTTCCTCATAAGCTTTTTCAAGATAGGGTTGTAACACTGGTATTTTTGATCTGGTAAGCAGGCATCTGAACGTAGGTCCTCATTTGCTGTACTGATGCTGACTGCAAAACTATGGAACAGAAAAGACACAAGCCTGGCAGAAAATGTGTTGGCATGTGGAATTATGTATGTAGGCCCATGGACTCCCAGGTGAGGAAAGTTCAGCTCTTCTCAGCTGAGTCCAATTAAGAGGGTAGGGCAGCATATGAAAGAAATGAAGGAGGAGGAAGCTGGATAACGTGGTGGGAGGTCCAGTGGAAGGGCAGAGGGAGTGACAGGGGTGTTTTGCCTCCTGGCTGAGTCCAGGGAGAGGAGCTGAGGGACTTATCAGCTGACTTCTCTGAATGAGGTTGGGAACTTGGACAAAGCAATAAAAGTTGAAGGCCAGGGAGATAAAAGACTGTCTTAACTCCTCAGGTCTCTAAATGAGATTTAGTGAGCAAAGGAACAAGTGAAAATGCAGGCAGCTGATCTTTAGGAGTGGTGGTGGAGTGTGCTGCAAGAAGGAGTTGTTGGTGGAAGGTGCTTTTGCTTAATGGTCTGTGTGACTGTGTGCATCACAGTGCCCCAGGCAAGAGCCCTGGAACTGGAAAGGTAGCAGAGGTACCAGAGTATTTGAACTGGGCCCAACTTGCTTTATGTGAGGGTATGTGTGAAGTAGATGCTTTGTGGGCTTTCCTGAGCCAAATGTTTATGATGTGGTTGCAAGGAGTTGAATGTTGTGACTGGGTGGTCCTTTCCAGTTCCATCACCTATTTGAGATTCTGCGTGGTTATACATGTGTTATGGGTATGCATGCTATATATATATATATATATATATATTCTGCAATACTGAAGAAAGAAAAAAAATTCCCAGTAGAATGTTAATAGACATGGGAAAGCTCCAAGAGGATAGGTGGATTGGCAAAGGATACTCAGCCATCTTATAAGTAAGTTATATGTAATAGTTTTAGGGGAAATGTTACCAAACTAAGAACGAGTAGTTTCAGAAAACTTACCACTTTTATCGTGAAAGTTGTTCTTCACTGGTTAATGAAGTATATTCTCTGAGGAAACTTCCAGTTTTATTCTCTTCTCAATTACCTCATTATTTATATTTATCCAATGCCAAAATCCGCTCTCTGTATCCCCCATAGTCATCTTCTGCTTGGTCACGGACCAACACAGAACAAAACTGGACTCCCTTCCCCAGAAAGGTTACAGATTAGTTATAGACAATGATTGTGTTTATTTCTGCATGTCTCTCTGTTAAATGAGTGACTTAAGCAGCTGTTGGAAGCTGCCAGAAGTCTTTTAACAGGTTTTACTGTGAAGCAGGAATCTCTACAGGTCTAGAAAACACAAACGTTAGCTGTTCCCCACCCTCAAACACTTAAAAAAAAAATAATTAAAAAATGCCATAACCCAAGAACTATAAGAAATGAGTATAGGAAAAAACCCCAACCACTAGTGTGTCCTACTTATCCCAAAGAAATGATACCTCACAATAAGAATATTCACTTTATCTTGCTAATATTATCCCAATGACCTCCATCTGTTGTCTGTTATTGTTTGTATTTATCCAAGTGCATGCACGGTGCCTCTAGGTACCCCCACTAATGCTGGCAGCACTCTGAATATCTGTTTGGAGAATCAGGGCCTAACATCAGCAAGAGAAGGACTCTTTTGCAGGGAAATGAGGAGGATGAAAAGTCAAATTTTCCAACAGATTTCATTATGTATTTTAAAACCTTGAGTAAAGAAATGAGGAAATAATGTTAAATCCTGTGATGACTTTTCTTTTGTAGTGGAGGTGATACTGGTTGAAGGGGAAACCCCCTACTGCATTTAGCAGAAATTCCCAAATAGTACTTAAGATTCTCCTCTAGTACAAGGGAAGAATAAGGAACAGTTGAATTTGATATTGGCTGACAAAAGCTTCAAGAACCAGAAGGGAGGTAGGTCTTGTCCAGCATGTGAGCACAGAATTTGGCCCTCACCCCTCCTGTGAGTGTAAGGCATGAAGAAAAGTCAGTTCATTAGCTGTTCGTGCACACTCAGAGGATGTTAGCAAGATCTTGCTCACTCTATGTCTTGTTACATGGGATTGCAACCCTCAACACATAACAGTATTACAAAGAATCTCTGCATCTCTTCTGTCATCTTTTGACTTCATCGCTTATCCTGTGTCAGTGCCTGGGTGTTAGTGGGTAGAGTTGCTGAGGGTTGCAATAGCATTTGAGTGAACAGCTTGAAAGATGACAGTCTGGAGGCCTTCTTGTTTATAGTTTGTTTTCCATTGGTCTATCATTTCCCAACACAGCAAGCCTGAATCACTTCATGGTCCTGAAACATTTGCTTCGGACTACAAGCTCACCTTCCTTGCAGTACCTTCTTGCTGTGGTGTTGTCCGTACTGTGTGATTCGAAAATGCTTGCTTTTAATAGCCATACAGCACAAATAAATAACACACATGAAAGTTTGTGTAAATCTGCATTGCAGTGTTTAATATTTTTCAGCCTGCTGCTGAGAGGCAAGCCAGTCAGAATATATCAAAACTAAACACAGCACTGGCAAGATTAAACAGCAGTGGATTTGCACATGTAATAAACCTGCTACATTGAGTTTAATCCATGTGTAATTGGGAATAGATAAGGCTGAAATTGAATGACTGCTCAGGAACTGCCTCACAGATGGAGGAGGGGAGAGGGGGAGAAGACTAGTGCAGGGAGGTTCTGCAGCCCCTGGTTTGTTATGTAGATGTTGGAATAAGGAGTAGGTTTATGCTGTTTTACTGTGAAGGACATTAGAAAAGTGGTATGATGTTAATGAGCCACAAGTACAGTAAAGGGCTTGGCTGTTGGAGAATTTCAAGCATTAACAGGTTGTTTTCCTCCCTGGCCTATGGGAGGGACAGTTATAACTGGGCTTAGTGTCAAGAGGTGTTGCTGATGTTTTCAGACTGTCCTTATTTGGCCAGTCTGATTATAATACAGTAAGTAAAACCAAACAGCGAGAATAAAATAGCTGCTAGTCTATTGTTCTGCCTTTTCCCCATCATCTCTGTTTTTCCACTTAGAAAGGAAAAACGCATGAATGATCTAAACTCTTCCCTTTCCACTTCAAAAATTATAGTACTGTGGCTGTCAGTATCTGTGTTGGCTTTGACTCTATTCCCTGCTAACTGCTTGGAAAAGGAATGTGATGTTTGCCTCTCTTTCAGCTTCCTTCACAAACCTGTTGGTATTTGTTGGATTTGGATTTTACTCCCATGAAATGCATGAATGAATAACTTTTCATGTGTTTTGAAATACATGAGATGTACATTAAAAAAATATTTTCTTAATTTTATGGGATGCAATTCTTTTTATGGAGTTTCTTCCTGTAAAGAGTATCTAATTCTCTTTCTTTTTGATTCCCATTCTCAGCTGTTCCTCTTCATTGGTTCTTACTAGTGCATTACTGCTCTTGCTAATGAATCACTGATGATTTTGGTAGCTCTGTTACCATCAGACTTGATGCCTTCTTGTCTCTTAGAAAGCCCCTCTGCTGAGCTTTCTGTCTCTATCCCTGTTGTCTTACTCCCGTACTCATCCTCTTTCTTGTACCTCTGTAGCCCTAAATGTCTGATCCCCTTTTTGTCTCTGTGCTTCCTTTTCTGTGATTTATCTCACAGTTACCACTAGCACACAGCAGCTCAAAACAGGCATTAAATGCATACACAGCCAATCTTTTCCACTTATGCTTAATAGACCCAGTAGGCTTGTAAGGACATTCTTAGGCAGTAACAGAAAGATTTAACAGATTCTTAATATGTTTAGCTCAAATCCAGACAGCCCACCCTAATTTTCATCCATTACAGAAACTAGACGAGCAAAGGGCCAACATTTATGACACAGGATTTTGTTTTCCTCAGTTGTCTTTCTTTTAATTCAATTAGTATGGTTCACTTTTAAGCGAGCATCAGATTTTGCCACAATTTTACATGACTCCACAGCATGTGACTGTGGAGTTGGGACACTTTTACCAACTTAGCAGACACCAGAAGAAACTGGAAAAAAACACAGTAATTCATCAGTTGGCAAAGCTGGAGTTGGGCTTGTTTTCCATCTCCTGGACATAAGGGTTCTGCCTGGCTTGGCACAGGGAAATTTGCTCTGGCCCTGACCAAGTGCAGAAGTAGAGGATTTTTTAGCAGTTTGATTCTACATGTGTTTTCCTATGTGATTTTGTCTCTGCAAAAATATCCCTAGCTGTGAGTGTCTGAATCCAGAAACAGTGTTTTTGACAGCCCCTACTCAGCTGCTGCTCAGTCGTGTAGGTACCACTGACTTTTTTCATTTTGATTTGCAGAGGTATGCCTGAATCATGAAGTTGTGCCTCTCTGAACATCATGAATTACCTCAATCCAGACTGGGAATAAGTTATTCATTGTCCTCACAGTGACGCTCATTAGGGGTGTGAAGGCAAAGTGATTTTTTCGCCTGTGTCTTTTTGGATGTGTGTGTATCAATTGAGTAGGTGGTCCTTGAGGTTACCCAACATACAGTGACAAAACTAAGCTTCTTGGAAATGTGCTCAGGACCCCTACTTGTTTTCAAATTGTAGCAGCGCAACTTTAGTCCCCTTGTTTTACATCTGTACTGGTCAAGCTGGTGGGGAAGTTTCAGGATGGCAAGGAAGGACCTGACCTCTCCAGTGTGTCTGACCCTCAAACTGGACAGCTGTGTTGCAAGGACCATACAGAACATTTAAAGTTCTGTTGCACAATTTTTTGGCTGAAACTATGGGGCAGGGTTTTTAAAATCTACTCTCTTCTCTTATGGTCTAGGTGTTTAGTAATGGTTTGAGTACAAGAAGTGTACAATCATTTTGCAAATGGGTTGTGCTTAGCAACAATTACAATAAAATGTAATCCAAAGCCTCTGGATATGGCATTTTATGCCTCCTGCTTTATTATTTCAGAGTTGTGTAATTTGTGCATTTTAGGTTGAGTGATGTTGGTTGTATGTTTTTGCCACAGGATTCAAATGAGAAGCTTAATAAATGATTGTGGGGTTTGCGTGATTAGATTGGTTTCTTACCTCAGTGCTTCTAGTTTGACCCCCTTGGCTCCCTCCCCTATTTAATCAGAATTTCTTCCTCAATTATGTTTTAAAATCCAGTATTGCATACAACTCTTATTGAGTGTCCATGCTACAGCATGATGGTGACTTGGCTGCTGGTAATTATATGGGCATTGTGGGTGAACAGGATGGTAAGATAACAAAAAATTAAGTGAAAGTTTTGAGCAGAGAACAATTTAGAAGAAAGTAATTGCAAGTGCAGTATCTCTGTGGGGAAAAAAAAAACCAAAACAGAGTCAGGTTTCCATATGAGACTGTGCCTCCCTAATGCTTGTGCTGGGGAGTACATAGCATAGTCTATGCATTTCTCATATCTATCTCTACCTAGGTTGGTAAGGGCAATGGAAGATTGGTCCTGAGGTCCCTGGCTGGACTGGTGCTGTGGCCATGACATCTACTTATGCAGCACAGTGCGTTACATGATATTAAATTCTGTGTTCGTGTTTCTGCTCCAGGCAGTACTACTCAATCCAAAAGGTTTGTTGAATGGTTAACAGGGTAACAATGCAATAGAAAGGGCTGACTCAAGTGAAAGAAAAAAAGATTTTTGAAACCAAAATTTGGTTTGTAACGGACTTTTTTCACTCTAATACACCTGTTCTGGTCTGATTTTTTTAATTTTATAAGATCATATAGTTCTAGCCCAAAAGTAGTTATTTTGTATTTGGCTCTGTATATAGCATCACTTCTTTAATCCTGTAAGCTTTTGTTATTTTCTCTCTGACAGAACACCCTTCTCGACCCGGATAAGATGGGTTGCCAAACAGACTGATGGACTGATAGAGCTCAACAGTTCCTGTTTGATTGCTTGTGTTTTTTCTTCTATGTTTTTTTTGCTCTGCTTTAGTTACAATACAGTAAACAGGAGTTAAGTGTTCCAGATCAAGCTTTCCTCACCTTCCACCATAACTTGGAAATTGTAGGAAGTAAATTGTCTGCATTATTTCAAAGCTTTCCCTGCTTCATGAGTGACAGAGTCACAATGTGTCTGTTTATCACTGAAGGAAGCTGACAAGTTCTGAAGGTTGACTTCCTCACCATCTCTTTTGTGGAACTGTCCAAGAAATGTGATTCATGGCGGAAAAATAGGTAGGTGTGACTACAGGAAATTACATATAATCAGTATTAATTTGTACTTTTTTTTTGTTTCATTTGGGTTTTGTTTGGTTGGTTTTTTTTAAATGTGTCATTGCAGTTCTTTACTATCTTTTGCAGGAAGGGATGAATGCATTGGTGGAGACCCATAGACCTAAGTTGAGGGCTTAGAAAGGGCTGAGACTTTATTGCCATAGGAAGGCTAGGAACAGTGCAAAGGTGTTTAACCTGTGCTCTGTATAATTCATATTTGGCCAGGATAAGCTGTTTGGTTTTTTTCTTAATATATATTAACATCTAAAGAGCATGTGCAAACCTAATAAACTATTTCAAGAGCATAAGGACCACTGGTGTTCACATACATTTTTAAATCCCTCAGTGAGGTGAATCAATTTTTTCCTTCCTAAAAGCGGTTTCAGAAAATAAATCATTGTTTTCTACAGTGAGTGAAGAGTATGAAGCTTGTATGTATGTATGTATGCATGTATGTATGTATATATGTCTATTGACCCCCCAACCTTGTCATTGTGGGGAAAAAAAATCCATTTCTTTTTTCACTTGTTTCTTAGTCTAAAATAGAAAATATAACAGCTTTATTACCAACACTTTTGCAATATAAGAAGCTGAAGCTAGTAAAATATTGTAGTAAAAAGGCACTGCAAATTTTCAGCTCCCTGCTGGTGGGTGTATAGTTTTCATTGGTTTTGTCAGCAAAAATTCTGCCAACTGACTTGTGGGTGGAAGGTACAAAATTTGTGTTGGCAAAATAAGATATTTATTTGCTGCTTGTATGGATACAATTTATGAGTCACTTCTGAAAGCAAATGCAAAATATACTTTTTATTTTTCTGTGTGATGCTCTGCATTCATTATAAGTGAAGTTTTTTCAAACATTTGTCAATATGGTTTAGAATTACCATATAACAGTAGTTACTATGGATGATTAAAATTGTTGAGGAAAAACCTCCTTAACATATTTTAGACTTCATGTACACATCGATCTCTAAGACAGAGAGATGTGTAGTGCATTTTAATCATATTGCAGTGACTGTGTATAATGCAAACTATCTCCATTGAAGTCTGAAATGAGTCTGGCATGACCCAAAGTCAACATGATAATATATTCTTGATATCCCTTACATGCTGATAACAGTTCAGCTGCACTAAAGGATTTTGTCAAGTTATGTTCATTTTCTATAGGTGTTAATATATTTGGCAACGAGAGTTCAAATTGTTATGCTTAAACTTGTGTTGAATTTGGGTCATCAAGAACTCTAAATTGAGCAATTTCACCAACTGTTGCAGGATGTTGTAGCAAACCTTTGAGTTAAACTGTGCTCCTGTGCGTTGAGGGTTGTAATTTAATCAGAGGCAGGCTGTATCTACTTGTCTTCCTCCTGGGAAAAGATGGAAATATGTTAATTTGATATTGCTATAACTTTAAAATTTGAAGTAGAAACAGGGCAACCTAAAAGGATTGGTTTGTCTCCCACTTTGTTCCCCTTGTCTGTTGAGTCAAATCCTTAGCAAGATTTTTCTTGGCCTGCTTTCACATTGTTTAGCACAAATTCCATTTTCCTAGGTATCTTCATATTTTAAAGACAAGTGTAAAACAGCAGTTCTGTGCCAGGGAAAGATGTTCCTGTGGCTCCACATTAAAGAAACACCGGTGGTCACATTGTGTTCTCACACAAATAAACCAGATTATTTAATCTAGGTTACTGGTTTGAAACTAAAAGAGCTGAATGCTTCTTCTGCTCATTATCCTTCCTAATTCAAGCACCTCTGCTTACCACCCTAGGTTGCAATGTAGGCACACTTGGAATAACAGAGAGAAAACGAAGCTAGGAAACCAAGCCCAGCAGTAAAACATTGTCACAATTTTTAAGAAAAGCCCATAGCAAGACTTGAGTAGGATAGTGTTTGAAAAGATACCTGGAAGTGGAAAAAAAGGGACTATTTCCTGCTGCCTGCATTCCTGCTGTGCATATATTTAGGGTTTTATGTTAATAGATGAGTTTGTAGGAACTGGTTGCACCCTTGACTTTTACTTCCAGTAGGAGAAGCTCCCAGAACCCTGCAAAATGCTGAGGGCAGGAGAGCAAGAGTAATCTGTTCATTTTCCCAAATGTGTTTTGGTACAGACATTTTGGTCAACATTAACTTTGTGATACCCATGGTATAGGGGTTCCCATGACAAATACACTCATATCTAACCCTGAACAGCAGGGTTAATCCCAACCCTTCAGGGTTAATTAAGAGGTAATTGCATGGGCCTCAATTAATCCCTGTTTAACTCAGTTGCATTTGATGGAAGGGCACTAGAGATTAATTTGGCATACTGCCTCATCAAATTCATTAATTTCATTAAATGTGAAAAAATATTTTAAGTGTGAGGTAACAGTTGTGATTCTTCTGCCCTGTGATGAACTCTAGCAGCACCAGGCGAGAACTTAAATATGTGTCATAAGGCTATAGATATCACTATGTTTGGCTGAGTTAGAGAACTGCTACCTCTTCCTCTCAGAGGCTACAGAAAATCTGGAAGCTACTGAATCACACAGTAGTAAAGAACTGGTCTGATGGAGCAGTAAGGACATCTTGAATCCCTGATGATTTTTGGTGAGAATGGCAAATGCTTGCTATCCCTCTCTGAATCAAGCCCATGATGTTTCACACAAGAGTGTGCATTTGTAGGGTGATATGTTACACAACATACCCTGCTTAGTCTTAATTAAGGTTATAACTGAATGGATACCAAAATGTTTTGTCATTATTCTGCAGATTACTGAAATCTTACTAATGAGATTTGACTCTAACATCTGCTGTAACAGTAAATTTAGATCTAGATGAAGAATATGAAGAATTCATATGTGTTAAATTGCTCAGCACTGAAAGTGTGGCTAAAGTAGCCCAACATCAGTCTCTGTAGATTGTTACTTCTGAGTGTTGAGTAAGTAAGTACCTGACTGAGGGGGACAGGAGGGCTCAGACAGGAGGTAGATTACTGGATTTTCACTATGTACTTTGGTTGGTTTTGCCCCTACAAGCCCTGATACATGCCACAACACCTGCACATGTCACAAAATACTCTGGTTTCCCTGCCTTTCTCAGTTAACTATCCTCCAAACCACAAAATCTGGGTGCGCTGAAGCTACAGTATATACTCAATATGAAAGCTGACTCAACTTCTGCTGCAATATACTGTACCAGGCAGCTCTCAAGAGATGCTGCTGCAATTTATCACCATAAACTGTTTCATATTGGAACAAACAATACTCATGAGGCAATCTGGATTCAAATTAATTCAAAAGCACCATAACTGAAAAGTGAGCAGTCTCTTTGTGTTGTTTCTTTTAACAAGATTTTATGATATGACTAGACTACAAATAACTCTATTCATGATAAACTGGCAACTTTGCAAATTGTATATGCTAAAAGCTATTTGTTGAACAAGCTGTTCTGGAAAAATACTTAAATGAAATCTTCTCTGCTGGCGGATGGAAGGCATTAATTGCGTGGGTACTGCCATGGGTGTCCCATTTCCGGAGCCCCATGGCTATGGGGGCAGTGGTGAGAAAAGACCATCTGGTCCAAAAACCTTTAATTGTTCAAACTTAATCACTCCAGGGTACTAGAGTAGAGGGCAGGTCCATTTGGAGACAGTTTTCCAGTCTGGCTGAGAAAACATGCAAGGATGAAGGAAAGATAAGTGGTGGAATAACTGGTTTTGGTTCTAACCATTTGCATTTGACTCTAGGAAGCTCCCACTATATGATTTCCCTTTGAAAGCATAGCGATATTGTCTTCCTTCAAAATATCCTAGAAGCACCTCTACTTTAATTTGCACTAAGACTTCTGCTATTATCCTTCAGAGATGTGCTGCATTTTCAGCATGAACCCAGGACATAATTCCAGATAAATTTATCTTTAAGGATGAGTGAACTACTGAAAGAATCCTAATATGTTTTTGTTCACGTTGGTAAATACCTCAATCAACATACCTTATGGTATGGTATGGAACAAGTCATTAATGCATCTTCTCTGTAGGAGCATTTCTAGAGCCAAGGAGAAGCATTATAGTTATGTTTTGATGCACTTATCAAATCATTCCAATTCCTACCTCCAGGTATAATTATTTATCTTGTAAAACCAGCACCATTTGCTCTGGGACTTTTTCAAATTATTTTTACTTTCATAACAATAAGTGTAAGTACCTTGGAGATTAAAAGCTACCTGTAGAGCAATTAGAAGCTCCTGAGAAAAGCTTGGATCTTAATGTAAAGCCATCTATGGGCCAAAATTTCTATTGCACATGTGAGCTACACCTACAAAATAATAATAATAATGCATGTGAAGACAGAGTATAAGATGTGAAAACAGCTGGAGGGGAGAGAGGATTTAGACATCTGAATTGGAAGCCTCAAAACTTTCTCAGCTGCCAGTTAGCTCTAGAATGACCTAGACAAGGAGGCAGATTGTGACAACAAAGATTTGAGGTACATTACATTCAGCTTCTAAATAATCACAGAAGTTGCCTGCTTTTGGTAGGCATAAACATCATGCAGGGTTGAGCACTGCAGGAATCCACAAAATGGGCTGTTTTGGGAAAGCAGCTTAGTATAATGAATGTTTTCTAGGTGCTTCTGATGCAGCAAGCTCCCAGTCAGATGTTATTTTCAAATGGCATTTTCAAACCTGTCTCGTTTTCAAACCCTGATGTGGAGGAGTTGATATTGCTGCCTTCTCTGCCTATTTGAAGAATCGATATTTAGAGCACATGTCCAGAACATAGGAACTGGAGATTTGTCACTTATGCAGCATGTATATTTTCTAAGAAATGACCTAATTATTTGGATAAAAAAATTCAGTGAAGTAGATGGACTCTCTATTCCTGTTGTTATGTGCTTATGAGCAGCCCGGGGTCCTTGTCCTGAGGCTTAATTAGATCTTTCAGTCAAGGATTGATTACTGTAAGGAAACCAGTCCCTGACAGAGGAATCGAAGAGCAGGCATGTGCCTCCAAACAAAGTGGTTGTGCTGGCTCAGGACTGTCTCTCTCTCTTCACTAGCAAGCCTTGAGGTGCTCTGTGTAATGGGGGGCATAGTCAGCAGCACAGAGGCAGCTGCCGGCAGTGGGACAAGCAATTGCTTTCCTTCTATGGAATGGAAATGGTAACCTGGGTTTGCTGCCTCCCATGTGTGTGCTGTGCTCACTGGGCTGCTGGATAAAATATGTGTAATCTGAAAGAGGAAACAACCTTGTTCCAATTCAGTTTTCTTTTAAGGTGCCTTCCATCTAACAAATCAGGGCTCAGGCTATGATACTGAAGCATAACTCCTCAAAGATCAGCTTTCAGAAGGCTGACTGAAGTCTCAGATTAAAAAAGTCTGGGGAGGGATGAAGCCCCCTTCAAACGCAGAGCAGGTGCTGGGAAGGGAAAAGTAGTGTAGGATAGATCTTATACTACACGGACACATATAATGTTTGTTAAAGGCAAAAGAGTGGGCATCTTACAGCCACACATTCTCTTCCCTCTTTTCTTCCAGCCTTTAAGTCAGAGGCGTCTCACAAATGGGGAGGTGAAATGGGATCCAGAGGTATTTGGGGTGCAAATGGCAGGGTGAGGAAAGCTAAAGACATATTAAGAGCTTGCAGGATGACTGATGTGGCTCATGGAAAATGAGGCAGGCACTAAGTGTCCTGACCAGTACTTTTTGGTCCCTGGTGCAGGTGCTTCTGTGTCTATAGATGGATGACAACATATAAATTGCAGTGGAATAGAATATAGGAGCTGCCCAGAAATTTTGTTTTCAGCTTACACCTTGGTTAAATGCATTTGGAAATCTCCCTCTAAATTTGTGCTTACTGTATGGACTACAACAAAAAACCAAAAAAATGGAATTCATTAAAGACTAAAATTGAAGCAACTTAGCTGGAATTTAATTCAATCCCTCAGTTTGGTTTTCCAGTATATGCTGTGTACTTCATCTGTATGTAGTATGATTGTAATTATGATATCTTTGTTAGTCTCACTCCCCAGAACAAAAAAGTGCTTAGACATTAGCTGGCTATCTTCCTGATTTTTAAAGCCAAATGTCTAATTAGAGCACTTCTGTTTCTTACATTTATTTTCAGTTCTAGAGAGTGAAAGACAAGAAATCTCAACACAGCTGTGGCTCTTTTATAAACTTCAGCTTATTAGAGCTTTTGGGTCAAATTCTCTGGTGGTGCAACTCCATAGATTTACATTTATGCTGGTATAACTTCAGATATAAATATAATTCTCTGTACATCTGTCCACATGTGTGTTCCTCTGTATATACCAAACCCATAGCTGATATAAATCACTGTAGCTCTTTTGACTTCTGTGAAACTATAGTGATTTCTTACCAGCTGGGTATCCGGTCCACAGCATCTGGTTTTCCTTTTACCTCCCTTAATAGCACTGATGAATCAGAATTCCTAAAGGAGGATAATACTAAACATAATTAGGCAGGATATGTTCAAGAAGAAAATTTAATTTGAAGAGGTTTGCACAGAATTTTTATTGGCCTCAGGTGGAATGCTGGAACTTTATCTTAATGAATCCTTTCTACAGATCCATTTCAAAAACTACATTATGCTATTATGTGATGGAGTGTACTTTAATGGTGCATTGCACATGTGTTTATTCAGTTGGATTTAAAACTTCTTCTGTAGATTAGTGTAATTATTCTGGGCTGCAAAAAAAAAAATAACATAAGCTAAAATTTTAAAATATTTACACACAGAGAAGTTTATTTAATATTTGGCACCTAGATGTATTTTAGAAAGTCCGGTTAGTAAATCAAATATGAGACTGCAGATTGGAGCTATCCTCAGAATTAACTTGATGGTTAATAAATGAGCCTTTTTTATAATTTTATTGTGTCCCTTAGTGGTTCACAATTCAAATAGTGATATTTTATTACTGTGTAATATTTTGTATTTTTAAAATCATATGTGAGTGTTACCTTTTTATTGTAATTGCGTAAGCAAAATACATTCTGGGATTATTTAGATAAATCCAGTTAGATTTTGTAAAAATATTCAAGCCATTGGGTGAAATCTTTGCTTTTCCTGATCACATGTCAATTTGCCTTTTATCTTCAGAAGAGCTTTCCTATTTTTATTATTAATAATAACAGGCCACATCTAGCTGCCATTTACCGTGATATAACTTTATTCTAATTAGGATGCCATGTATCAGAAACAGTTAAAGGAAAAAGAACACTTTTTTTTTTTTGAGTGAAAGTTTGGGAGGGTTGTCATCGAGGCCAACATCAAGGGGGAAAAGGCAAATAAAAGGCAAATTGCTTCTGAGCGCAGAAGGGGGAGAGGAATTAGTTGAGCTGCTAAGTCTGTTTCTCTTCTTCTATAATTGTATTCAAAATGATGGAACCTTAACAAGGAAGTATTGGAGCTGTTGTACAAAAGCAAGCCACAAGCTTCCTCTGTCCTGGCACTGCAAAATGAGATTTACAAGGTGATAAAGTCATATGGAAATGGAATGTCTTCAACATCCCTGATATTTTTTCACTGACTACTGCTAGCATAGGGGTCAGTTTTAATTTTTTTTTGTAGTTTCTGTGTTAAGGCTTCTTAAATAAAATTGGAAATCTGCATTGTCTTCTTTGTGTGCATAAGACATCCCATCTAGCTGGTGATTGAGTTTTTGATGAATCTAGCATTGCAGTGAAAAATTACTTTGCAACCATTAGGTATTCAGAATGTGCAATCAGATAGCGAAATATAACTATTCAAAACAGTTAATGAAGCTTGAAGAGCTCTGCTGAACAGTGCAGGCAAACAAAGCAGTAACCTGTACTGCTGCATGTAGATTTACGGTTTGTTTTTTTGTTTTGTTTTTTTTTTCTTTTTTTAAAAGGGGGGGTAGGAATAATAATGAGGTATCCTGTGTTTTAGACATTAATTTTTTAATAGGTCTTCCAAGGAAGGGTCAGGACAGGATTTGAAGCTCCAACAGATGATTGCTGATGCCCCAGGATCAGGTGCTCAGAAAACATCTGTCAAGGTTCTGACATGGGAGTTAACCACCGGTTTGCAACATGTTTTATAACAGCTAGGAGCACCTTTTTCTGTGAGTGCAACTGATGAATGAGGGCACTACATACTCTGACTCCATGTGTTCTCTTTAATTTAATTAACAATTGTTTTTCTAGCTCAGGTCCAACCACAGCGCAATCTGATCACAATGACGAGAGAGGTTCTGTGCCTGTAGAGGCAGATCTAATGTTGTTAGATGGTAAAAATAAATAGTTCACCCAGCAGATGTTGCTTCATCTTCCAAGGCTGTTACTTAATTTACATACAGGTGAAAATCTAATCTCTATTTGCCTCCTTTTTCAGATATTTTGCACCTTTGTGGACTTACAAACATTCATGTTTTTAAAACCAGGAAGGAGCTTGAGCCCCTGTTATTGGGAAAGGAATCTATTGGGAAGAGAAAGAAGTGATTAGGTCCTTCTCACACAGCCCTTTTCCATCATTATTAGTACTTCTTAAAAAGTATGTGTCTGGCCTCAGTGAAGAAAAGTCAGTGCTAGCCTGAATATCCTGCCTTTGTGCTGCTTTTAATTTCTATTGGGATGGGAGTGAACAAATTTGTTTTGATAAAATTGAAACCAAAACTCTGACATACACTGTGGCAATAAGCAAATCCATCATATCCATTAGATATCATATTTTGTAAAAATTATAAAGATACTGGTCCAAAAACCAAGTTTCAGACAGTTCTTAGTATTTCGGGAGACAGAAGCGTCCTGTGTGTCTCTGTTACTTAAAAGCATCTACCCAGAAGCTGGGAAGTAGGTAAAATCTAGGCAAGAAGCTGACTTCTCACTAGGGTGAGAAACTTCTACCTGTCCTTATCTTTTTCTGTACTGTTAGAATAGCAAATATCCCAATGGTTGTGGTACTCAGTGTTTGGGAAAGCAGGGTGTAATTCTGGGCTGAGACTCCAGAGACAGAGCTGTGGATATTTGCATTCTTGAACTGCAGGCACATAATAGGAGTTAAAGTAACTGTACTTTGGGTGAGGCTGTGGATTCTAGAGTGACCAATTTAAGTATAGATTGCTTCCTTGTAATTATAAGGGAGTTGAGAGATGTGGACTTGTGAGCATCTTCTGCCCCCAGATTGATGTGCATCTTTATCTGATTCCTTCCTGTCTCCTTCACTTTCTATAAGAAATGAAAGTTTGTTGTTAATAGCACCTTATTTTCTTTCTTGTCCACCACAATCAAAGTTCCACTTCTAATAATCTGACATTTCCCTGTTGAAGGAGCTCTGTCAGAAAGCGTGCAGCATTTCCAGCTGCAGAATTTCTTGTTAAACTGAGGAAACTTGTCAAACCTTAAGGCTAATTGATCCAGCATTGCAGGGGTTAAACACCATTTTTAGGAAATCAATTTAAATCAAAAGTCAGGGATTAAAATAAACTCTTTTCTCTGTACAGCTTCTGTCTAAAGAACTGCAGACTTTCTTGGTTTGAAGAATTCCTATTTGCAAGGGAATTGTAACCAGAAATGTTAGAAATACAAATAAGATGGCATTTTATGGAAAGCAGAGGTGTCTGTAAACTGTTCCTGACTGCAGCAGATTTCTTCCTCAAAAAATGGTCTCATCTCCACTTTCTAATTAGAGAGTTAGATTTGATTAACAGCATTCCTGCCACCTGAGTAGCAGGACTTGTGTTTAGGTGGTATGTACAAACTCTACAGAGTCTACCTAGTAGCACTAATGTAGAACTATGGTAAATTTTATCCGTGTGGCACGACTAAGGTTATTTTGGCTTACTGTAGTTGTCATGAGTGTTTGAGATGTTTTATTTATAATTCCCTTTCTTTTGAATTCTTTTCTGTTGACAAAGCATAAAAATATTTCAAAGCGTGTTTCCATTTAGGAGCCTGAACTACTCAAAAACTTTGACTTTTATGCCTCTTAGAAGAGGCTGTTCTGGTTAGCTTATTAAAATAGAAATTGCTTAACTAAGGATTTACTAATGTCAATTGTTGCAATTGAGTCCTGAAATAGGTTTCTAAATGAGACTGAAGTCTATCTACTGGGACAGTTGTGGAGGGGTTTTTTATTTCTTTGGGAAGAATAGGTCTGCTCCTAATGCTCTTATTTATTTATAGCTGTCAGCATGACTACTTTCATGGAAGTAAAGCCCCACACATTTCTGAGTATATACTGTAAGTTCAGTTTCATGACAAATAACTTTGTTGTAGTTTGAGCTGTAAGAGCCATGAAACCCCAAACAGAAAGGGTTAAGATGACATTTTCCTTAGAATATGCCTGTCCACCAAAATCGCAAGTGGTATCATAACATTCTAGGGTTTATTATAATTTTTTTTTTTGAAAGTTCTGAATTTTGGCTGCTAGGTCAGAGCCAATTGCTCCAATAGAACTCTTTTGTAGCTTTCGACTCGGGCAGAAAAGACTAAATAGATGTACCCTTCCTAGGTTATGTCTGTTCGATTTGAATTTTTCACAGAGAAAAACCTTGTTTGCCAAGGTGACTAGGTACATTTCTCTAATGTACCTGATAAAAACATTGAAATATTTTGATCATAAACTGACACAGAAAATGCATATTTCTTTATGATCAAGTTACAGGAGGAAGTTATTTTCTTCTATCCAGATTTACTCCCGAAAGACAATATTTACTGGCCAGTCTGTGTAATGATGCAATCTGTGCACACAAATATAGAGGGAAAGACAGACAACTTTCATAAGAATAGTTATTCCAAAATGATTTACTGGGAAAGCAAGTCTTTCGAGTTGTAATGACTATTTAGAAATGTTGTTTAGCTTAGAATCAAGCTAAGAACATGAAGGAAACACCCGCACCAGGAAACCGATGCACTTAATTAGATCTTGAATTTGCATTCAGTTTAGGGATGGATTGGGCTAATTTTTCTCCCTTTTGTGTGCACTTTTGCAGAGCATAATTGGCAGGGGGCAATTGAGTTATTTCATTTATCTTCCCAGAATTTGAGTCTGCTGCTACAGGCTGTCAGCTACCAGCAAACGAGCACTTCATTTAAAATACTGTTGAAAAGTTGGGTTCAGTCCTGTTGCATCTGGTATGCAGATGGGATGCTACTTTTTGTTCAAATAAACAGAAGAAGCAATTAAGCCCCTTTTGGAGTAAGATATCTGAAACAATAGGAGGCACCATCTGAAACACAAGCTCAATCATATGCTGAACGATGTGGATAGCAGAGTTTCATAAAAGGTTGAATGCAAGCATAGATTGGCTAAGTGTGGTTTGGGGCTTTTTTTGCTTTGCTTTTCCCTTGTTTTTGGAGTTATCTGTATATGAACAAAGATATGACCAGAAGGAGAGATAGCAGCGAGAGGATAGACAAAAAAGTCCTGAAGTCCACAGGTTTTTATTGTATTCTGTATTACTCTGAAATACCAAAGACATGACAGCAGGCTTTGCCTTCCTGCCTGGCAGTCCTTTGTAGGATCCCATGGCCCCACAGACTGTCACTGCTTCAGAAGGATGGCAGATGACTCACTCAGCCTGTGACAAAACAACTGGTACTCAAAGATACTTGTTTTTTTGGATTTGCAGGCATCTCATTGACTCACAGAAGAATGTTTGCATCTCTAATTGCTATTACTCTTCTTTTTACACTTGGAATTAGTTTAATGACAAAAACAATCCTGTATCTTTTTTCCTCTTTTTTTTTTTTTTTTTCTGACTCTTGCTGACTGGTTTTGGCAGTATAATATTTGTCCCAGTAGAAGAGACAGCTGATACACAGGAATATATGTACAGCACAGAAATATATACTAAATCTTCTTTGGAAAAAAAATACTTAAATGATACATTAGTTGTCCTCAAGAATGTCATACTGGCATATGAAGTGGCAAACCTATGTACTCACAGGTTTTGGAATGTGATGTGTCTTGTTTTAAAATAACTTTTTCATATGTTTCATTAAGTTACACTTCAGTAACACAGATAAATCCTGCCTTTTCTTTTTTTAAGAGCGTGTGTTTTTTAACATGACAGCATAACTTCTCATGTTTTCCTGTGAAATGTGGAAGTAAGATTTCTTCCCAAAGGCTCCACCTGCCTATCTTGGAGGAGCTCCTCCATTTAATGGATGACAAGGAGTTTTGGTGGGTGAGACATTAACACCCATCCTCCAAATTCTAAGCTCATATCAATGACAGTGCAAATGATTGACCACTACTTTTAAAGGTCATGTAAATACAAACAATTGATCTTGAAATAAAAAAAAGTTACTGTTTTACTATTGTTAACCTTATGACTTTTTTTTACTTAAATCAAAAAAATTGCCACTCGTTCTTAAGGTAGAAATAGAAAAAGTTTTACAATCTTTTTATAAAGTGTATCAAAATGTTTTGCATCTACAATTGCCATGTACAAATGCAGAGGAAGTAAATGTAGGGGCCATAAAATACCTAACTCAGCTTTAGCCTGCAACTAGTTTTTGTGGTCCTACAATTGAGTTATAAAAGCAGAAAATTATCACAGCCCTTACACTTCGTTTCTTACAATGCCATAGATATTTCCTATAACTAAAATCATGAGATCTCTGTGGACCCCACTTTCTCATCTGTGGAGTGGAATTAGAATTTCTTCCTTAGCCTATAATGTCACCATGTGAATAACCACATAAGTAATAATGGCTTTGACACATCCTGCAAGTGCTGTGGGCAGGAAATGATAGATCCTTGGGATCCTAAAGGCTCCAGATTCAAAAATAAGAAATTTAATTTTTTTTTTCTATTAACACAACTTCCCAGGGTATGAGTGCAGTGGGAATAAGTATAGAGAGGGCAAAACACAGTAAATTAAAATATAAATCACTGGAAAGAAGGCATCTGAGACCTTGAACCCCCAAATCTTCTAATTTTCTGAAGTCCTATTAGGTATCATGATTTGTGGGGATGATCCTGTTGAAGCTGGGATTAACAAAATATATAAGAAGCAGAGGGTTTTGTTATGCAATAAAATATCTCTTATTAAACCAGATGACGTACATGGGGAGAAAAAGTAGGTGAGCTTTCTGACCCATCTCGTGCCTGAAACATGGTCTGAGGAAGATTGTGGGTGTATGTCAGCTTGTCCATCCGTCTAATAAGAGCTACTAAATCTTCTTACAAACTTTTTCATGTACAATACAGTACACAGTTAAAATACATAAATCAAAATCTTTACATAAAAAGCTTGATAAATAATAGAGCAAAACCAAGAAAATATTGTGGTTAAGGTCATACAAAAGCAGAATTTATGGAGGGTTTTGAGTAAAATGAAAAATAAAACTTTGTATCAATTAAAATTCTGCCTTAGTCAAACAAAAATGTTTCTTTCGGTTTTTAGTAACCTTTTGCTTTATCATATTTCTACAGGTCCTGCTAAAATGAATTACTGGTTTAAAATTAAAAATCAAGGCATTTGCAAAAAAATCATATTTCTGACATGAAGCATTTTGCTTAAAATGTCAAAGAGAAATGTTTCAGCTCCCTTAATGCATGTTACCCTTATCTTTATTGGTAGGAAACATACTCCAAACTTGACACATTTGCAAGTAAGATTTTCTCTCTCCATCAAGATTCAGTTTAGCAAAGTTGATATTCAACCCTGTCCCCGTACAAAGAGTTTTATTAGAGTTCAAACTGTGTAGGACTCTAGACTGTTAAATTATGCATAAAATTCAGCAGTTCTGACACACCTTTGGATTTCTATCTGTACATATAATGAGATTACATTATACTCTTGTCTATATATTGGTGCATTTACTCCTGCTTTTGCTGATCTTATGATACGCTGTTGAAATCCTCTAACTTTTGCGAACTCTGATGGCAATCCCTGTAGAAACAATATCTATTGTTAACAAATTTAATGAAGCCTGTGTTTTATTCTTCTGAGATTTGCCATCCTAAAGTCTTGATGGCATAGCTTTCAAGATGAAGAGTAGGAAAAAGGCAAATGGACTCAAGTGTCTGATCAAAGCCACGGAGTGACGTTTAGGCAAAAAACAGATGTTATGCAACCATTTTCAGAATCAATTCCATTGAAAAATATTCCACTGATAAAATAAAGAGGGTATTAGATAAATGTAGAGGGACCCTTAAACTTATTTAGTCCAACAAGTTTTTGTTTCCTTGCTTGTTTTATTAAAACATTCCCTGTTTTAAATGTAAATAACAGCATGTTCCTATAGCAAGTACTCCCAAGCTTCCCTCTCCTTTTCATCCATCAGTGAGTCTGACTTTTATTTAAAGTGCTGTCAAAACTCATAACTGAGCAAACTGAAGCATTAGAGTCAAGTATGAACTTGGTATACTGTACTTTTCATGAAACTGTATAGTAACTACAAATTCTCATAACAAATACACTTCTCCTAAGCCTAGGGCTATGAAGACTGAAATCACCCCTCCGCCCTGGTCCCAGGCCCCAACATGTGCTTCTTTCCAGGCTGTTTTGAGGTAAGCCTCTTCCCAGGCAATCTGCTTTCACCATCTCTCCCTTGCTCTCCTCTTTTCCGTCCATATATAACATCACAGCTAAGCATCGCTGACGTGTTTAAGAGTGTCCAGTGGAATGCCTTTTGTGTGCAAGTTTCTAATTGAATATGCCTAATTAAAAAAAAAAATTGAAACTGATGACTTTTAACACTTACAGTTACCCTAGCAAAGGCCTCAATCTAAGGGAGTGAAGGAATATGAAACGAGTACTTCATATGAATATGGAATTTTCATATCAAGTGCTGATGTTTTTAATTTTATTTTTAACAGTCATTCCTTTATACAACACCAGTAACTGTCTTATATTCCATTGATTTACCTGACAGACCACTACATGGTTTTTGTGTGATATTTTGCTGTTGGACAAGCGTTAGCAAAAACCAGCTTGATCATAGCATGCTTTGAGTATTGCAGATCTAGTTACCATAGGCTACAAATCAGAAAAGGTTGGAAATGTTGTTTGTAGGATGAGAAAGTGTATATCCCATGTAGAGTTGGATTAATGTTGCAAGCCTCTTTTTAAACTAGCTACACAGTGCTAAGAAAAAAAAACCAAAACCACCAAAAAAACAAAAAACCCAAACAAAAATCAGTTTTGTGTTGACTGTAAATTTTTATGGTGGGGTTTTTTTCCCCCTTTATGAAAAAAAAGTTACTTCCTAACAGGAATTTTTGATAAAACAATCAGCCATGAAATAATGTTTCAGAATACTTGTAGGATAAGAGCTCCCTGTCAAGGACTTTTAATGATGAAGGGGCAGTCATACCCAATGATCTCCATGAGCAGTCACAAGAGCTGAAATCTTAGCAGCTGTTTACAAGAAAAGTGTAGCTGAATGACTTTGCATAATGAACAAATTGTTCCCAAACAGATAGCAAAATTTGCATAGAGAGTGGTCTATATCATGGTTGCACTGACTTTCTCTTCTCCTTTCTTTTTAGGAGTTGAACGTCTGCTCTATATTTTGTTTGCAGATTTGTTCTATAATTGTGGCTCTTACACCATAAACTAGCAAATAAATTGTGACAGACAGACCTTGGGTCATTTTAGTAGGAAACTTCAAAATAGAGAAGAAATATAATAAAGGCGTTTCAAAATAACCTGATCTATTGGTAATATATGGTAAGATTTTAAAATAAAAAGCATATAGAGTAAAATATAAGAGACAAGTAAATTGCCTTGTCTGTTTATTGCACTTGAACCTTCTGTTGCCATTAGAAGTGAAGTGCACATTGCTCTAAAACCAGTCGTGTTAAGCAGGGAAACACAACTAGCTACAGAGAAGGAAGATTTCCCATCTCCCTCGATTTTTTGATGTGACAAACTAGCTTGACTGCATCAATGAACTGACTGCCTAAGAAAATATGTGTCATGTTCCTTACATAAATACTTTCCCTCTAGTAAATCTCTTTTGCCTCTCTCAGAGTCCTAAATTATGCTGAGTTAATAGTTATCTGAAGAGAGTGAATGAAAAAGGCAAGCCTCAGCTATTGTTGTGTACTTAGCTGATCTCCACTGAGGTGCATCATTTATTGCTGCCAAGAAGAGGTCCAGTGATCCAGTGCCTCTCTGTCAAAGCTAGATCAACTTTGTACTCTTTGTAAATGAGGTACACTTGCATCAGGTGGGCACACCACGATGTTGCATGAGTGCTGGTTGTATTTCTCTGTGGTTAAAGAGCAATTTGACTAATGATTCCAGTAGTTTGGTAGCCTTTATCAGATAAAAAAGCCATGAAAAATCCCAGTGGCCACTTACATTATCCCACTAGATGGTACATTCAAAGAATACCTCTGGGGCCAAATAAATAAAAACAAGTGAAGAATATCTGTAAGGAAAAACAGCAACAAACTTGAATGTAATGAAAACAGAAAATTAGTTAGTTACTACTTAATGTTTTCATATCATAATTCTAGATCACTGCACATCCAAGCTTTTTTAGCCTGTTGAAACATGATACTTTGTCTTAAACTTCTTAGTTTTAATTTCAGCACTATTCATCTGCTAACTAGTAAACCGAGAGAGATTTTTTTTAACCCATATCTTGTTGGAGAAAGACGTAAGTCAGAGATGTTTGGGTGGAGTGAGGAGGGCTATTATGGCAAAGGGAAGGCAGTCACAAAATATATGCCTCGTCATAATAGAGAAATGGCTCAGCTTTGGAGAGCACTTCTCACCACCCATTCCCATACTCACATTCACATTGCCAAATTAAATACTGGGAAATACTGGCCACCTTAAAACAGAGATAGCAAGAGAGATAACAGTAAAAGAGTAAAACCTCAGTGAAACAATAAAAGGAATGGATGATTTGTTCCAGTGTAAAAGCACAATAATGGAATTGATTTTCCTCTGCAATGTCTTGAAAATAACTAGAAGATACTTCTCCCTTTTTAATGTAAAAGAAGCATTATGAACTATTGTGTGAAGTAGCCAACTTTCAGTCTAGTTTAGGCATGTTCTCAGTGTAGCATCTGAGTTCATGGACAATTATCAGCAGGTATAAATTAAACTGCTCTTTACAGTAAGAGCAGATAACCACCTTTGTTAAAAAGACTCATAAGTGTATCTTTGTCTTTAACTATTTGCTTACTTCCACTGATATGGTAAAATATATAAGGATGACTGGGTTAGGTGAGGTTGATGCAATTTAGCTGTGCTTCACTGAGCAAGGTGAGATTTTCAGAAGCGAGATTATCATTGATTTCCTTTTAAGTTGTGAATGCTCGACCACCGACTTATTGAAGTAGTTCTCGTTGGCTGGGGTTTGGATATGGATTTTTTTCTTCTCTTAAAAAAGAAGTAAAACGTTTTCCACAGACATCTCTACTTTTCCTTGCTGTATGAGAACAGTGCCTTCTAGATACTATACTGCAGTAAAGAAAGACATCTTGCAATCAAGTATTGAGCAAAATTACTTGTTCTAGGAAGGGATAACAATCTCGAGAACTATGTGCTGTGTTCATGGTAAGTACTGCCCACCATAGGAGAAAATCAGATTCAAGACCATCTAAGGAACCTTAATGTGCACAAATCCATGGGACCTGATGAGATACATCCAAGGGTCTTAAGGGAACTGGCAGATGAAGTTACTAAGCCATTCTATCATATCTGAAGAGTCATGCCAGACTGGGGAAGTTCTACCATGGTGTAACTGCAGCCAGCAACTAAGCACCAAGCAGCTGCTCACTGACTTTCTCCTAGTGCTGTAGGGGAGAGAACTGGAAGGGTAAGGGTGAGAAAACTCATGGGTTGAGGTAAAGGAAGTTTAGTAGGGAAAGTGAAAGCCACACACACAAGCAGAGGAAAACAAGGAATTAATTCACCACTTCCCATGGGCAGAGGGCAGGTGTTCAGCCCTCTTCAGGAAAGCAGGATTACATCATGCGTAACGGTTACTCACTCACTCATGGCTGGGCTTCACGAACAAAGATTTGGGGAGGGCTCTACGCACGTTTGTTACAAGCACGCTGGTGGCTAAAATGGCCAATACGAGATAGGCATGTCTGATTGCAAAAGGCACAGCAGAAAGACTCCTTAGGTGGTATATTCTGCAGGGCACGATTCTTTCTGTGTTGTCTTTTCTCCTCAAGAGTGATCCTGCGTGCTTTCTCAAAGGCATCAGCAGCGTTACAGATGGTGTGTCTCCAGGCCTCCCAGTTGGAGGCCAGAGTAGACCAGTTATGGTGATCAATATGGCCAAGGCTGAGATTTGTTTCAGGGAGTCCTCGTATCTTCTCTTCGGGGCTCCTCTCTTGCGGCAGCCGGTGGCAAGTTCACCATAAAGGAAGATCTTAGGGAGGCGGTGGTCCTTCATCCTGGAGACGTGCCCTGCCCCGCGAAACTGTGTTCTCAGCAACATGGCCTCAATACTCATAACTGCTGCTTGTCCTAGAACAGATGTATTGGTCACATAATCTGACCAGTGGATGTTTAGGATTGTACAGAGGCAGCATTGATGGAAGTGTTCTAGGAGTCACAGGTGGTGGCGGTAGATGACCCATGGTTCAGATCCATATAAGAGAGTAGACAGGACAATGGCTCTGTAAACACTGATCTTTGTACTTTTCTTCAAGTGTTTATTTTGCCAAATTCTTTTATGAAGCTTACTGAAAGCACTATATGCCTTTGCTAACCTGTTGTCTATCTCTCTGTCAATCTTACCATCCGAGGAGATGAGGCTGCCTAGGTAATTAAACTGCTGGACTGATTTGAGCTCTGATTTGCCAATGGTGATGTGGTGTAGCAGTGAATCTGATGAGAAATTGGTTTAAATGTGTTTCAAAATGGCTTTTTGTATTTTCTGCAGTGTCACTGTCTCCCTCTTCCAGACACCCCCTGTGAAGCTATTGTCTCCCACACAAGGTGTCCTGGGAAGGTGTCCTGAGGTGTTTTTCGTTGGTCCTTGTAAACCCCTTCCTATTGGCTGTTGACCCTTTACCTGATGGCTTTTTCTGTGACCCTGAACTTGGGATTGGTTCCCCTTTGACCCTCCTAAAAGCTTTATAAACCCCTTCCCAACAATAAACTCTCTCTTGCCTCCTCTCCACACCTGGTGTGCTGTCTCTGTGCCTGCCATGGGGCCACGTGCGTGGGGGGAGGGGAGGGCACCTCTCCCCTCTGGACTCAGGGCCAGAAACCCCTGAAGAAACCCCTGGAGTTCCCTTTCCCCGTCCCTCAAGACATTGGAATGGTTCTTCAGATGGAGATGGAACTAGAACTGGGCTCCACCACGTCGTGGGTGGGGAAAGGGATCCAGAATGTGGGGATGATGGAAGACTTCCTGAGGTGCCGGTTGATAGAGAACTTCTGTCTTCTTCAATCTGACTTCCAGCCCAAAGAGCTCAGCAGCCTCTGCAAAGCAGGATGTTAAACGCTGCAGAGCTGCTTCTGTGTGGGCGACAAGGGCGGCATCATCAGCATAAAGCAGCTCCCAGACAAGATGGTTTAAGGTCTTAGTGTGGGCCTTCAGTCGCCTTAGGTTGAAAAGGCTCCCATCAGTGCGGTATCAAATGTAGATACCGTCCTGATCCTCGAGGTCTGCCGTGGCCCTTTGGAGCATCATGCTGAAAAAGACTGTGAATAGGGTTGGTGCAAGAACGCAGCCTTGTTTCACACAATTAGTTATCAGAAAGGGCTCAGAAAGTGCATCGCCATATCTGACTTGACTGTGTTGATCCTCGTGGAGTGAGATGATCATTTTAAGGAACTTGGGGGGACAACTTAAGCGTTCTAAAATCTGCCATAGACCTTTCCTGCTCACAGTATTGAAAGCCTTGATGAGGTCAACAAAGGTTACATAGAGACCTTTGTTCTGTTCCCTGCACTTCTCTTGCAGTTGTCTGAGAACAAATACCATGTCTGTGGTGCTCCTGTTGGCTCTGAAACCACATTGGCTTTCAGGTAGAATTCCTTCTGCTATAGCGGGTATTAGTCTGTTCAAGAGTATTCTCGCCAGGATTTTACCAGCTATGGAGAGCAGAGTAATACCATGGTAATTTGAACAGTCTGATTTAATTCCTTTCTTCTTATACAAAGTGATAATGAGTGCATCTCGAAAGTCTGATGGTAGTTCACCTAGTTCCCAAGAGTGCACCACAAACTTGTGAAATTTAGCATGGAGTGCAAGGCCCCCATGTTTCCAGACTTCAGGTGGAATTCCATCAATCCCAGCTGCCTTGCCAATTTTCACCTGCTGTATGGCCTTGAGGGTTTCTCCTAAAGTGGGGGCAGTATCCAATTCATACTTCACCGGTTGTTGTGTGATGGACTGAATGGCTGAGTCTTGGACTACATGGTTGGTACTGAAAAGAATCTGAAAGTGTTCAGACCATCGACATCATGCATAACGGTTACCAAGGAAGTCAAAATGCCATCACTCTATATGTCCTTCCTCCCCTTCCTTCTTCTTCACCTACTTTTTTATTGCTAAGCATGATGTCACATGTATGGGATATCCCTTTGATCAGTTGGTGTCAGCTGACCTGGTTATGTCCTCTATCCACTTCTCATGCACCCCTCAGCCTGCTTGCTGGTGAGGTGGAGTGAAAAGTCCTTGGCTCTGTCTAAGCACTGGTCAACAATAACAAAAACATCCTTATATTATCAGCGCAGTTTTAAACCCAAATCCTAAACACAGACTTATACAAGCTATTATGAAGAAAATTAACTCTATTCTGGCCAAAACCAAGTTTAGAAGTTTCCCAGGAGCAGCAAAAAGGGGAAACATAGCCCACAGTTTTAAAAAGGGGAAAAGACCTGTGGCCAGCAGATCAAGGGAGGTGATTCTTCCCTCTACTTCACTCTTGTGAGACCCTACCCGGAGGAGGTCCACAAAGATGATCAGGGGACTGGAGCATCTCCTCTATGAGGACGAGCTGAGATAGCTGGGATTGTTTAACCTGAAGAAGAGGAGATTCCAGGGAGACCTCATAGCACTTTCCATAATACCTGAAGAGAGCCTACAAGAGAGCCAGAGAAGGACTTTTTACAAGGACATGTAGTGATGGGACAAGGAGTAATGGTTGTAAACAGAAAGAGGGTAGATTTAGAGTAGATGTTAGGAAGAAATTCTTTACTGTAAGGATGGTGAGGCACTGGAACATGTTTCCATGATAAACTGTGGATGCCCCATCCCTGGAAGTGTTCAAGACCAGGTTGGATGGGCTTTAAGTGATCTGGTCTAGTAGAAGGTGTCCCTGCCCATGACAGGACAGCTAGAACTAAATCTTTAAGATCACTTCCAACCCAAACCATTCTACAATTCATCTTAATAATGGGATTCTGGGCAAGAATATGAATTTGTATAGAGCTTTTTCTTCCTGTAAGTGAAAGAACTGAGGTCAACTTGAAATTGAAATTACTTGAAATTACCTCCCATTAAGTCAATGGACTTTCAGAATAACTACCAATGGACATAATTTGCTACCTCAATAGTTTTCTAAGCAATTTTGTCACATTGTACTCCCTCCAGGAATATGCAACCTAAATGCCAGAAGTAAGAGCTGAAGAATGTACAAACTGTAATTTTATCCTCCTAACTACAACAGCTGGAAGAGGATACTTCAATTTTTAAAAGCTCCTATAGATTTATAGATGCAACAGTGGAAGTACCACTGGCTTTCATTTCTGACAGCTGTCAAAAGTTACTTAACAGCGGCAGCTTTACACAAATTGTGTTTGCCACCCAAAAGGAAACATTTTCTCTCTTTCAGTGTTTTCACTGAAATAGCAGGTTTTTATAAAATTATTTCTATTCAATTAAAATTTTATATGTATTCTATATATATATATTTAAAATGAATATTTTAAGTAGGAGCTGCTGTCCCTCCCAAAATCTCAAGCCAATTACGGAACATGAGAGAGATTTAGGAAGGATGGTATTTCCAGCAATTTCTCTGTCAGTGCAGCTGCACGTGCAGCTGGAAGTGGCACTGCTGTGCTGCCCTTTGCACTGTTCCTTTGTGCCACTCCAGGTGGGCAGATGTGTTTGTACCCGTTGGCCAGGGTTTTTTTACCCTTGTTCTGGACAATTCTTGGAGGTGCAGGGTTTCTCTGGAGAAGTTTCTTTTCTTTGGAGAAGCTTGTTATACTCCAGATTTGCTAAGATGTTGCATTAGGTCGCAGCAAAGATAGGGTTTGAACGGAAAGTCAATCATTCCCAAATCCAAAACAGCTTTTACTGACTTGCTGACTTTTCTTCACATTCTGAAACCAAAAAAACACTCAAACTGTAGATTGTAGAAACAAAAACAGACACAGGCAGTGATTATAACCTTTCTGAAAACAGCTCTTACAGGGCAAAAATCTTCTATGGTGCTAAGGACCCAGGCCACAGGCTGGCTGCAGTGAGGCTACCACTGTGACACAACCCATTCATGGGCAGGTGCAATCCCAGCAAATTACTCAAATGTTGGGCCAAATTACTGTGTCTCCAATATATGGGTCAAGAGGTACAACTGAGACCTACATGGAACCACAAGCATTTAATATCAGCTCCTAAGGTCATTTTGTTGGGATGCTGAGTAGCTTTGGCTTAAGGAAGTTGACAAATTGTCTGCAGATGCATTCATGGTTGGGTATGTATCCTTATCCTCTCAATCAATATGACGGATTTCCCATGGGACTCCTGATCTTTGGCCACTTAATATGACAAACGGGGACCTGGCTTTGCCCTCTGCACTTTTCTACGGGAAACTTTTAAGGTTTCTTAGAGTGGGATAATGTAGGTAAAGCTTAGCATGGTGGAAGATGGATCACAGCTTTTCTTCTAGACTAGTTCATCTGTGCACTTCATTCCACTTTGCAGCACTGTAAGGATGGACTAAATGTAATTGGAATAATAATAAGTGCATATTTTGACATTTTGTTGCCCTGGTTTAAACATGTCTACAGGCATTTCTTTGAAATAGAGTAATCCTGATAGTGGTCACCGATTACTTTCTGGTTTTTGTAAAGGCCCCACTCCTTTCAAAGGCCTAAGCAACATTAGTGATTGGAACAGATTGTAGTCTAGAGTCTTTTTATTCTTGAAAAGCAACTCCAATTTCAAACCACTCTCAAGGCACTGTAGAGTTAGCACACAACAGCTGAGAAAAGTCTTTGAGTAATTAGATCTCAAACACAAATAAAGAAAGGTGTTTTTCTTCATGGATACACCATTAATTTTACTTTTTCTCTTCAGCTAAAGTGGATAAAAGTTTACATTTCGTCTATCCAAGTAAAAACTAAAAATCATTCCAAACTAAACTGTTAGGTTAAATTCAAGTTTAAAACCTCAGCTCTGCCATTATTTTGGAAAGGACTCCTCAGAGGCTTTCGTGCCTGAGTCAGGCAGCAGACCAGAAAGTTGACAGCAGCTAGAGCTGCCATGTCTGCAAACACACTGCAGACACAGGTAGAGGGCAGAGGAGTGAGAAACCTCTGCTAAAAGAGGGTGCTCTGGTTTCAAGAAGATTAGGAGATTCAATGTGGATGAGTGGTTCGGCAAGATGCCTCTCCTGTGGCAATAGAACTAGGATACCCTGATTGCTCAGGGTATAGGCAGGAGGTGTTTAGTTAAGCAAAGAAATTATTTCTTCCTTCTTGGGTGAAGAAATTTTGATAAGCATCAGGGGACACTCCATCCTTTAACTTAAGCTGTTTAAAAAGAAGAGAAATCCCAGATCAGATAACACCACATGGAAAATTTTATCCCACTTGAGGAAGATTTTATAATATTTGTTAGTTGCCAGGGAACAGAGTTTTATAACAGGAGATGCTGAGCAATATTATTTATGACTGGCAAACCCAGTTTGTTGTGAAGTGATGAATTGGTGCACTGAGTGTCTTCAAACAGCAGCCTTAGGGCAACACAGAGCAGGCAAAGGGCAGGTGAGAGATGCACGGACAGTCTGCAGCCCTACTGCTCTCCAAGTGACCTCTCACTGTGTTAGGAAATGGTCATGCCATGGCCAAGCCAGTCCATAGTCCACAATACCAGTAAAACCCAGCACCTGCAGTTCTGGATGCCTTCCTCTCATCAGTGTCATCAGCCAGGCACTCACCAAGGGTCTCTGCTCTGCCCACTCCTACCTTCATCAGGGCACTAAAAACTAGTGGAATAATAAGGTCCTTTTCTGCAAACCTACCTAGAATAATACAGTGAAAAGAGAAGAAAAGACTTTTCTTCTTCATCAAAAAAAAAACAAACCTCAGAGTGTTCTTCACGCATACATTTATTTACATGCTCACAGTGTTTCCCACTGTCCTGGAACTGCTTTCCCCAAACATGAGCAGGGTGATGATTGCAGATGGCCCTCCTGATCTAGGAAAAGAGAAGGAGGAAGCAGATTAAGAGAAGACGGGATTGACAAGTCTTTGGTGAAGGAGGCTGGTATGTGTGAAGGCACCAGATCTCACAGTGTTTTCAGGCTGTTTTGAAAAAAAAGAATTAATAAATCTCTAAAATGTCAATAGTTTGAGGGAAAAGTGCTGGAGTTCCTAGAAAGGTAGACTCCTAAATTTTCTAAACCATAGAGTGTTGTGGGGCTGAAATATTATATTTATTCTAACTCTGAAGCATTGCAAAGGTATCAAATATGGTATATACAGTTCCAGGATTTTTTTCATTTGTTGCTTTTTTGTGTGCGCGTGTCTTATTTGTTTATAGATAGAAACTGTGTACACACGAGAAGAATCTTCCATTTCAATCCACTTAGAAAATGGACTTTAGTGAGTAGTTATTCTAGTTATTAGAGATTTTGAAACCATCTTGAATTTTAAGATTCTAGCTTTCTTTTTTAACTAGACATTTTAATGTGTTTTTCCCAAAGACCACATCAAGGCTGGCTTTATCTTGAAATGCAAAGCAGAGGGAGGAGTGGGGCTGGCTTCCACCGGCCTCTTCCAACTGCACCAGAAGAGACTAGATTGCTGCTAAGGTATGATCCAGCAAAACTCTGCTTTTGTAAGTGGCTATAAACAGATTTTACATCCAGAATAGGAATATAAAATACTTGTTAGTTCGTTTGTTTAAGGGTGGATTTTTTTGTGTGTGTGTCAAATAGACTGGAAGGCAGAGCAATAAAACATGTTTATCAGGAAAAAAACCCCACATAATTACAGAAAGCAATAATAAAATCGTAGAAGAATTATTCTGATTTACTTTTTTTGCACATACTTCTAAAAAGTCTCTCTCCTCCTTTCATCCCAGCCTATTTGTGATCTGCAGCCTAAATTATTCAAATAATGACCCAAACATACAAAAAAAGAGTCAGTATTGATAACATGTCATATCTGGCAAAAGCTAGAATTAAACAGCAAGTCATTTACCCCGTGGTGGCGTGAGGATATCAGGTTCAGATAGATTTAATTTATCAATAGGGTCAGGCTGCACTGAATATAAAATCAAATTACACTGAAGCAGATGTTGAAGTCCAAGAGAAGAAGGTGTAGATTGATTGGAGAAAGGCAGCCCATCAAAGGGGCCTTTGTCCGGGTTTGACTGGGTGAAGCAGCTGACAAGTGGCCATCAGATACTGCAGCCAGGCAGCTGCATGATGGGAGTTTGACAGCTGACTTCATTAGGGCCCCTAGGACACGTGCAGGGATGAATCTGTCCTTTAATTGAGCTGGGCCTGGCAATAGCACCAAGAGGGCAAACAGGAGTGAAAAGGGCTGAAATGAACCCAGAGGCCAGATAGGTAAATTTAATGCTCTTGTGATATTTGACATGTATGCTATATTTGTATATACGACATTTGTGTATTTATCACTTCTCTTAAAAGCCTTCAGAATTCAAAATATATAAGCAGCAGAGAAGTCATCAGGAAAATTTCTGCCCGGGTGTGGTGGAGGGTAAAAGTATCACATTGATCTGGGAGTCCCAGAGGCGATGACTCTGTATGAATAACCTTCCACAGCCCATTACTCTGGGAATAAATCTTGCCTTTCTGTTTGCATTAATAACATAATTTCTTGCTTACTTAATAGACGGGCAAACTCTGTAAAGCAAATTCTGAGACTTGTGTGCAGTTTTTCTGTTTGCAAGTCAGTGGAGTTTTCTCCTGGTATAGCAGAGCATTTACCATTACAAAAACCTAGACTGAGTCAAAATGTTAATACAAACTCTGCCTTAGTCTTCCTTGCCTGGCTTTTCATCTCACCTTACCAAGTGTCTGCGTTGCTTTTTACACATGAAGTGGAGGTGACGGAGGCTCTTTAGGGGTGGAGGGAAGAAGTCCTTCAGTTTATCCTCAGGCAAAATGTCAACAGAAGGCAGGGCTCCCATGGAAGGAGACAGGAGTTTGGTTGTAATATAGACTACTTTTTAAGCATTCCTATCAAAGTAGCCTTATGCAATGCTCAAGCTAATTAATATACAAAAAGGACTGTGGTGCAAAGCTGTAACCAGTAATCTGAGTCCTCTAGCATCAATGACACTTAGATATGTATATCAAGTGGAGAATAGACTCCTTTATGTTCTCTCAAAGCATAAATATGTGATCAAAGAAACAACATGCACTAGAGCTGCCCTTAAGCAATGACCCTAACCTTATGCCTCTCTTCCCATCGCCAGTATCCCCAGAGCACTCAACAGATGTCAAATACAGTTAAAGTGGAACATATCCATGCATCTGATTTGGAGGCAGAGTGATTGCTGGCAAAAGTTGCCAAATTCTAATGCGCTTGTTCAAAAGCTTTCTCAATTTACACACCTCTGAGCAGTAGAGTTTTACTAATTACTAGTATCAAGTAATGATCAATAAATTTTGATGAGTGAGACATCAGCGACCAAATTTAGTACTAAAATGTGTAGAAGCACCTCGTCTCACCTAAAATGTGTGAGCTATCTCAGTCCAGGAAATCTGCTGATTTTTTGTCTATACGGCTCTTACTTTGGCTGCCACCCCTCTAACCTACTGCTGTTCATGAAATGTATAGTGACAGCAAAATGTGCCAAAATCTGCCCTAAGATGAGGCGTTGTTAAAAAGTACATCTGCCTCATATAGCATACTTACAAACAATACAAAACAAAACAAAATACCACAAACCAAACAAAAGACAAGAATCCCCCAAACCACAAAAAAACTCCCAAACAAACAAACAAAACCCCCAAACAAACCAAACTAGACAAACAATAAAAACCCACCCAAATTACTAAATCAATTTATGTATTAATACTTTTGAGATTGCCATAGTGACTTTGTGGAGTTTTCTGTATTCCAGTCAAGCAGTTTGCTGCTGCTTCTTGGGACAAGTAAACAAGTTCTCAATTTTATTACCTTTCTGGTATGTTCCAGTAATCTTTTCTGTGAGATTGTACAGGGCTTTCATTCAAAGGAATGAAGCCCCTGAATTAGACCAGAAGATACTTTTTCTCTCTTAGGACACAAAAAGATATTTAAGCAACCAGTGTCCATGGAAACTCTGCAGGAGCTGGAGACAACTCCAGAAGTCTCCCTCTTTGTTTTATAAACTGCTCAGAAAGAGAATGGGGAAGGGAGGAGGAGACAGGGAGGTCATAATTTTTGCTCATAGAGATTGTTTTTGTCTCACCATAGTGGGGTGGAGGTCCTGATTCCCAGAAAGCTGTTCATGGCTTAAGAGCCTATTTTTCAGAGAAAGCAGATATGATCCTATATTCCTTTTCTATTGCCATTTTTAGCTTATGCTCCAAGAGAAGGCACTGAAAAATCTCCTCCACGCTGAAACTCTATGTTATCCAGAGAGCTCTCCTTGGCATACTGGCCACACATTCAACAAACTAATGACTAACTTTTAGCCAGAGACCTAGAGTAACCTCTAAAAACAGTGGGCCAGGAAATTTTGTTTCAATTCTGAGCTCTGTGATGATTAAGTAGACTTTCCTCCATGAGACTGTTCAGGTCCAAACTTTTATATAAATTGTTTTGCGATCTGGTTAGGCCTGGTGCCAGCCACGCTTCCCCATGTGAAGCATGTTTACAGCTGGAGTAGGACCTGGAGGAGGGAAGGAGGATGATTTCTCTAAAATCTGGTTTAATGCTTGGAAAATAGGCATATTATGTATCAAGAAAACTACATCCACTTAGATTGCTCCAATGTGCTTTACTTTCTTATCCCCTTATCTAGAGAAACACTGAGCCAGGATACAGACACATCTGAGAAAGATTTGGGGAATATGCATTCTCTTTGGCTTCTTAGAACCGGAAGCCTTGCCCCATGTATAAAAGACTCAAGGATAAAACTGAAAGGCAAATCTACAGGACAGCTACAACTGACGAATCTTAGATATGCCAAGGGCTTTTTGAACAGGGCTAACCATTTCTCCTTAACATACACATCAGCATTTCTTTAATCTATACCATGAGGGAATTTAAACCAGCAAACACAACTGTGCCTTGCAGAGCTGATCTTGGCTCAGATCCCTGTGACTGGCCCTATGCAGCCCATCTGGAGGAGTTCTACCCCTTCTCCAGCTGATGCAACTGGGGCATCACAGACCAGGATGGCCTCATGCATGGCTGCCCTTTGCTCACGGGAAATTTGCTGCTATAGATTGCATGTTAGTGGCTTGGGTATAGTAAATGTGGTCTGTGAGAAGTGATTATAATCTGTTCCTGTGTTTTCCCAGACATGGGCAAGTCTGCTGTAAGCTCTGTCTAATGGATTGTTCTAACTCTGGAATAATTACTAATATTTAATTTTTCATCTAGTTTTTGGCCCTGCTTCATGCTGTCTTCTCCTACCTTTTCTTTCTGTGTTTCATGTCATACACTTTTTTTTCCTACTATTTGCAATACTTCCACTTTTGATTTCTACACTTTTATGCATGACAGCCAGAAGCAAGGAGATATAGAACAGCTTATAAAGAAGAGCAGATTTATTGTGTTTAGTATTTCAGCTCCTGGCAAATAAATATGAATGCTGCTATGACGTGGTGAGCAAAATCTCAATTCAAGCTTCTCCTACCATTAATGATGGTGTATTTTGCTGTGGTTCAGCATAGGTTCCACCAAGAAAGCACATTCAGACCAACCAATTGCTGTAATAGTTGGATAACTGATGCTTGCCTTTATAGGCCTCCTCGATAATTACCTTAAAACATCCTTATCACCTTTTTTTTATACTATTTTGTAGGTTTATTAATTAGTTCTGTACATTTTTTGCATACAACCAAATTAGTGAGTTTGACACAGAAGCTTTTAGACAGTAACAAGATACACTTTTTAAAAAGCTTATATTTTGCTAACCTGTAGCTGGGTCTGCTGCAAGTGGTGAGACAGCTGGTGCACTGATTAATAAAGTCACTGTTAAAACCTAATAAAATAAACATTTGTTCAATATTGTCTTATTCAGTAATCCTTTGTAATGGCATTCAGCAAGTCAATATTTTTCAAGTAATGGAATTACTATACAACAGATTCATAGGGTAGAGACACACAGTAAATTCACAGCAAAATCAATTACTTTCTTGTATTTTGTCAGATGGAATGAACCAAAACCTATGAAAAGAAAATAAAGGGAGTTAAACTAAGACTGCAGATCTTCCGGGCTGGGTTTACGCTGCAGTGATAAGGGGCAGGTGTCTTCCATTTAAACAGTGGAAAACCTCTGAGTCTGCTCTCCATTATGCTTGTACCAATACCAACGATCAGCTAAATGACCAGGAAATAGTTACTTTTTTTGTTAACCCTGTATCTTTGTAGAGAAACTCAAGCTGCCTATCTTCAAAATAAAATATTGAGGAAATTGGATTGTAATTGCATTTTGAAAGTAGATATAGGATCCAGCAAATGATATCAGTGAGGCAAATTAATTTCTACTGTAATTACATTGACGTCAGTGCAGTTAATCCAAGGATGAATTTGGCCCAATGTCTTCAAGCATTTTTTGCAAAGGACAAATCTAAATAACAACACCCTTGTGCTGAATCAGACAGACACCATATTTATTAGAGTTCTTTCTGTTGTAGTGGTCAAAAGTAAAAACGAAGATGGGCCAAAACCTCACAATATTTGAGGTGAAAGTATGGTTAGATGCTTTTATTTGCTGAACTACAAAATTCCACTGTATTTATTTTTTTCTTTTCCTTAATACAAATCTCTGAAGATACTCTGCAAAAGGACAATTTTGCTCTTTTGAGGGAGAGTCTGTAAGTTTCGCCCAACAAAATCAGTGATAGAATTGGAAGCAGGAGACAAGTAGCCATCTGCGAGAAAAGGCTCCCAGGTCGCTGAGCATTAGGCTCTTTGATGATTAACTAGGGCGTTATAAGAAATGGAACACAGTGGCTGCACTTGCACCACATACCATGATCCATGAATTCAGGATTCACTGTACCAACATCACCAACCACCTAGGCAATCTTTGGAGTAAGCCAGTGGTGAAAAGCTGGCCCTACCCTCCCCTTTAGAGCAGATCCAGGTGCATTGGTCTTGTCCAGCTGCTTTTGTGTCCCCCCACTGTCCTACCAATAAACCCCTGGGGCCTTTGTTGTGTGGATAAAGTGCCTTTCCTCGTTCCAGCCTGCAAAGGTAGCAGCTGTTTGCAAGGCAATGCAGATGCATGTAGCCAGCCCAGGCCTATATGCAAGCCTTCAACTTTCCAACCTGGACAGTTCAAGTACAACAGAGAAATGCTTTACATTTTCAGATTTAACTTTGTCAAACCTGAATGCTTTGGTACAGTTTACAGGAGAGGTCTGTATATTCTGTCAGGCTCTTGGTAACACTATAAGAAAAAGAGCTTCCTTGATACAGTTTAATTTATAACCCATATATGATTGCTATGATAATATAAGCCTGCTGTGTAAACAGAATGTCATCTCTCCATGTAGGCACTGATTTATATGTCTCATCATCCACTGAAGATAGAGCAGGGAACAGTCCAGCCAAAAAAGATAGCCAGCTAAGCTATTAGCTAGTAAAGCACATCTTTTGTTTGGTTGATCTGCTGTTTGACTCAAAAAGAGAATAGATATGTTGATAAAAAGGATTATCACATGAATTTCTTCAAGTTGGTATAACTAAATGCAGTGCTGGAGCCAGCAGTTCCTAAATTAAATTCACCCTTATGTGATGGAGTCAGTAGATTAGCGACTAGACCTTCAGCTTTCCAAGTTCTAAGTTAAATGGCTGTATTCATACAAAAGAGGTTTTGGAAAGTCTTGCTTTTCAGTTGTTAATTTATCCTTGTGAAGTAGAAGGAGTTTGGTTTGGTTTCTTTCCAGCAAGATATGTGTCCTAATGTGTTAAAACATTTATTAAGGAGTAGAATTTTTATATAAAAGTTGGAAGGCAGATGGCTAAAGTAAAAACCCCTCAGGCTGTCCATTCTAATATACAAACAATGGGATCTTTATGTTTTGCCTGTTCAACATTTCTTGAAAATTGTTCTTCAGCAAACTGCAGCACCTGCAGTAACCAGAGGCAGCTCTCTTTCAGTCACTTCTCTCCTCTATAGCCAAGGAGTTGCTATAAGCTGTTGAGTGCCCAGTTTCCATCACCCTTGCTTGTTTTATATGCCTGCTGCTTTCAGAGAAATTAACATGTGTTTGACAGATGCTTTGATATAAATTGTGTGTTCCATGTTTAATATCAAGACAATAAGTGTGTGCTTCGGACTTACTGAAAAGGAAACATCAGTTGAGCCTTGGAGAGCAAAGGGCTTTTAGGTGCTGAATTCTTTTTGAGATATAGCCCATCACAAGCTCGCAACTAGTTTAAAATTTATAAACCCATTTTGTAATACATGGGAAGAAACTGTAATAAACAGGCAGGCATAGATCAAGGTAAATGGGTAAAATGTTGTGCATAGATCACAGATTCAGAATGTTAACACACAGTAAACAGTCCTGTTTCTATTTAACTGGAATGGCAAAATTCTGCAAGTGAGGCAGTAAAACATGGAGCACACATGTAAGTACCAAGTTGCAGAGGCCAGTTTGTTAGCTGACTCCTGCTTGAGTATACTGAAAGCAATTAGTTTGTTAAAACACTGCTATAGTGTACCAAATCCTTTCCATTCCTGTAAACTAACTAGTCAGCTTTTTGCTGTGACTAGGAAAAAAAAAAAGGAAAAAAAAGAGAGGAATTCTGCCAGACAGTCCTATCTGAGCTTCATTCTCTGAGTGTCATCTGTCTATCACATATACTGTGTCCCTTGGAATAATAATAATTGAGCCAGGCAGCTGAGTCTTGCTGTGGGTATCTACAGGGGAGGGGGGTCATGATAAAAGACTCATCAGTTTCAGCTTAGTTCAGTAGACATCTGTGCAGCAGAGGACCTCGTGATGATCCTGGCAGCAGCTCTTTTCATTTGGGTTTGGCTTTTTGTGCTGAATGCTTTTTGTACTGAGTCTCCGTACCAGCCTGTCTCAGCACTTTCAGAGCCAGAGCTTTTTTCTTCATAAGCTCTAGTTTTTTTTACAGGCCACTGAATCTGACTGGAGCTGTATCCAGAATTACAGAAAGCAGCAACCACCTGTCACCAGGACATTGTGCACAGTGGAAGGGGAGAGGAGTAGGCTGGGGGGTGGGGAGATGGAGTGAGCCAGCTGATTGCAGGGGATTTCTGAGAAGCAGGACTCTGCTTATCCATTTGCAAACACAGGAAATGATAACAGTGGTTGGAAGCTTCGGAGGGACTGGGGGAAGGGGAAATAGAGAAGGCAGAAAGAAAATGATTAGGGGCTAAAAGAGCTCCTATCCAGAAAAGTCTGATAAATTCGTCTTTTCAGAGTCCTTGATCACTGGTAGGATTTATTCTACATATGATTCACTCTTACCTCAGACAGAGTCTATATGCACTCCATGTGTTTCTAGCATAATTTGGCAATAAATTGACAACTTATTCTTCTGACTCAGTGAAGACTGTATTGGCTACTCCAGTACTAGGATGAGTATTAAGAAAAAAAAATACTCAACTGTGTATGTCTCCATTCAGTCACACCAATTGCACTTCGTACTTTGTGGTGATGCAGATTCAGTAGTCTCGCAGAGAAGACAGCATTACTTTCTGACTTGTAGGGTCTCTCTGTTCTCACTTCTTTCCTTTAGACAGCATTTACAATGGTTAGTAATTTTATCTGAAATATTGGTTTGAATGATGAAAGCTGTCTTAATAAAGCAGAGCATACTGAAAATATTATTCCATTTCTCTGGTGAATAGTTTTATTTTCTAGCAAATAACAGAAGTGCATGGAAATTTACTTTGATACTTTAAAGTAAAAACTGCATCACTCATGAAAATATCAAGTCCTTATTGGGCAGAATAATGCTCTATTCTATAAAGTATGGAGAGCTTTGTGGTCTCACAGCATTACGGAGGTGTGTAATAACAACAGCTGGACAAAATCCTGATGTCCTTTGCCTGAAAAAAATTACACTGGTAACACTAAGGAGGTTTTCATTGAACTGAAATTTAGCCACCTGAACTACACCACCCATTCTGCCTCCACCTGTATCTAACGCAGAAAGTGTAATTCCAGAGGTTAATCCTGAGATTAGGTTATTTTAGAACAGGACACATTTCCCTCTGGAGAAGACAGTTGCTCCTCTTAGGCATGCTGTGTGCTCTCAAGCTGAGATCTAGTTAGGCACTTGACTTTTTGGTTACTGAAGTTAACTTACTTGAATCCCAATCCAGAACACATGCTTCTGTCCCAGTATTATTAAAAGAAATGCATGGCAGAACATTAGGCTGGCATTCACTGTGTGTATCATTGTATTTTGGATCTTTACTTTGTCCTGTGTATTTTGTAAAGCTTTTTGATGTATTTCTTTCAAGTGCTGCAACACTGAGGCTTGCTCTGAAGTTACTGATCAAGCGGCACTGTCATCACAGGGAGTAGAGCAGAAGGTAGGACCCTCAGCCTTGTCAAGGGAATGTGTCCTTACAGCCCTGGGCTTGGTCTCACTCCTGATATGTTCAGGACCTCAAAATGGAGGCATTAACAGAATGTAAAACAGCGTGATGAGATTAATTTACACCTCTATGAACTCAAGAATCTTGTGAGTGATACAAATGAAGGGACATTCCCCGCTTAGCAAAAACTTCTCTTGTTTTCTGATTGTCCTACTTTAGGATATTCTGTTTCATTCCCCAGCTCAATACAAGACCTTAAGAGAGTGGGACAAAAAGAGACAGAAATATATTAAGTCTTCAAAGTAGGAATGTGGTGAACACTCCTAAATCAGGATAGTAGCATATCTCTTGGCTACTCAGAGGGATATAGAGTCACAATAATGAAGAACTGGGTCAGTCCAAATTTATTCTTTCTTGTGAAAATATGTGCAAAATATATTTAATTAATGTATAACATTATATTGCTTTCATGAAGATACAAAAGGTACAACTTGTTTTTAATAGAGAAGGTTACTTGTGTCTTCATTGGGGACTTTAAAATGCAAATTACTAGTTTTTACCTTCACTGATGACAGGCAACTGATGCAGTTGTAATAAGGGTGGAATATCATTTTGGTTTTTCTTCAGTGTGATACTTAAGTATTAATGTCAAAAAGTAAAAGATCTAATGTATGTAATGACTTGATTATTTCCAATTCCTGTTTTTACCATTGGGTTTATCAAAGACTCCAGAGACACAGAATTGTAGGTATGTACTGAGAAAATTGGAAAATAATAGCTGTACCTCTACTAATGTAAGGCTCTTGTTTTGTCAGTGACCTGTCACTGCATATATGTTACAGTTTTTAATTTACTATGGGTGTGACTGTGTCATACGAGTACGTGAGTGTGTCGCCTAATTTATCTACAATTTTTTGATGGTTTTAGTAACTAATAAGCCTAAGAACCCAAGAAGGATCAGGAACTTAGTTTATTCCTTGCAAAAATTAAAAAATATTTTTGCAAAAGGTAGCATAACAGAAGGAGAACAGTATTATTAAGATGATGATGGAGAAATGAACATACTGCTTATGACTTACCGATTGACTGAAAACAACTTCATTTTGAGAGGTGATCTCGTCCAAACCAACAATCTTCTAACAAGAGCTACCTAGTGCTGGCAAAATATAACTCAGTATATCACCTTCACATCTGTTAATGTCGCATGTTTGGCTTTAACTTGCAAGTCAGAGGGCACTGATGAACTCATTCTCTTTCTTCTCTGCTGTTTTCTATATGGACTGTACTAGATCACGCAGTGAGTCAGAAGTTTGCCCTTGGTTTCCATCAAAATACATGGTAAGCATTACTCAAAATACATTAAAGGATTTCACTAAACTCACCTGGAAAGTCCCAGTTTTTATTTTATTTTATTTTAATCTTTGAAGGATCTCTCCCTGCGCATCAAGTTGCTAAAAATACTGAAATCCTTTCAACTGTCCTTAAAGCAAGAAGCTGTTTCATCCTCAGAAATCTTAGTGGGTTTAAACAAGGGAAAAGGGTAACTGTAAATGCATCACAAATAGCTGATATTGGAAAATCCTATTTGTTTTTGACACCTGCCTATGGCCAACTTACAGAGACACTGGAGGAAACAGGCTTCCTTCTTCTTTCTTGAGAAAATCTTAAGGTATTCCTTAAATAACTTGCTTCTGCTTAAAATAGAACTGGGATAATTTAATAGCTAAAATTCCTTAGACTATCAAGAGCAGGGAGGGACCTCCAAGGATCATTGAAATAAATGCTCTGCTGGCACTGCACTGGACCACCCCAAGAATCACACCATGGGCCTGAGGGCATTGTTCAAATGTTTCTTGAACTCTGTAAGGCTTTCTGCCATAACCACTTCGCCTTGACTTAAGTTCACTGAATGACAGCAATTCAGTTTGAATTATTTAGTGATATTTTTTCTCATTGTTCTCAGACTTTATGGAAGAAAAGTGGCATGACAGTCATGTAAAACTTTATCTCCTGAATAACCTTGTTGGTATGAAGTATTAAAACCAAATTTTGAAGTTCCACTCATTTCTCTACTAATTGTCTTTATGGACATAGATCAGGATATTTTTCCAAGGATAGCTGAAACTTTCAGAGTCTCAAGGAATTGGAAAATACTAGAGGTGAATATTAAAACTTACAAAGTTTGTCCTATTAGAACTGTCTGCAACAAATGAAATCTCTGAGCCTTTGTTAATGGAAAAAATGGTATTATTGCAGATATATTAATCAATAAATTCATATTCATAAAAATCCCTTTTTTAATTTGACTGTAAAAATTAAGAACTCTTCAAAGACAAAGGTTGGATATATATCAACATTGTTGCAAAAATAAATCTAGCTATCCTTCCCCTACGATGACAAAACTCTGGTTAAAGATGAGATTACTGACTTGAGCACACCACCATTCTCTTTCAGCCCACACCCAACCACAGCCTAAAAACCTCAAAGCTTCATGTCATCAGAAGAGATACCTACTTCTGGCTCGTCAGCCTCATGCTGTGTTTGTCTAGATAACTTGTCTCTTCTGGTCCCTACTAGAAGAACATTAGTCTCCAAAATTAAGTTTTTTATTAGTATGAAAAATGATTTGTCTAGCAGAAACAGTAGGAAAACACAGGCCTGAACAGAGCATGATAATTCCGGTCTGTGACTCTCTTTCAGGCTACTCACCACCTGGAAGAGGTCACCTAAGAAATGTTTGTTCTCCTACATTCCTTTCACTGTACTTACAATGCAGTATCTATTTCAGTATGTGGGGGAGTAGGGGGGGTAGAGCTCAGTGAGAGCAGCAGCAGCAGAAATAGTAGAGGTGGTAGTCAAATAAATATTCACAATGACTTTGTTAGAGATAAGGCATTTTATCAGGGTTTGACATGGGAGTATCCTTCTTCACTAATTTCAAAACTACACAATTTTACTCTTAAAAAGATTATGGATGCTATATTTAAAACACAGTCTAAGATTTGATCTCTGGGACAGAAATTAAAACAGTACTAAACCAGTATTTTGACAGCTTGTATAAGCATAAGTAACTTCCGAGTGGTAAGCACAAGGAAGACGGGGCAAACAAACTCTGACCTCCTTACTGTTAACCTGATTGTAAAATGAGTGGTGCTGAGCCTTTGCAGATGACAACAGATGACTGTGATGAGCTTGCTGAGATGAAGTTCTGGGGCTCAGAGTAAGCCAGGGACTGATGCATTGGACTGTTAGCCAGAAATTTCTGGACAAGGATCGAGGATGATGCTAAAATGTTATGGAAGCAGCATAAGGAAGTCAAACTGGAGTAAGATGGCTTACACAAAATATCAAAGGAAGATCGTTGAACCTGTCTTAGATTCACCCTGTCATTCTTCAGTGCTTTGGTTGTTTTCTTATGGGACACTACTCCAAGTTTTAATAGTGCATCAGGTGAAGGTTTGGATAGTCCTTCAAAATGGGCACAATTAGATGACTGTAAAGATGTGTCAGATGACCACAGAGCACATGCAAATCACACCACATTAAATACCGCCAAATTTTTGGTACAGAAAATAACTGGTGTACATATACTCCGGTTCAGGGCAGTTTATGAACGGGACACAGTACATTCTCTGTATGTTCATACAGAACATGCTTTTCAGCAGCATCCATTTCTCTCTGTTTCTTTTCTGAATAGTAAAAAGGCAACAATGTAGTGAGGGAAATGGTGTGCTTTATTTTTAATTGTTATTATTTTATTATTATTTTTGCTATTGACTTGGCACACATACACCTAAAGGGTTCTTCTGTGGCAGAAAACATTGCTCTAGCCAAGTCAAAGTTTGAAATAGCTTAGGTTATGTCCCATAGAAGTCGAAGTCTTGGCTGACATACTGAATTATTAATATTTTTTCAAAGCTGTTCCCATTTCACACTTGAAAAGTATGTATCATAAGTGCTCTCATAACTTAATGTTTATGGGTGTGTAGTTAAATGCACAATCAAATGGCATTTAAGAAACTCATGTAAAGACAGTTCTAGTGACTTCTTTGTGTTTCATTTTCCCATCAACTTAGACATATATATCCCTGCTCCCCTTCCCTGGGAAAGCAGCTTGTTGTGACGTGGCTGTACAGATACAGGACGGGGTCTGCACTTAAGCTGTGGGAGTGTGGGTGTGCTGGGTCATCCCCTAGCCCATGCTGAGGACATTGGTGCACTTTTGGTCCCTCTAACTCTAGACCACGTTGTCCAGGTAGATGCTCAGCTATTGTCCGTAGTGCTACATTTGTCCTGCTCTTTAACTCTCTGTTTCTTCTTTTGCTGTTGAGTGGGAGTTCTAACAGGGAGTGCGTGTGTGAGGAAAATCCAAGAATACATAACAAAAACATGGGGGGAAAAGAACATCTCCATTGAAATTAATAATCAGCAGGGTCCAAATTACCTCTTATTAGCATTCATTTTACAAAAGAGGCAGGGTATAATTTCACGATAGATTCAGATTTGGAGAGGGACTATAATCAGCCTCCTGAAGTGCTCTGCCTGAAGTACATGGCTGCTTATTTCTTTTCCAAATTGCACCGCTCTCTTTCCCCCTCTCGCACTTACCCCTCCCGCCCTGTTCTCTTTCTTGATCTCTTTGAATAATGCAATCACTTTGAATAGCCCAGACAGGCCTGAAGATTAGGGAGCCTGTTTGTGGAGCGGGGGGCCAGCTGAATAGGCACAGGAGGCTGGCTCCCCGGGAAAACAAGGCGCTGGGAACTAGGCCAACTGTGAAGAGCATGTGCTGGGAGGGACTGAATAGGCAAGCAGCCGGCCAGCCCATATGTCAGGCTGTGCCACAAAGACTTCTCTGCACATCTACCATGACAAACAGGATTACTGAAGACAATTAATCTGGCACGCTTTATCAAAATCAAGCGCTGACCCCCAACCTCTCCCCCCAGCATGCAGCAGATGCCACGCTCCAATTCAATGGAGCTCAAGTGTTCCCTTCTTCGCTGCTGAAAGGCATCCAAACCCTGAATAAGGTTGGCGTGGACTAATTGCAAACACTGTCTGATGGTGACAGTCCTAATCAAATGAGATGAGCTCACCTTTTCTGTAAACTTCTAATGGGAAGGCTGGCAGCAGCTCCCCATCAGCTGCTGGGAGAAAGAGAAACGCATGGGGCTGAATGGTTTTTCCCCTCCTTTCTCCCCCTTCCCCCCTCATTGCCTAATGGAGGAAGAGGGCAACCACACGCATGTTTTCCTCTTGAGCCTTTTGGGTACTGCATCATAGGACGGATGGAGAAGGGAAAGCACTGGAGCCACCTCTGCACAGAAGCAAATCTCTGCTCAGCAGCTGCCAAAAAGCCACCAAAAGGCAGCATTTCAATGCTTACTGCCATGCTAGAAACCAGGCTAAACGTCCAAGGCTGAGTCCTCAGCTGATGTCTGTGGAGCTGTAAACATCTCTCTCAGTATTTGACTTTGTCTGGGATGTTCCTGTCGGCTCTGTGGTATAGAGTATAAACTTGCACTCATTAGGACCAGTCATTTCTTTTCATCTCCCTCCTGCTTGTTTTATTTTATTTACATTTCAACATATAGGAATTTTAAAAAAAACCTACCCAGTTGACCTTAATAGAAAATGAAAAGTGAAGTTCAGTAAAAGAAGGGGGAAAACAGGGGAAAGCTAACAGTATTTTATCTTATTGCTTTTGTATTTACCTTACTGCTTTTCAAATAAGCTTAGATCCTTGCTGTTCCACCTGGTAGGCATAGGCCTCTGTACTACAGAAAGCCCTTGTAAGCAGTCTTCTCCTGACAAAAACTGTTTGTCCTCTTGGTTTCAGTGATCTTCGAGCCAAGTGCCTGGGTTTCTATATCGGCATCTTCTTTCTTGTTAGTGTGGATGGAGTGAAGGTTTGCATAGACATGGAGGAATGGTTCCTTCAAGTATTTTTTTCCCCAAGTTTTCAAGTGAAAGTTTTATTTGTTTCACTTAAAATTTGGTAGAATCTCCTTGGTCTTATTAAATTAAAAACCACTCATAAACAAACAAAAAAAAGCAGTAGTGAGTTTACAACACGAAATACATCTTTCAAGATAGTCTACTGTTTTGTAAAATTTGCGTAAATGAAAGGGTTAAAATGTTTGATTTAGGAAATATGCTAACAGTTTCTTATAATATTTTAATATGATATATTTTAAATCAGAGAAAGAAAAATATCTGTCTTTTCTTTTCAGACACACCTAAAACAAAAATTAAGTTTAAAATAGTCTTTATAGCAATTTTTCTTTTTAAGTTCTTTTCTGTCATTATGGACAGCATCTTGTCCTGAATGGAATTTACAGTTCTAATCTGTTTTCTGACAGAACATTAAGATCTAGATATTATCTCCCTACCTACTTTCATGGCTATCCTCAGCATAACACCTGATGTTTTAGCAATTTGAATAATTATAACTCTCCTCTTAAAGGGTAGTAAGGGACTGATACACTCCATGTGCAGAGAGAGCACTGAGAAGCAAGGGGCTGACGACTACCTTGATTTCTGGAAACAGACTGTTAGGGTTAGGAACCACCCAGTTCACAATTTGACTCTGACCATGAAACCACGTCCATCTGCACACAAACCTATGATGGTACCTCCAGGTTCACACAGTAATAGCTGAGGTCAGTGCTGAGTGGTGGTGGTGACTACATATCTTCTCCCTAGAAGCCGCAGTAGCTTTGATTCACTTTTTTCCTAAGTATGAACTCTCAGCACAGTATGTCCTAATTTAAACAAAAAGCTAAACAACTAAAAACAAACAAACAACCAAAACCAACCAAACAAAAAAAACTACTCCCAGAAAAACAGAGCTGAAATAACTTTGTGGGTTGACATCTGCAGAAGCTGTGGCTGTGGGAAGGGACCTCTCCCTGGAGCAGTGCTTTCCCACCTCTAGCTGAAATATGCAAGAGGTTCTTATCAGCAGCGCATTGCTAATGATGCCCCTCAAATCTGTTAATGTTTCTTCTTCTTGCATATCAAGAACGGGATGTTTAAATGATAGTTACAGATGGAGGAGCAGCTGATTTTGATATTACAATGTTTACACTCCAGCAACATGTTCCAGCATCTGAGAAATGCAGTACCCAAAGTAAGTCCAAGCAGGAATTCAAAAAACAGAGCTAATATTGCTCAAGGCACCCAGCAAAAGCCAGCTGCAAATCACACAGCAGCTCATTGCTGTGATCCTCTGACATCCCATAGACCAACACTTTCCAGAAATCAAAGGCCAGGTTGTGTTTTCAGTCAGTGCTAAGGTCGATTTCTAAGAAGCCTCTTGTAATGAAGTGATATATGGAGTTAGGAGAGAGCTAAACTGTAGCTAATGGCTGCTGTGCAAGAAAGGTGAAGGAACAAACCCCAAATCCTAAATAAATTTAAAAAAAAAAAAGAGGAATTAAAAAAAAAACAACTAACCAAAACCAACAAAAAAACCCACAACAACCCTGGAACAACATCTTCCCTTCATCTACCTGGGGAAGATAAGGTGTTTGCATCTCTAGATTGCAAAGAGAGGAGCTGCCTGCAGGATATGAACCCCTCTGTGCAGGCTTACTGAGAGGTGATGCGGGAGGAAGCATTTCTGAAGCAGTCAGAAGCTGGTATGAACAAAGATCCTCGTGATACCTCTCTCTCCAACCTACTCAGACTGATCAGTGGTAAGGCGAAGAATAATTTATGATATGGTTAGATTAAGGAAGAGAAAGACTGTGATCGTTTTGACTACAGTTAGTTAAAATATTTCTCTAAAAACCAGGTGTATTCCTTACACAATTTTTACACTGGTTTTGGAGAAGCTCTGTAGCTCACAGGATCATACATCACTGTCAGAAGTACCAAGATGTCTAAGAGTTTGGAAGGTGGAGCTGACATGATAATACTAAATGACATGGGTGGGAATTTCTCCCAGCCATTAGCAGAAGTAGGAACTTGCTCTTAAAAGAAAGACTCACATCAAATGACATTTCTGAAATGTCATCTGGTTTGTGGTGGAATATCTACTGTTTTTTCTAAAAAACTACACTGTTTGTGTAATCGAAGTGTAATTCAGAAATGACTTTGTGAGTATTGACACAGAAAGGATCTCCCCTTCTCCACTGACCCCAAAGAATTGTCACTGCCTGCAGACAGCAGTAAAAAGCTTGACCTACTTTATCATGTCTACTCATTGCTGTCAAGATGGTTTTTATATCCATAAAACAGTAATGATTGACTTTTCTTTTGAACACATACTTACAGTCTAGTGAATTGGATCAGAATAGAGAAGTGCCTACCTTTTCCAGTACTCATACCATGACAAGATCAAACTTTTTGAAGTCAAACAAATATTCCTCATTTATTTTCCTCTATTTTTTTTCTCCTAGTCTCAAACAGGTGCCTTTATCTCTGGTGACACAACATCCTAAAATGCATCAGAGGATTTTGCTTTGAGTTCTCTGTAGCTGCTGTCAGGTCTCCTGCTGAAAGCTTTCCTCCAGGCCAGAATATGGAGTCTAATTCATATGACTCATGTGTAGAAAAATCATTCTGTATGGCACTCCCATAAAGTGTGGTGTTTAGGTCACTGTGGCGTATTCCAATGAGGCACACAGAAATATGAACGATACATGAAATCTGGTTGTCTTGTTTCATTAATGATGTAGTTAATACCTCACTACATAGGAAAATAAAGCAAAAGTGTCTTGAAGAAAAGATCAGCTTTATCCAGTACAGTAGTGAAATGAATTATAACATCACTGAGTAACACTTATGGTAGAGGAAAGAAGGTGTTTGGTTTCTGGAGGAATGAAATGTGAATGTATGAATGCGTAAAGACACTCTGACAGGGTTCAGTGTAGTGAGCTTTGTTTAACTCACATGAAATGTTTTCTTTCCACCAGAAACACTTTCCAACATGCAATGAGGCTGAACTTTCTTGGCTTAAATATCAAAGTGATTGGCATCTATTTAAACATAATAGATAATTCAGGCCAGCAATTTCCAACTCCTTTTGATTTACAGCCCCCTAAATATAGAGGTTTAGATCCTGTCTAAATAACTTAAGACAAATGGCATGGGGCTTGCTCTCCTCTTTGGGTTTTACATACCTCTTAGAAGTGGCTTAAGGAACACTACAAGTGCACAGACCAGTTTCTGGTTTAGACCCTTGTCCCCAGCACACAACTTTCAGGCACCATGCTGCTTGTGGCACCTCCTAATGTTATTCTTGGCTTTGTCATACCAACCAGACAGAGTACAGTATGGTGTTGCTAATATCACATTACTTGCTCAAGAGTTTTTTGGTTTTGTTTGGTTTTTTTTTACCTCGAAGCCACTAATCGCTGGTAGTTGCTGGCTAAGGTACTTTTGAGTACTGAGTAGAAAACAACAAAGTTTTTGGTTCAGCTGGAATTTCAGAAAACAGAAATAGTATGGGGTTAAATGCAGACTTAGCTCAGCTGAGAAAGAAACTTTTCCTTTCTGAGGTTTTAACAAGGTTTGATAACTAGAGATTAGCAAATAATTATGGATCTTCAAATCAAAATCTTAGGTTTAGAAAATGTCCAAAATATTCTGATTATTTCAACAATTATTTTAATTATGAAGCAAAAATGATTTGTTGAAATTTAAAGGAGTTTGCAAAACATCTTAGTTGACTCAAATCCTTATCTCCTCATTAATACATTTCAACCTGAAAAGTTTACTTAACTTCAAGTACTTGATCACATAAGTAAGCGAAGGACCTCCTTGTCATCAAGACAGACTCAGATTTGAGAACAGTCTTAGGACAGTCTTGGTGTTGCACCCAGAAGTGATTTCTGGTCTACACAAATATAGTGGTGAAAAATGTATTCTGCTCCCCTGAGCATGAAGCTGCAAACAAGGAGCAAGTGAGAATGATGTTTTCTTGAGATGGGGCTCATGCATCTATTGATTTCATATCTTCTAAAGAGATTCAGTGAGCAGGACACAGGCCTTACAGAGAGGCAGATGGAAAACTGAGTAGATCTATTTCTCACCGGCTTCTTGAAGTCACTACCTTGAAGTTTGTGTACCTTGCACACAAACTGTCTCTGAAAAAAATGCAACCCATAGGTGGGTTTTTGAAGACCTAAGATCTTGACAATAAATGACAAAAACTGAATGTGATCTACCACCTATGTTAATTATCAGTCCATTGGTGTGCTCTGAAATGCATTTGGGAGCAAGTACAGAATGAATCTAAAATTCACAGAAAAAATAATTCAAATTTTCTGTTTGAACAAAAGCAGGTTTTCCTTTTTTTTTTTTTTTTTTATCTCCCATCTTTTTAACTTAGATTGTTATAACACCAAGTGAACATTGAGATAAACTGCTGTTCAGATAATTCACTGTCAAAAATATTGAGCATACTTTAGTGGGATGGCAGCAGTAATGGTCTTTTCAAGTGCCGCTGCACAAAAGCTGAGCCTATCAACATTTTTTGGCAGGCACTGCGTTTAACTTGTCATGTTATATATTGCAGCAATGCAGTTGAGGATCAGTATAAATCAACTTACAAGTCGGGAGGAAATGGGGGAATGTGCTTCTGCAGCCTATTGGCAACACAAGTGTCTAACAGAAGGTGGCAGCATTTCAACATCATTTAGTCCAGCAAAAAAATCAAACCAAAACAAAAAAAGAAACAAACAAAAAAAAACCCAACCCCCCCCCCCCAAAACCACAAACAAACAAAAAACCAAACCAAACCAAACCAAACAAAAGAAACAAAAACAAAAAGCAAAACAACAACAACAAAACAAAAAAAAGAAAAAGAAACAAACAAACAAAAAAACCCCACAAAAAAACCCCAAACAAAACAAAAAAAAACCAAAAAACAAACAAACAAAAAAAAAAACCAACCAAAAAAACCCACAAAACCACCAGAAGATGAATTCAATCTATATGTCCAGAAAGCTGAAAACTCTCTACATTCAGGCAGGATGTACACACTGCTGCCTTGAATTTATGCATTTGATGAATATATGTGGTTACAGACAGGCAGGAAAGTGAAGTTTTGATAACTCTTCAGTCTTCTTAATGTAAATGGGGGAAACAGGCAAAGGGGATGGGAAGTGAAAAAAAAATTAGAAAATATGGCTGTCCAAAGGATCAGAAACAGCCCCCCCTCCCCCAGCTAGAGGGCAGTTTTGTGGTAGCTGCATTAGAAATATTGAACAACAAAATATGCAGTCTCTAATGAATTATTGGGATTTTATCTCATACCAGTTTGACAGGGGATAACTCTCTGTTTTCACAGCTATCAGACCCTGTATTGTCAGCTCTCATGATCTAATCACAGGGGTTTTGGCATTAACTCTTTTTCTTAAAAGCCTCAGCCTTTGAAACTGGGCAACCTCATAGGAACCCCCGCTTTCATTCAACCACTGTCATCACCAAAAATAGCATGATTTGAACCCTTGTGGTATTGGGAAAGTCAAAAAACAAGAGCTAAATGCTCTTACAATGTTCAAAAACCAAAGGGCAGAGTGGAAAGAATAACAGAATTTAAACTAGAAAAAATAAAAACATCTCATAAGGTTAGCAAAAAGCTGTACATCAGAGTTGGACTGATTGACAACAGCATGTTGCTGATGGGAAGGCTGGACACAGCACAGAAAGCCAGGCATATCAGTTTGTACTCTGATAGGGGTGGAATTAAGTGCCTGGCTTAGTGTGTAGCCATGAGCACAAAATGGTGTTGTTCCCTTCAGTGAGATTATTTGCTGATTTACAGCTCAAGTCATTGCTGAACTAAGCTCTTAACTCACTTAAGAATTAATCCAGTGCCCAGTGTATTTTGGTGGTAAAACTCTCAAAATCGGGTCATTAGTGGTCTTAAAAAATATTTCATTTTATTTTTTTTTAAACATGAAACTGCTTCAGCTAGCACTTGATTCATTGTCTGAGGTAGAAATGGATTACAATAAGGAATACTGTACTAATGGCCACCACAAGGACTCCATGTGTTGGTAGTAATTATTACACTAATACCCAAAGAACCACGTCACTTTAGTTTCAATCTTTCTATTTGTGCTGGGTTGACCCTGGCTGGACAGCAGATGCCCACCATAGCTGCTCTGTCACTCCCCTCTTCAGCTGGCCAGGGGAGAGAAAATATAGCAAAAAGCTGTGTGGGTTGAGATAAGGTCAGGGGCAGATCACTCACCAATTACTGTTAGGGGCAAAGCATACTTGACCTGGGGTAAATTAATTTAATTTATTACCAATCAAATCAGAGTAGGATTAAGAGAATTAAAACAAAATCTAAAACCGCCTTGCCTCCACCCCTCTCTTATTCCCAAGCACAACTTCACTCCAAAATTCTCTACCTCCTCTAGTGGTCAGATCTCATGTTGTCTCTGCTGTTCTTTCCTCCTCAGGAGGAGAACTCTTCACGCTCTTCCCCTACTCCAGCATGGGGTCCCTCCCACAGGAAACAGTCCTCCACAAAATTTTTCAACGAGTCCTTCTCATAGGCTGCAGTTCTTCACAAACTGCTCCAGCGCAGGTCTCTTCTGTGGGGTACAGTCCTTCAGGCACAGACTGCTCTGGTGTAAATCACCCACAGGGTTACAAGTTCTGTCAGAAAACCTGCTCCTGTGTGGGTTCCTCGCTCCATGGGTCCACAGGTCCCTGCCAGGATCCTGCCCTACCCCAGGCTTCCCATGGGGTCACAACCTCCTTTGGGCATCCACCTGTTCCATCATGGAGTCCCTCCACAGGCTGCAAGTGGATAGCAACTCCACTGTGGACCTACGTGGATTTCAGGGGGACAGCCTGTCTCATCATGGTCTGCACCATAGGCTGCAGAGGAATCTCTTCTCCAGTGCCTGGAGCATCTCCTTCCCCTCCTTCTTCACAGACCTCGATGTCTGCAGAGTTGTTTCCCTCATATATTCTCACTCCTCTCTCTGGTTGAAGTTGCTGTTGACCAGAATTTCCCTCCTTCTTAAATGTTATCCCAGAGGCCCTACCACCATACCTGATGGGATTGGGCTTGGCCAGTGGTGGGCTGTTGTGCAGCCAGCTGGTATTGACTTCGTCAGACATGGGGGAAGCTTCCAGTGGCTTCCCACAGAAGCCACCCGTGTAGCAGCCCACCCGCTACCAAAACCTTGCCGTGCAAACCCAATTACATTGTTCCTATGAGTTATCTCTTAGATCAAGTAAAAACTGGCAAAATCTCTCTGTGCAGTTTAAAATGGAGTAGGTTTAATTTCCAGGTTTAAAATATGGAAAAGAAATGCTAATTTTGAAGGTACTTCGCTCTATATTCACTTTGGATGCGTATCTGCCACGCAATGAAAGCAGTGGGCAGATTACCAGATGGTGACCAATTATAGGAGGACTTCATCTTCAGAATACACATGAAACCTTGCAGAAACTGAGATTTTGAAGGCTTAGCACAGATAACTCTGGACACAGGCATAGTCAAAAATGGCATCAGAGAGTGAGCCCCAGATAGACTGAATGCGTTTCTGGAAGTCCCTTTCTGAGCCAGTAGCAGAACCGAAAATAGGATTGTGGCATCTTTCGTTCTCAGATCCAGCAGTCAGACCACAGTTTTACATCTCATACTGAACACTCAGCTACTGTACTTGGTAGACTCAGCCAAATACACACAGGTCAGGAACAGAGCTGGCAGGCAGAATATACTAATTTAATTTTGTTTGGCTTTTTGATGTGCCTTCCTGGAGTTCCTATTTGCTGTGTTGTGGGTTAAAAACTTAAACAGGAAATCAGCTCAGAGAACCGGCTGGCCATTTCAACCTTGTGGAAACATTTGTCCTTGCCTGCTTCCCAGAACAATTCAAAGAATGGCTTGTTTCTGATATACACAGACAAAGTAAAAAAATCTGTGGAGAATAATTTATGGACAGAGTTATTCAGTAGGGTGACAGCACTTGTTCAAATTAAAAGACTTTGGAGTAAAGATCAATACAGGTATCTGCACACCTAAACACAGGAATTTCTGCTTAATTTTTGTGTTGTCCTATAGACAGTCTTCTCAGTGAGTGTTGTGCCTGAATATTTACATGGATTTATTAGCTAATCATCCAGTAGAGTGATCCTCTCAAGATTAATTGAGCCAAAATTTAACATAAATGATCTAGAATGACAACAATTATAAAAATCACTTTACAAAAGAATGACCTTTAACAGAAGAAAAAGCAAATTCAGGCTACATTGATTCAAATGAAACACAGGCTATCAAGGAGGGGTAGCTTTCTTTCTTCTTGTCTTTGTAATAAAATTTTTGCAATGTTATAGTTCTGTCATGCTTACAAATGCCATATTTCATATTTTTCTCAAGGATTTTTTTATTATTTTTGCTGTTCTTCCATGCATAAGGAATAAAACTTCATGCATGACTTCTAATATAATTATTAAGATCTTTATTAAAGTTCATTCCATCAGAGCAGATGTATTTAATTACCACTTCTTTTACTCAGCTCTGTAGCACAGTTTATATTGCTTTAAATTAAACTCCTTCTTACTAATGGTAAGATCTGTCAATCCTCTAAAAGGTAATGCATGAAAAGTATCATTAAGATCTGTGAATTAGATGGAAACAAAACCAGAAGTCAGTGAAGACAAATGTATTTCATCAGGCCTTAAAGAGGTGGTTGACTTTATGCTGCCTGTATTTGAAAAGTCAAATCACCTTTTGGTTAAAATTTCTAATGATCTCAGGATAGAGATTTATCTGAGAAAGCACTGTGTCAACGCTTCAGGATTTTGTCTTACATGAAAAGTAAATGCCTCAATGAGTGATAGACATTTATCTCCAAATTTGGCTATCAGGGACCTGACCTGTACTGAGTTCAATATGCATTTTGGTTGCTTGCAGGTATCAATTGCTGTAGCTGTATATGTGCTAAGTCATGGCACAGAAGGACAAGCATTAGATGGGGCAACCCTGGTTTCAAACAGAAATAAGTTCATCCCATGGACATCATGGTCCTTTGTGTGTTTTCTGAAAAGCCTGCACAATTCCTGTCAGGTGTCTATGGCTGATGCTCAGGAAAACTCCTGTAGGATGAAAGTCCTCAGATAATTCCTACTCAGGGGTCTACAGTGAATCTGTATCTTTTGGTTTTAGTTTATTTTCCTGATACTTAACGCTTTCCCCAGGAGCTCTGAGGACTTCATTTCTTGTCCTAACTTTTGCACTTCCCTTGGCAGGCAGTTTGATTTCCACAATCCAGATAATTTTAAATGAGGTGAGACGTGGGTAGACCTTCCTGATAGAATACAGAGAGAGTAATTTCTCTATCACTGCAGGAAGAGCACTAAAAATTCACCCTCCTCTTTGAGTATGGGCCTTTTAGCTCCCAGGTACTCTGCTGACACAAGAGAGGCAAATTGTTGCATTTTACTTGCTTTATGGCTTGATTTATTTAGCTTTAAGTCAAAAGCAAATATTTAAAAGTTTTAAGCCTATTTTGAAAAATGAATCTCCTCAGACTTGCATAGAAAGCTGGGGTGTGAAGATCACAGTTTTACAGCCTTAAGGAGGTAAAAGCACAGACAATGTCTATTAGTGTGAGCAGTCATCCCATCTGTAAATCAGACTTATGATCAGTGTATGTATCAGTTTGCTGCACTAAGAGCAAACATTTTTGAGAATTTTAGTGCATATTTTTGGAAATTTGATTTTAAATCCTGACAAATATTACAAAGTTCATTGCTAGTCAGTGTTGGGGGGAAAAAATTATTATCAGGAAGTACAGGGAAGAAAAAGTGCCAAAGGAGTGCTTCTCAAGCCTGTGTGGGTTTTGTTTGTTCTAAATGCATTATGTGCCTATGGATTTATCACAGGATGCTTGCTCTTGCATTTAAATCTATAGTGATTGTTAGATGGCCTGTGCAAGAGCACCAGTGCACATTTGTACTTAATGAGCACCATAACACACATGGAATCTAGTTTATGGCCATAAAGGTGAAACACTGCATCCCCAAAGGTAGCAGCAGAACATTCTGGACAAAGCAGAAAAGAAAGACTTGAATGTAAATGTTGAACCATTGCATTATCTGTGTGCTTTGGTGGTGCACTGAAGTGAAAGCAAGCCTGGGCCTCCTCCAGAATGCCCTGGTGGGCAGCTTTGAGGAAGCTGGCTTTGTGCAACCTGCCTCAGCTCCTATCATAGCCTCTGCATTTGAAATGTTTATCTTTTAACCCATTTGGGGTTTGGAAGGAGAGCTTCTGCACACTTTGAAATATAGCCAGAAATGGCAGTGTGTCGGGTTTTTCCTCAAGAGCTTGATCTGCTCTAGAGAGGGACTGCAGTGCCAAGAGCAGGTTTACTGCCCCCTGTGCCACTGGGCTGCAGGAGAGATCATTACAGGTTGTAACTTTAGCAAAGTCCTTCATTTCGAATCGATGTATACAACGGTGACCTTCGTTATCCTTCATCTGTGGATAGAAATGTGACTAACATCCACCAGGACAACTTATCGCCAAAACCCTGTTCTTGCTCTCCAAGTGTTTATTGACAAATCTAATTTTGAAGCTATTTTCTGCATGCCTAATCTTGTAAGTATATTAATATTCTGCCTAACGTGTTGTTTATAAGCAAACAAATCCATTTTTTCAGAAGGGCATGAGAGTGGTAAACCTATGAACAGAAGATGAATTTCTAATCTGGGCAGTAAGATTTCTTAAAACTCCCCAAAATTTTATTTGCTAATGCACCTGCTTTTCACTTAGATAAAGCCATTTTTGGCAGAGCTAGGACTAGTATTCATGAGGACAAGTAAAATGCAGTGAACACCTACTTATGCGATGTTCCTCTATGGAATTGATAAACAATAGGAAAGAGTTTGGGGAAAAAGAAGTAAGTTTAACTTTCCTAGACTGCATGCCTGACTATATGAAGTACAGGAGAGATATAGACTAGCTTCATTCTACAGCCAGCTTTGCCGTAATTAGGTTGGTCCACGACTAGTCGTGTCCAAAGTTGTGCCTCTGTTCTACCTCAGTATCTGAGACTAAGCTTCCTTATTTCCACGGCAAAGCACTGCTAAATGATAAACATACCTCAAGCAAGAGGAGTTTTCCACACTGTAGAACCATCTGCATTGCAAAGGTGAAATGACACATCAGACAGGTTTCAGGTAGGAGTAAGGTTTTGGTAGGTCTGTGTATTCTCTAATTGAAAGAGACTGGATAGGGTTGCTGGCAAATTTGCAAGGCTTTCTGCCTGCTGTGTCAATAGAAGTAAGGGGCCGTTCACAGCCAAAGAGCAGCCCTCTGGTGTAAGCTTCAGTACATTGTTTCATTTGCCTACATTGAGACAGCTGGCAGCTTTGCTATAGCATGGGAGGTGCCACTGTAAGCACAGGGTTTCCCACCCACTGGGAGAAAGATTATGAAATATGGGGGACCGAAAAGTCAGCAGTTTCTTTACAGAAGGGGGAGCCTGCCTGTAACAATACTAGTGGGATTTGCTCAAATTTATTTTCAGATGATCATGCTCAATCAGCCCAATATTTCCACCAGAACACAAAACGGTGTAAATCTGAATTTTTTTCTCTCTTTTGACAATGGATCCATACACTCATTATGATTTTGTGGGCAGAGCTTTTATTTTATAGATGAGTCCACTACTCCCCCCTCTTTTCCAAATTCTATGTGGTTTTTTTTCTAGGTAGTACAGTTCTATGGACTGAGAGGATATCAGCAATAACTTAGTGAAGTGGGCAGCAGAAATGTGGTTAGATATAAAAATATTCCCCTTCTTTTACAGAAAAAAAACCCCACCAGACACAGAAGTTTGACCTGTCTCAGAGATACAGAAGAACCAAGTGTTTGTTAGAGTAAACTGTAAGGGAATGTGATATATACATATACTGTGTATATATACTATACATACACACTGTATTATATTATATGTGTGTATATATATACACACACATATATATATCTACCTCTATTTGAGGCAACTGAGCAAAGCCAGGACACTAGAGTGGTTTCTGTCTTCAAAGCAGTTAGCTAAAACAAAAAAAATGCACAACCCAGTGTCTCACAAAAAGTCCCGAGCTGGATCAGGCAAGCCTCAGCTAAACTGCTCTTTATGAATGATCCTGTGAAACTCTCTGCAGAGGTACAAAAATACCTGGTGACAGACTTGGATAACAGGTTTGGTTGTCCTATCACAAGTGCCATTTAAGTGTGCTGCAAGAGACAGTGAGGCATGTAATTCTGCCAAAGCAAAGGCAAATGCAGAGTGGCTTAGCACTATCCTCCAAATTTGCCTGGATGTTATTTGAGATAGGATGTTGTGTAGATGAATGAAACCACTGGTATGGGGAATACAGCATTCTGGAAGGGGAGAAAAAGGAGCTTTATCATTGTTTAAGTAGCAGTGTTTCAGGGTGCCTGGGGACATCTGAGGAATAGGCTTCAGACCAAGCCTAAGAGAGCCTTGCAGATGTGAACTGGGAATCATTAGTTCCAGGAAATGACTGACAACAGCCTTGTAAACAGAAAGCATTGGTTAACCACTATGGTATTTTTGCTGTTACCAATTCATTGATTCAATAACTTCCAGAAACAATATTGGGGGTTTAGGCACTTTGATCAGGAGGGGTTATATGTCAGTTCTGGTCTGCTCAAAGGAGGCCAAAATAACTAGAGAAGTGGGGTATAAGGCCTGAGATGTTGTTGCCTCTTCATGACCGACATACAAAATACAACCCACTGCCAGTGCTGTGTACTTCTGGGCCCTGCTTCTACCTTCTCTGAGTCCCTCTTAGGGCTGTATATATTTCTTGTAAGTCATCTTTGTCCCTCGCATCTCAGAAATGGTATTTTTATAATCTGGAAAGGCTCAGTGCAAGATTTCTGGATGACAGCTCCCTTACAATTATTTTTTATTCACAACTACTCCCAAGAGTGGGCATGGTTTTAAACAGACTACCTATCCCACAACAAACACATGCTTGTTATGTTATAGTAGCAACAAATCAATATCTTAAAACTGAGCTTTCAAGGAGTTCCTTGAAGAAGACATTAGCAGCTGTCAGAAGGCAGTTTAACCTTTTGAAAGCTAAGATGCAGCTTAAAGCCTGTCCCAGGCATAGAGAAAGGGTTTGCTTAGGGGAAACACCAAATCATCACATATTATGTTTTCCTAAATGAAAGCCTGGTTTTCATAGACTGAGACCTCACAACACCTTTGTGAAGGTCATAAGGTTCTGAGTATTTATGGTTTATGTTCAGTTCCCTTCACACATGCAGATGAGTCTAGGGGAAAGGGAAAACTGGCCAGAGTGTTTTGCTACGTCTTCCAGCCTAAAACCACATGACAGTAACTGTCATCCAACAGGTCAAGGCTTCCACTTGCAGCTTCCCTCCAGCACAGTTTGTTAATGCAAGATGAAGTCCTGTGTCTTCAGGGTGTCTAAAGCACAGTACGTGTGAACACCTGATTAAATGTTAAGGTCCCTCGTATCAACAGCATTCAGACAATGAAAATTTGTGTTTGCAAGGACTAAAACTATTCCCATTGATGTTTTTAGACTGGACTTAGGAAATATGTTCTCATAAGAGATTTGTCTGTTATGGATCAGATCTTAGACATTTGTCAGCTGAGTAGTTGTAATGGGTACTATGACTTAAGCTGATGCATTTTATCTTGTAGCAGGGGCAGATGAACTGTATGGGCTGGAAAATTTTGTCAGGTCTGTTGACAGACCAAAGTTTGTTAAGCTGCTCTGACTGAGCTATAGGTCAGTTGTGGCAGAGTCCTCAACTCCGGTGCAAATATACAGAAATGTGTGGTTAGCAGCAGGTAACTCTGCTCAAAGAAAGGATCTCTTTGTATATGTGTACGGATACCATAGTTCTTACTATAAAGTTACCATAAAAAGAAGGGGGTTGAAATTATTATTATTATTATTATTATTATTATTATTATTATTATTATTATTATTATTATTAACCAGGTTGGGGAGAAGGAGAAGGCTGACAGTAGGGAAGGAAAGTAACAAAAGTAGAAGCAATAAAATAATTATACACCTGCCAATTCTTTTCTTTCTTGTTAAAGACTTACCCATTTTTTTGTCTGTGCAAATTTCATTTAAATCTGTCTTTCCTAGGCAATAGAAAAAAACCCAGTTCATTCAACACTATACAGATCCCAGAATGTTTTCAAATTTCCCTCTTTTGTGTGTTTTAAGATTGACAACTATGTAATTAAGCATAACAAAGAGAGAAAGGATTTAACAAGATTTAGCACAACTTGGGCAACTTGGGGCAGTAGAGGGAAGGAAAGTCAAGGGCAGATGATAAATGAAACTGTGGAGTTACCTTTGCAATCAGAGATGTGCAGACTCGGTGTGAAGCACTATTTTAAGAATGAAAACAACCACAGAGCTATATGAACAAACTATGATATGGCCAGCAATCAGGTGTTTCTGATAAGGTCCAAGAAGCAATGGTGAGTGGAGGAGTCAGGTTGGTGACCCCCACTTGTAGAGGAGATGCACGTAACCCCTCTTCCTGCTATTCTAGCAGGAAGCTCCAAAGCAATAGTGTTTCCAGGGACATCTCAGCAGCAGCTTCTTCATCTTTGTCTTTCCTTATCCACATTGTGTGTAGAGGTATGTTGGAAATATATTCTGCTACGTTCTAGTATAGCCTGTGTTCTACACTATGCTTTCCATCTCTGTTATAGAGAGTGTACTCATCCCATTAGGTCATATCAAGGTCCAGCTTCAAATAAATCCAGTGGAAAATCTATCCCATGAACTTTGCTTTAGAGAAGAAAGAAAAAACAAAGAGGAACTCTGTGTCCTAAAATAAGTCACTTGTCTTCCTCTGCCTATTTCATTCCGTTCAGAGCCTGTTTTTCAATTTATCTTGTTTGGTACAAGTGTCTTTTCTTTAAATATGGAGTTTCTTAGATTTTTCCATGCATACAAATCCCATTTTTCCTGATTACTTTGTCTAAACCTTTGTGCTTATGCAACTATTTCAATCACACTGGTTCTGTTTCATAGATATCCATGTATCATTACAATTGTTAAAGAGAGTTTGAAAAGCCTTCCTGAGAAGGATCTTAGACCTTTTAGTTTAGGGAAGAAGGAAGAGAGATTCCTGTGGCCCAGAACAAGATTTTTATGTGTTCATCGCAAGCCTAGTTATGTTGTTTTACGCAATATCCAAGCAGGTGGTTAAACAAATCTAAAACATTTTCAAAAGCTCTTCCACTTGCCTGAAAATAAAAAGCGTAGGGGTTTGTGGCAAAAAAAATATAAGTATGTAAATAAGAATTAAATTTTTAATTCCATATCAAAATTTTCTTCATAAGGAGGTAGAAAACAACCTTTGTGTTTTTTGACTAACCTAACTATTCACTTCCAAAGCTGTCCTGTTTGTTCAGTGTTTATTGAAATAGAAAAGTTGTGAACATCAATACAAATGTTATTCCTACTTATTTATGGGAACTTGCAAACTGTTATTTTGCTATCTGGAAGTCCCATTGAATTAATAGATGTAGTTAAATCCTGTCTAGACAAATTTCCATTGCTTTAAATTCCATTTGAGCTTAATTCAGTTTCTAATGATGTTGAAATACAATGGGAAAAGCACAGAAGAAAACACATGGCATATCTTCACCTCAGTGAAAACCTGAAGCCCTGCAAGAAAGTGGAAATGCTTTCTTTATCTAGGTATCTATGGATGTTGCACAGAGTAAGTAATTTTTGCTCCTTATCTCATTTTCATTGTCAGGCACTGACTCTAGCTCAGAATAACGTGTCTAAAATTCGGAGGGAAAAAGGTCCTGCAGAGCAATGTGATATTTTCCCTATTCCTTTCTCATTCCTTTCACATTGCTGTCCTGCTAACTTTATACCATTATACCTTGTGATGTCCTTTCTGTGTACCTCAGAGTCAGACGCCTATTTAATCCTCCTTACAACTGCTGCTATAAAAATTCCTGTGCGTGGAACAGATGCATGTGTGCTGCTAGGATAAATGGGCTGTAGACACAGAGCTGTCATCCCGTTTCATCCATGGGAGTTCTCCATGCAGTATGACAGCATGGCTTCTTGATAATGCTCAGCCAGTGTTATGGAGTGGGTTGCTCTCTCTCTCTCTCTCTTTAGGATATTTTACTTTCACTGCTTTTGCCATTTTTTCCTGGGACTTAAATAATGATGGAATAGATCTGCTTCCTACTCTGAAGCTACAGCTGCTTTGGTCTTTGGTAAGAGAAAGCAGCTGTGCCTGTGGCATAGCTACATTCCTTACCTATCAAAGGCCCTGCTCTGAAATGACTGGAGGAGAAGCTGGCTCCACTGGCTTTGCACCAGGAATGCTGAATCCAAGCAGCTGCAAATGGATGTGAGGCCTTTTTCCACAATGACCCTGTTACTGTGCCTGTTACATATAACTGATGCAGGCAGACATCTCACAGGAGCTGCTTGGCTTTATCATTTAAGCAAGTTGACTCCTTGACTATGACCTTCTAAAACTGGCGTTGTGCAACCATGCTTTATTAAGTTCATTATATCCTGTAGCATCCCAAATGGTCCATAATAAAAACTTTTAAAATGACCTAATGAATTCCTCAACATAATTAATGTTTCAGTTGAGGCTAGCCCGAAATATTTCCAACACCTAGAGTTTCCATATATCAAAAAAAAAAAAAAAGACAAAAGCAAACTGATCCATGTAGCCACAGCTGCCAAGCATTGGACTAATCAATTCTATCTACAAGGTTCTTAACTTCAAGACGTTATTTGGCCATGGTGGGAAACTTATAGAATTTCCTGTAGGAAGGCCTCCCTTGTGGTAGATAAATATCAGCCTCATCGCTTTTTCAATAAGACTTTGGCTGCAAAATCTCTTGGGCATATTTGATAAAGTTGTTATGACCTATTCTTTAGCACCCCAGAAATTATTTCTTTAGGAGGAAAAGAAGTGATACTGGAACAAAATTTTGATTACTTCTGCTAAAACTGAGGCCTTTGTATGCTTTGAAATGCCAGATTTGTTCTAAATTAAATGTGTATTCCTTTCTTAGGTTCCAACTATGAGTTGTAGTCCAGCTGCTAGGGTAATCCAAAATATCATTATTTTACACACAGCTATATTGCTGCAAAGGAATGCACCACAGCTGCCAGATCTGACTGCTGGTGATTGTATCTGAAATGGTAGGATTGAGCCTCAGTCATAACTGATAATTGATATCATAGTCAACTCCTTAATCAAACAGCATGTCTAGACAAAATTCTTGTTGACCCTTCTCATCAAAAATCCACACAATTCTCCTAAAAGTCAAACAGTTCTCTGCATCTATCACTAGAATTAGTTTTATCATCTTTGTGGGGAGATGGGGAGATAGCTGTCTTTGACAGAGCAAAGGAAACATAGTCTGTGGGTTTACAGACTATGTGTAGTAGTGATTGTACTCTGTAGAAAGCTCTAGATAACAAGAACTCATGAAAAACACCAGTATAAGCCTAATTAATGTAGAAGAAAGAACCTTCAGTCTAAGTGGCAGAGAACACGTTCTTCAATGTCAGTGAAACTATCTTTTTTCTGCTGTATTTGAATCTCAGAACAGAGACTGTGGTCCTGTGAGGAGGCAGTGGCCTAGTTCCTCATGATCCTGAGAGGGCCAGGACAATGCCCTACAAGTTGAAGAATAGTGGGCTTGTCAAGAACATTGAAATCTGAGGAACTTTTAAACATGCTACCATCGTGGCAACCATATTATGATATATAATAAAAAGAAACACATGTTAAAACAAATAAAGCAAAGTGTGAAAAAGGAATGAAAAATTCCATACTCACAAACACACAATGACTATTGCCCAAGCTGGTAAATCTGCCATTCTCCCCATGGCAAAACAGTCTTTTTTTTGGAACTAACTTTTTAAAATTTTTACTTTGTGGGCTAGAAAGTTCTATATTCAGTTGTTTCAAAAATCTATTATTATAACTTTTTGTGATTATTGTTCTAATAACAACATGCTCAGGCATTTCCCAGAACAGGGCTAAGGGAAAATCCATTGTGTTGTCTGCTTTGCCCGTGAGAATTTTAGCATGTGTTCCTTTTAAAATTTGTTATGGTATGGAGCAGAATTTTGAGTTAATCTGCCTTTTCACATCTCCATGTAAAGTCATCCTGAATCTCAAAATGTCTTTGCAAATTTAGTGGGTAAAATTGAAAAGGGTTTTTCTACTTACTGCAAATTAATCCTTTTGAAGTTTTCAACCATGTTAATTATAGCTCAATGTTAGCTGTAGGTGACTGGCATTTATCTTGTGACCATAGTGCTGTAATATGCTAAAGATGTTGGAGTGAGCAGAAGCTGGAAGGTGAGTCAAGGGAAAGGTCTAGCAAGAAGGAACATCTAGAATTTGGATCTGTGGGATTTAGGTCTCCTGGGAAAAGAAATAGGCACTTAACCAGAGACTAAGGGAAAAGTATCTGATGGGAGATACAGAAGGTCTGAATGGTCTTGGACTATGAGGTATGAAAAGTATTCAAAGAGACAAAGTAGGGAGAGGAGAAGGCAGAAGATACCATAAAATTTGAGAGTAAAAAGAGTAGAGCTAGGACTGAAAAAGACAGAGGCTACAGGGCTGGAGAAATTGTACCAAAAATGGGGAGTAAAAAGAAAGAGAAAGTAACCTGATGAGCAAGGACCATGGAACTGGTATGCCTGAAGACCAGATAATTGTCCTGGACTGTCCCCAGAGGAGTGAAACAGGGATAAGGCAGAGAATGGGAAAACCATTGCAAAGATGAGAGACAGAGTGTGTGAGGGTAGGACTCCAACATCTGGGTAGGAATTGGAGGGGGCCAGAAGAGGGAAGAGCTGTCTGGAAGGGTCTGTGGTGCTGTAACATTCTTCCCTTCACAGTCCTTGAGGTTAGGAAGTAAACATAGCATTTTTCATTCAAAATATACCCTTTTTTTTTTTTTTCAAAGATAAAAGTAATACATATATGTATGCCTTCCAGAAAATGGAATTTCTGAAATGTTGTAATCATCTGGGACTTTACCTGCTCATCTGGCAGGAAATTTAAATCCGGAATTTCCAAAATTAACTTGACTCTGGCATTTCCCAAATTACAGCTCAATATGCTTAAATTGGTTTTATGCAGGTATGCATGTGTGTGTGCCTGTTTGTTCCTAGCTAAAGCCCAAATGGACCTCAAACCACATATCAGTTCCACATCGCTGTGCATCAGCAAAAACATACTGATTAATATTCATATATGATTTGTACCTGGATTTACATCAGAATGAAGTAAGATCCAGGAATTTTTTTTTGGTGGACATAACTTACAGGACACAAGATTTTTCTGTAAGGAGTGGTAAGCATATTAGTTATGATAGGGATACTGTACTTAGTTCCTTATATTGTCATCTGTTTCTTAATCACTAGTCTTCAAATAAATTGAGCTGTTTTATCTTGGCAATCATCAGATCTGTTATTATTCTGTGAAAATATTATTTAAACTTGGGAAATTTCTGTAGTTATAGTTTCATAAACTGAGAGATGGATTCCTGTATTACAGAAATCAGTGTTTTAGCAGGAACTAATGGCCTTTTAAAATACGTGCTTATACCACAGCAGTTCTTATAACAACACCAGAAACAAAAGGCTTTCTTTAGCCACTGTGGTTAATAGATTGCATGTGATTATGTGAAGGGTGAGTTTTATTACTGTTTCTGCATCCAAAATCCTGATTGGAATCATCTAGGTTATTGCTTTCTGGATACTCCTGTAGCTTTTCTACCCAGGATCTTGGCCAACATAGTAGGTTAGACATTAGTCATTTGTTTTCCAGTACCCTTGGCTTCAGCAAGATTTATTTTAGCAGGAGCTTCACCCCCATTTTCTTTCCGTACATGGAAACATTCCCCTCCCAGCAAAAACTAAACCATGCTGATTGGTGAAAAGAAGAAATTCCAAAAGGAAATATGTTGAGCAAGGATCCTTAGGACAGGTGGTGGGATGAAACTTGGTAACGAGTTTGGGCACTGCTAAACCTGAAACTGAATTGGATGGTGCCACCCTAGGAAAAGGGAAAAAATTATTATATATTAGCCTGGCAATAGCCTTTATGAACAACATAATATATTTAAAGGAGGCACATTACCACTCTGCTAGAACACCGCTACAGATGTTCCCTTCCTTCCTAAGTCATACTTAACACTGGTGTTTTAGCAGTGTGTTATAACAAGCATATGAAAGGGGAGAGTAAACATTTAAGAAAGATTTGTTGCCTCCCTATGGCTTCCTTGCTATATTGTCAGTGTTTGCAGTGTTGTTTTAGCGAGACTATTCCTGTAGAAGCTGAGCTGAACTCTTTCCATAGAGGCCTGTGAATAGCCATCATGCATTGTGTGTTAGGAACCATTTTACTAACAAAGTGTATTAAAAGTAATAATTAAAATGTAATATAACATGTTAGCCATAGCACCTCAACTGTGAAATGTATTTTGCATCTTTCTCTTCTTACTTGTAGTTTGTGAAAATATCAGTGTTCTTACATTTATTTGAAGTTATTTACAGTCAGAACAGATATCTGTGAATCACATTCTTTTTCTGAATATTTGAAGTTGAAATACTAATTCCCAGGCTTAGTGATGATTCAGTGTACAAGCTTGTTCCTGGACAGAATAAATGCTATTCCTACATCCAAAGCATATGGTACAAATTCTCATGTGAACTAATACGGAATTGGATTTCTTTGACCAGTTTGCCAATATTTGTTTAAAATGAATGATATTTCTTGCCACAAAACACATTCACTGCAACAAGGGTGTATGGCCTGGGATTGATCCATCCCCCCCTTTATGGCATCAGGCTTTTTATAATATGAAGCAGATTGGGAACCACTGTGCTACAATATTAGCGGAAAATAAACACAAGCTAAGTGAATTCATTAAAAACATTAAACAAATATTTACACAAAATCTTCTGCAGTGTTTGCCTACCTCTTATTTGAACCACTGACCTAGAAGGAAATGTTCCAAGCCAAATGGGACTTGAAACCATTTACATCATTGTTCTTGTACTAATAACCTTGTGGATTTATTATTTTCACAGCATTTTATTGTTGTTTGCACACTACCTGGGGCTTTTTGAACTCATTATGCTTGCCATTATTCTATATTGCTATATAAGAAGTGCTCATCTGCTTTTCTGGTAATCTTGCAACATTTCCCATAATATTTCCCCGTATCCTATATTCCATAGTTTGTATTAGACATGAATGATATAATAATAAGCAGTAAACCTTATTGTCATTCATTTGTGTGAATAGCAACTATTCTGCATTTGGAAGTGCACAAAAAAGTGCTAATAATCACTTGTAAAAAACAGACATTGGGTGCTGTTAGTCTCCTTTGTCACAGTAGACATCCTCATTTGCATTTGTATCTTCCTTCTTTGCTGCCTGTACAAAGAGAAGTGCAGAACCTATGATTACCACAACTTGCAGTCCTACTGGAGGATTGGAGGCTTCTCACAGTCCCTTGTGTCAAATGGTTTTTGAAGGAAAGAGGGCACTCTGGGCTCACAAGGAGCAGATACTTGCTGTTTAGTGTAGGGCTTTGCCTTCTTTCTAGGCTATCCTGGGGCATGGCATGAGCAGGATGCCAGCAGCTTGAGGAGCAAAATAGCTAAAGGAGAAGCATCTTTCCAGGAAATGCTGGGCTGAGCTTAGGCCAACCTGAAAGCATTACTGGGTCAGGTACATAGACCTCTATTGAGGCAGTCTGGCTGTCAGACCCACAGTTGGATACTTTGGAACAGATCATCTATTTGTGAGACCAGTAGGGGAATAAAGGGACAGGTTTCCTTGATTCCTTTATGTATAGGATGTTTCTCCATCTGCCCTATTCTGCTGTGTAAGGGTAACTAAAGTATCAGCTAAAACACCACGTGGTTGGAATAGGCATGTTACTAAGAATATTAATTTCTCTGTTCTTTTCCACTCATCTTCTTTTCCAAATCACAACATTTAGCAGCAATTTCTTTGAAGAAAGAAGCAACCTGAAGCACCATGCTATGGTTAGATACAAAAGCAGAAGAAAGGAACAAGGAGGGAGAGAGCAACCTTTCCTGGAGCACATTTTCATCTGAGATATTATAGGCATGGATTTTTTTTCATCTTCCCCTCCACAGAAAATCTTAAGACAGTGCTGAAAGCATTTATTTTGTTTCTAGAAAACTTTCACTTAAGGGCCACTTATTTTCTACAGACTTGCATAAAGCTTTCCATAATGGGTAGAAGTTGATACTTACCTTGGGACACATTACACACTTTCTGCTGGCTTATATTTGGCCCCATTTGGTGAATAAGAAAGCAGTGGTATTTGCAGGAAAGAAAATTAAAAAGAGAATGTCTTTTAGATCAGAAGGAAATTACTTTTCAGACAGATTTGGTCTTGGACATCCTGCATCTGGCCTGAGACTGGAAATATTCTGCAATTATGTCTTTTTTCTTAGCACAGGTTTGCTAACATCAGCGGCTATAAAGCATGCTGGCTTTAGTGTTGAAAGACTGTTGGTAAATATAGCCAAGATCCAAGTATAAGACATCAGTTTTCTTTACCTCAACTTCAAGAGGTGATGCACAAAAAAACTTGCACACTTATGGATTTTTACCTGTACTCCAAAAGTCTTGCACAGGGACAAGCTGGCTTAGCACTGTTGCCCTTATTTCAAAGGATGGAATGTCACAGAATAGCTGCAGAATAAAAAGACCTCTGGAAGTCATCCAGTCTGACCTTGCTGCACACAACAGTGTAAAATTCAGTAGGTTGCTCAGGGCAACATCAAGTTGGGGTTTGAATAACTCCAAGGATGAAGACTCACAGGCTCTCCAGGATACCTCTTCCAGTGTTTGACCACCCATGCAGTAAAAAAGTTCTAACTTACATCCACTTGGACTTCTCTGTATTTCAGCTTGTGTCCTTGCCTCTTGTCCTATCAATGGATATTACTGAAAAACCCTGGTTCCACCTTTACCAGTCCTCCTTCCCTTCTGATATTTATACATATTGATAAAATCCACTCTTGAGCCTTCTATTCTCCAGGCTGGACAGTCCCAGCTCTCTCAGCCTCTCGTTTTTCTGTCAGATTCTCCAATCCCTTAATTATCTTTGTGGTTTTTTGCTGGACTCACTCCAGCATGTTCAGATCTCTCTTCAAACCTAGAACTAGACCTAGCACTACAGATATGTCTCAGCAGGGCTGAGCAGAGGGGAAGGATCTACTCCCTCCACCTGTTGGCAATGCTTTTCCTAAAGCAGGCTACGCTGGTTTTGATTGTGTGTACTTAAAAACTGTGGAATGTACAACCCCCTAATACTAATGATATTTGATAAAATTTGGGCACCCATATCTAAACTGTGCTCAATTCCTCCTAGGGTAATCCTCTCGCCTAGAACAGTCTTATAAGTACTGATGCTCCCATGGTAGATAATATCACTAAAAATTAAGCATCTATTCCTGGGGAATAACTGAAGAAGAAGCTTATAGGCAGGAATGCTAGAGCAGCTCAGGAGCTAAGGTGTCCATGAGATACTTTGTTGTGGACACTCTGGAATACGCTCCAGTGGAGTGTATGTACTCAGTGGCATGATTCACAGCATGAGAAATCTCTGTCCATTTGTCTGCACTTGTGCTAGCACACTCTGGGAAGTATAAGTAAATACTCCATAAGGGAATTCTCCAGAAAGTTACTTTTCCACTCATCTCTGGTGGGTTTTTCTCTGTGTGTGTACTACAACACTATTGTCTGGCAAAGCCTAAACTCTCATCAGCTGTCTCCATGACTCCAGGCCTGCATGCAGCCTGCGTGATCTCCTTAGCAAGGCACCCTGCTGCTTGTCAGGGCAAAACCCACTGCCAAAATTCCTTCCACCAAGTCTCATACCCTTCATCTGCCTCTTTTTTCCCTTTTGCTCCCTGTCCCAAAATCTGACTTGCATTAACAGCTGGAAGAGTTCATCTTCTAGAGTAGGATCTGTGTCTTTCCACCAGCAGTTTAATTTACTGTGCTGGCAAGCTGAGAGCACTTGCACACAAGGGCTTAGGAAGAACAGGCATATTCTCCCACAGTCTGCCACGAATTAATTCATAGAGCAGTACACAAAGTAAAGCAGCATGACGAACCATCAGCCAACCTGCTGAAAGCTAGCCTGGTGTAAGACTAATCTAGCATCAGGACTTTACTCTTCGGCTTGCTTTACTTGTCCCAGATAAGTCTCATGTCACTGTGCAATTAAAGGATACTTACAGGTAATGCTGTGAAGTCAGTCTGAGGGACTGGCATCTGGTCTGAGGACTAGGATTGGCTGTAGCCAAGTATGAGACCAGCAAAATTCAACCTGTACCTGTGTCCTCCCTATCCTGCTTTGCCTGCCTGTCTCAGGGATGTCACAAGTCTCTGCGGGGTTGTTCTGACACCGTTCCCAGGAGGACTGTCCCTTCATTGATAGGAGTAGTGGAGGGTAGTTAGCAACCAAATATTTTCTGCCAACATCCTCATTGTTGGGGGAATGGTTTCAGACTGAGCTAAAGTACAGCAGTAGCCTTTAGCTTGTACTGTCAGTCCTTCAAGAAAGTGAACAATAAAGTATGTATTTACAGTGCTATGATAAAATTATGTATAGGGGAAGAGCCCAAAGAGGGCATCTTGTCAGTTTTAGTCACATTTGGATTAATGCCAGCTTTTCTCTCCCCTAATACAAATAATATGCAAAATTCGTATTAACATAGAGCATAAAAATATATGGCTGCTAGTCCATAAGGCACAGCCAAAGACATATATACGGTAACAAAATTATTTGGCCTCTGTGGACCCTGATTAGCAGCTTTTTACATGTCCACACTTTTAAATATTGTGGTGAACAAAAATTAAGAACAAAAATCAGTCCTGAGAGTACTATGGCATCATCAGTGTAGATTTGTAAACAAGAAAGCAACAAAAGTTTCCAAATAGGTTTTGTGTATTTGTTAGCCAGGATTGCTTCAGACAACCTGAATGGGCTTTAAAAGTCTCTTGATAGTAGATGTGCTATGAATGAAGAGTGGAATTCTAGTGAAAGACCAACAAACTGCCTCTTTCAACAGCTTTGATCTGGCAGGTCTTTGCAATTTTCTTAAATTCATTTGCAATTAAGTGTTTGGGTTTTTTTTTCCCTAGAAGGAAAACCCCTTCATTTTCCTCTGTCTGAAGATCAGGTACAGCGAAGGGTAAGACTGCTGATTAGTCTGGGGCTGGCACTGTCCTGGACACAACCATTAGGAACATCTGAGCTGTGCTGGGATGACTCTCCTGCTTCTGACCTTCTCTTGTTATCCCTTGCCTGCCTATAACGGGGTGTGGGGCAGGTGGAATAGAATAAAATTCTATTCAGAAGGGATTTTCATCTGTAACTTTAAGCAAATCAGCCTTATCGCGGCTGGGGATCAGTCCCAACACATTTTGTCTACTGGGTCAGCCTAGTAGAATGCATTTTACAGGATGTGGCTTGTTGGCGATTTAAAATTGGACATCCTGTTTGCTTTGCATGGATGTCAGTCTGTGGTAGCACTTAAAAGCAGAGCTTTCTCAAAGGTCCCTGGCCAAACTGTCCTCTTCCCCTGTGTCTATGCACTTCAATGCTTTGGGTGGCAGGATGCCAGATTACACCAGCTGAGAATCAGGACCAGGCTTTCCCTTGAGGAAAAAGAAGTGAAAATGGCAGTCAGTCCTGTTCAAGTGAAATTAAAAATAAATTCAGACTTTTCACCTCTCACATGCACAAAGATGCTGAAATTATATACAAGAAGTTCTTTTCATGCTGTCCATTAGAGAAGAAAAAGCACCTGGCCCCATTTGTTACCTCTGTTAAGAGATCTCCTTGATTGGTTTAGCAGACCAAGCATGCCCGTTGACCCTTTTGCCATCTGCGCCAGGACTGTGCCTGGCAAACAAACATGACTGGAGATTTGCAGCACTGTGGTCCTCCTGTGACATTGTTTTGTACCTGTCTCTTTACATGGTTCTTCAGTTTTGTGAGGGTCAGATGCTCTGGATGCGTATCACGTAGCCTCTACATAGCAGAAACATTAAAAACGCGTGGCCATACTTGTGTAGCATTATCTGCCAATAACCAAAATAAAAACGAAAGACAACTTCAAAAGCCAGCGACACTCTCAGAAAACTGGATTTTCACTGATATCCTGAAAATCTGCATGTAAGACAATGTGGGGAAACTATCTTTGCCTAGAAAACCATCAAGCAGAGTGGAAAACTCATTTGTATGCTTCGGAGATGCAGTATCACTGGTCGTATTTTGTGCAAACAAGCTAATAATTCACACTACCACTGACTGTTCACACTGTTTGTCAGTGGGATCTGTGACTCATACAGTAAAAGATCCTTAAATGGACCTGATAAAAATCCATTGGTAAATGAGGTATTTTGCATGGTACCTGCAGCATCATGTCTGCCTGCTGTCCAAAGGCGCTTACCAACTATAATGTAATTTCTGAGTGCTAACTGCTAAATGTCAGTAATACCATACATTTTGTCCTCACAGAAAGGCTTTCAAAACCCATGCAAAAAAACTAGTGTCTGTTTCTTTCTTTTTGGCTCCCATCCATCCTGTTTTCTTCTCTTCCCCTTTTCCCCATATTTTCTTTTCTTTTTTTCTGAACGCTTATGCTTTCCCATCCTAACCACGTCTTCATGTTTCACTCTGTCTTGTGCAGCAAAGTTTCTCTTTAGCCTCTGCACAGAGCTGGCAAGGGGACAAACTAATGCAATGAGCTGTCTTGGGTAGAAAATGTCTGCCTGGAAGGATCAAAGTTCTTCTTCAAAGAGACAGAAAGTCAATGTTGTGTAATGTCTGAGTTCCTGGCGAACTCCTTGGCAGTGAAATGGGAAGAAGGACGAACTTGTGATTATGAGGCTAATCTGGGGGTTTGGTGACCTGGTTTGGGTCCCCTCTCTGCTGTAAACTTCCTCTCTGAGATCTCAACAAGTCCCTTACAACCGTCTGGATTTTAGAACATCTCTGCAGATCAGGGACTTTTCACAAGTGTATACTGAATTCTGAAAATTTGAGGAGGAATCATCTGCCTTGTTTAGCACCAAAATACTCTTCAACTTGCAGATGTTTCCTCCTCCTAGAGCCTTCATTCCTTTCTGAAAAACAGTGATTTCTTGCCTTGTAGATGAGACAAAGACATTTTTGGTGTTGGAGCTGTGTAGACAGTGCTACACCACATGGGTGCCATAAGAGGAGAGAATGTTTTGCTATATTTGGCTCTAGGGCATGGAGACACTCATGCATAACTTATTTAAGGCCTAGTTTCATGAGCCCCCTCAGAAATAAATGAATGGCCCTTGTATGTGAAAAATTAACATTATGTAGATTTGTTTAAAATGAATCGATTCTTTTTTGGTGATGAGAAAAGAATATATATTAAAAATACCCAGGCACAAACACTTTTTAATATTTTTTTTGGCACCAGTGGGCTCTTTTTTTAGTTGATTTTGTCAGCCACATTTCCTTTCTGAACAGAGGTTACATATAACAATTGGATGAACAATTGTAGAAAACTCTCAGGGGGGCATTCTCGAAGACAAGCCTGCATGAGATCATGTTATAAGTGTGGCTTGGCTGTGCTTTTATTCAGTAGGTGATCTCATTCATTTAGAGTACTAATCATTTTAACAGGGAATAACTGCAGCTATCCAGAAGTATAGCAAAAAAAAGTGATGTTGCAAGATTTCCTGTGAGTTTTGCACAGAAATACCCATTTCTTTACTAGTTTATTGGACACAAAGTAGATATTGCTGGTCAGTAAGTTTAATATGAGCAAATAAGATTATTCACTACAGTGATGGCTTTACCAGGTTTATCGTTTTTCTCTAAATATGCTTTTTATAGGCTTTGTTTAGATTGTTAGCTTTTGGGAAAGAGATCATGTAAACATCTGCATTTCTACAATTTCTGTCTCACTGTGGGTCTTTCTGGGGCCTCTGGATACTATCATGATATAAATATTAAATACAATTAATGGATTAAAGGGGACAAGTTAGCCTATGATTAGCCCTGAAATGCCTACAGTGTTCCTCAGTTTCTCTAGTGTTCCTCAATGATAAAAAAAATCCCTGGCTGGACCAATTATTTTCAAGTTCAAGAAGCAGCACAGGCTCCTGGCTAGAAAACTTACTTGGGCACAATCAGCTAAAACTTTGAACTCCCTCTCAGAGCAAAAAAATAAAAATGTTTACAGCCAGAAATAACAAGGCTGGGAAGTTAAATTAGAAGCAGGGACTGAGAAAGGCTTTGCCTAATTCTGGTTTCAATCAGTGACCGCAGCAGTCGTCAGGAGCAGGCACTGCTGTGGGTTTGAGAATAATGACTTTATTTTAAGTAGACAGAAGTTGTTGGCTTGACCCAATTGCTGACAACCAGTCTCCCCTAAACACCCTACATGGGGCCAGATCCTGAAGTCCTCCTGTGTTTTTTTTACAAGCCCATTCTCACTGCAATCAAAACTTGAACAGACACAGCCTCAGTATTTGGCCTGCACCTCTTGCAGATGCTTTTTGGTCTCTTAAAACCACCACAGAAAAATAAATCCCAGGTTTAATTTTCAAGTCTCAAACTCCACTGCGCTGTTGGCCTTTATTTTCTGCAGTGAATTGAGAGCAAGATATAAATTACATGTCTCTCCACTGTTAGCTTTTTGCATCTCTAGAGCTCAAATTTCAACAAAATAATAGATTACCAGCCTTGACCTCATGCAGCAGGAACAGTACATTGTATATGAGTTGATCCTGCCAGGGTGCAGCAGCTTGGGAATATGCAAGGTCCCCTTTACTGAAAGCTACAAAACTAGATGTTACTCAGCTTCTTGGAAGAGGAAACCATGTTAGCTTCCCTTGGTCAGTTTTCCCAGTCTGGCTTCCCCAGTGCTTAGGACCAAGGCTTGCAGACAATGCACCACAATGTAAATGTAAAATATATGATTTAAAAAACCAACTGAGAGGTGAGCAGCTTAAAGGGGAACCAGCCTCAGAGGAGAGAGGCTAAAAAATGCATACACACACCCATTAGAGTACAAAGGACAAAAAAACCAACACAAGAAAAGTTGGAATTTTTGCTCAACATCAAGAGGAGAGATTGAATAATCTGTATAATTTAGCCTGAGATTATAGTCATAGCATGCAGGAGAGTCAGTCTTGTGATTTGGGGCACTAGACTGGAATTTTGGAAGGTTTGAGTTGATCAGCTTTCTGTTTTTTTGGTCATCTGTTAGGGCACCTCATCTCAATGTGCCTCAAGTTCCTCTTTGTCTAGATGCATCCGTAGGGAAGCTATTTCTTACTAGAGAGGCTGGTTGTCCTAGGTGCTAGTGAAATGTGAATAATCTGTGTCATGTAGTGCTTAATGTCTCTAAGTAACTCAGTGGAAATGATTGATTTTTTTTTCTTAAATAATGACTTCTTAGCAAACACAGAATGAATCTGAATTTTCAATTCCCACCTGATTGCTCTATATTATTTCAATAAATTACATCTGAACTTCATTAGGTATCTCAGTGTGATATCTCTCCTAAACAGCAGTCAAGAAAATATTAGGTTTGTACAGTAAGTAGAAGAATTTTCAGACAAACTTTAATTTGAACCAATTTGGTTTCTCTTTCCATTGTATTGAATTAGTTCATTTAGAGAAAGTAATAATCTGTTGTTATATACAGATTTATCCTAGTGAAATGTTCTCATTGCTCTGAAAGTGACCTTCCACAACGGTAATGTATCTGCCTGTTAGATACAAGGAAAGCCTTTGTGAAATCTTAAAACCAAATTTCAGTGTTAAAGCTCCTTTGCCAGAGTCCCCCATAGATGATGTCTGCAACCCTTTTTGCTGTATACCTCTAAAATGCTTCCATGGATTTAGGAGCCTGAGTGTAATGGCACTGTATTGGGCTGTAGCTAAAGGAGTTTAATAGGAAAATAGACTGAGCTGTTGCAACAAGTATTAGGGGATCTTTTAAAGACAGAGCTATTACTGCCGGCATTATTCCAAATTACTCCAGCATGAGTTCCTATGCACGTGCCTTTTCAAAGGAGTAATAATTAAAAGCTTGTTTTGGTTTGTTTCCCCACCCCCATCTGTTTCTCAGTGTAAATGAAAATATCATGGGGCAAATTTATTTGCTTGGCACAACAGTATCCAGAACCGCTTTTTTTTGCTGCCGCCCCTCTTTTTGTACCAAACTAACCTACACCCAAGGCTGTGGTGGAAGTGGTCTGGCCCTGTTCAGTAGAACTGGCTTTTAGGATGACTGGCAGCATGTGAATGTGCCGTTACATGCAGCCTCCGACAAGGCACCCTCCTCCCTTATCCCAGAACTGCCAGCAGCTTTAGGGCTCTGCAGGTGGTACCACCACCTCCTCCCCGGCTTGCTCAGCACTGGATCAGACATCCTTGGAACAGCCTGTGCTTGAGCTCTGGACGGCACTCACTCACTGCTTTGGCAGCAGGTGAAGTCAGAAGTGCTGCTGTTCTGGCGCAAGTGCTGGGCGCCTCCAAAACATCCCAAATAGGAGAGACCAAGAGAAAAGCTCTGCTAAGTTTAACTTTAGCTTTGGAAATGTGACCCTGAGTAATTTCTGTCACTTCTTGCCTCAGAGCATGCTATGTAATCTTTTCACCTCTATGCCACGAAATGAATGACGAAATCAATAGAGCTTGAAAATTGCATTTAAAATAGGTTGGTAAATCAAGGGAAATGGACAAATAAAATGAATGTATGCATGCTCTGAGTATTGCAGTGTATTCACGTAGCTTCTCTGAATGCCTTATAAAGTATTAGCATCAAGGAAAGAAGAAAAATAATTAAGTAAGCTATTAATAACTCAGGGAGACTCCTTGTCTCAAATGTACTTTTATCTTATAAATGGAAGGTCAACCTTAAGAGTGAAAATACATTAAAAGTTAATGCTACAGAGAACCCCTGTCCCTTGCTACTACTCCAGCTGTGTTTGAAAGGTAGCACTTTTTTTCTTTAATAACAGAGTTTCAAAGGGAACATAATGAAATAAAAAGCAATGGAAATACATGGAATATTGGGGTCTAACTTGAACAGTCACCATCACTTTCAGTGAGATTTCCATCATACTAAAGGTGATTCTTGTAAAATAAACATTTGTATTGTTTTAGAGAGAGAGAGAAATTCTGTTTCCAGTAGCAGTATCTTTAATCATCCACCTAACATTAAAAAAAATATTGTTTTTGAACCTTCAAGTATCTTTTTGAGGTTGTCACACAAAGCAGGGAGGCAAGGAAACAAGAAGTGATTTTCTCTGAGCCTTATTTTAAATGTTTTATTTTTAAGGAATCTTATAAATTATTTTTCTTCAGCCTTTTAAAATATCATTATTTATTCTTCTCTGTGGCTTTGAACTGACCTTTAGAGTCTAGAAGGAAAAGCTGACTGTACTACTAATTTATTGTTCTTTTACTTTTCACTAACAAACCCCCTATCCATCTTCCTCTTAAATAAATCTGAAATCATCTCAGCCAACTCCAGGAATCTAATTAAGGTACCTAAATTCAGATTATGGTTGGTCCACTTGCCTTCTACTGACAATGGGCACAAATAGGCACTTTGAGGGGGTGATCTCAAGCCACTTTAATATTTAGGTGCCCTCTGGAGGTAGCTTGTCTCTCTGTCTTGACAAGAGACGGTACCTAAGGTGACATTGTGCCTAGAATGCATGTCTCATTTATGTACTTAAAATTACATAAAATTAATCTAGACCTAAGAGGCGTATTTGCTATTCCACAGTGTACTGGTTGTTGTCAAGGAAGTATTTTCCTTTTTTTTTTAAGAAAAAAAACTAAAAGCAAACAAAAGAAACCCAAACAAAAACCACAAAAAAAAAAAGAGACTGTATGAGATGTGCATATATGTTTATATATATAATATACAACTGAAGGAGATTTAGATGCAGAAATAGAATTGAAAGGGCAGGCATCCCCCTGAGCCTGCCTCAGTGTAACAGAATGACTAGAGGGTCTGCTGAGATCCCCCTTGACAACATAGCCTGCTGTCTTCTTTCTCCAACAACATCTTTCTGCCCTACAGCATCTTCTCACCTTCAGCCATTTGTATTTTCAAGTGCAAAGGACTAAGCACCTGCCAGCTGCACAAACTAATAAAAAAAATTAGTTCTTATTTTTATTTCACCTTTCTAATAACAATATTACAAAATATCTGTTAAAATCCTAGACTGGAGAATCTTTTTTCTTGTAGTAACAGTAGCTTAAACTCCTCCAAGAGCTCGTGTGCTACGCTTCACTCCATAATCTTAAATCACTTACAATGAAAAAGTCAATTTATTGACTAGTCTATGTTCATTTCCATGCAGAGAAAGTATGGATTAGCTAGTCAAGTCCATCTCTGCACTCTTAGTGATATTGGCACAGTTGCTTAAGAGTTGTTGCTATCAAGGAATCCCAGCTCTAGGTAGTCCACATCCCCTGTGGCTCTGCTTTGGCAGAATATACTTGCTCTTGCCATGAGAAAGAGAGAGAAATGAACTTTGAAGGAGAAGGTCTCATCCAGACCAAGATGCTAGTGTACTTTGGCTCTCTAGAGTCCTGCCCCTTGTGGGGCAGCCCATACACCCTTCACCTGGGTTACCTTCTTCAGCACCCAGATCACGAGGCACTGGTGCAAAACCCAGATGCACTGATAGAAGCACAGGCTATCGTTTTGTCAAGCATCTGAACACAGAAGTGAGTGGGTCTACTGAAGGTATTCAAAGAGACAGATGAGGAATGATGCCAATGTTAGTTAGCATGGGCAGAGAAACTGGTCACTCAAACAGCAACAAGAATGTCTCCATAATTCTCCTGAAATTTTCTTAGAAGTAAAGTATAGTTGTTTTTATATGGAAACACTTGTAGAACAGTGCAATAAATTAATGGCAAGAACTCTCCTAGCACCTGTATTACTGGTTTCGGATTCCTGTGAGTATATCTTTTGTATAGCAAACATAAAACTTCTAGAAATAGATCTTTTTTTCTTGGCTACTTTTTCTGAACCCTTAGAAGTGGCCCCTCCAAAGGTAGAAAACTATTGGCCGAGGTACATGGAAAAATAAGTTCCTTAGAGGTTTACTTAGACCTTTTAATGCATTATAATATATTATAACTGGGATGAAAAAAAATAGAAATCTAAATCAATTATATAAGATAGATAATTACTTTTTAAAATAGTAATTTGCTTTACTTGGTGATGAAGTTAATAAATACTTCATACTGACCATGGAGTTTTTAAATGTGTAGCTTGGATTTCAAAATCATATATTTAGACTTAGACTTGGCAATTAGGGGCTTAAATATAAAATAAATATGATGGCATCTATTTCCTTTCTGTCTGTGTCACTTTGCAATCTGAATGCACTTTGTATATCTTACGTCATCTTGGATTATCACACTCTGTTTTAATCATAATGGGTCCAACACTAGAATTTCAGAAAGCAAACCTCTCAAGGATTGGGATATTTCATGCTCTGAAAAGAAATAAGCTCTATAGCTCAGATTCCTTTCCAGCAGTGTCACGTATACACCGCTGTAGGGGTTTTGTATAGTCTCAGCTCTGACCTTGCTCTGCTCCTGCTAGAGCATAACCTTAGACAAATTTTTAGAAATTCCACCCTCAGCTTATCTTACAGCGCATCCAACATGCTGAGGGTCTTCTTTTGACACTATTTTAGTGTTTTCAGATTCTGTAGGAATGGGTAGAAAAGTGTGCAAGCAATCTCCAGAGCAATGTATTACACTCTGCTACAGTCTGGTAGGGGAACCCTGATGTGATATGTCTCAGGTGTATTCACAGCTACACAGTTTCGGCAGAGCTGCTTTGGTGCCGTGGCCCCAAGGGCACCAGCAGTGCTAACAATCTCTACCTAGACTTCTGGGAGTGCTCCCATCCTGCCATGGCTCATAACTCCATTTCGACCCTTTAGGCTCATCAGTCCCTGACAAAGTGACACTGCAACAATGCCAGTCTTCACTTCCCCTAGCCCGGCCTGGTTACGGGTCCCATTGTTATAGGTCCAGCCGCAGGCCATCCCCAGTCCATCTCCATTGCTAGGGAGGTGACTCATGGTCTGGATTCTTGGCTGAACCTGACTACAGTCTCTGGGTCTGTCCCTCTCCTTTGCTGGGGTACTGTGGGGATGAGCCCTTGCACTCAGGTTGGGATAGTATCGAAATTAGCAACAAGCATTTAACTTTCTGCATTCATTACAGTCTCAACACCTACATGTGATGCATCATCTGGTGTTTGTCTTCGGTACTAGTTTTCATCAAAATGCTCTCCAATCAAGAAAGGTTTAGCATCTTTCATGATTTGCCAGTTTGGAGTAGGTTCTTTCCTGTTTATTATTCTCTTCTTGAGATATTTAGTGCAGCCTACAACATATTAGGCTATGGTTTTGGAAAAGTTAAACCACTAGCTAAACTAGAGTACATCTGATGGACTGGATGAGTAGGCTAAAATAAAAAATCCCTGGTGTATTTGTTAACTTCTTTGGAGTAACATTAAAATGGAATTTGACCCATGGAGACAGTTTTCTTGCATTTACAATAGCAATATTATTCTTTTAGTGAATCAATAATGAAAATATATGCTACTCATGCATGAGTTATCTCCATGGAGGCATTTGTCACGTAACTCTTTACATGAAGATGTCTTAGAAATGTAGTCCATATTAATAATTTATTCTTCACTATATGAGCCAGACCATCAGGCCATTTTATTCCAACACACTATTACATTATCAAAATACTCCGTGGAAATTGTCTTTGTTGTCAATTGAGACTGTTCCCCGGCCTCCTTGTTGTATTAAGGCTTATTAGCACAGCCTTGTCAAGAAGTATAATTTGACCCTAGTGCAAATCAGGCCTTCACTGCAGACAGAACTACTCAGAAAGAATTCTTAAAGTGTGGAGTTTCTCTGTCAGACAAATTGATTGAACATAGGAATCAGTATGGGATAAATAAAGGCACATTTTGAATTTTAGAAATGTAAGGAGCATATACAGCACGATGAAGAGTAACTCCACTGGTGTTCACAGGTATGTGTGCCTTTTGTTACCAATAGGTACTAAAATCAATAGGTATCAATATTGACAAGTATTGATGCATATAAATATTGAAATCAGCATTGAAATCAGTGATCATGGATGTCTAACAATGCCTATTGATATGGATAGGGGATAGGTGTCAATACCTATTGATATCTATCCATATCATTACCAATTGATAGGTATCAAAACTGATAAGCATCAAAACTGATAGTCATTGACTGTCTATAGATGACTATTAATATCAAAATATATTGATATTGTAAGTATCTATGTCTATTGATATCAAAATTAATATTAAAATGGTAGGTGTTAGACATTTACGCTTATCAATATGGGTAGCTATTGATGAAAATAGGTATCAATAATGCTAGGTCTAGATGCCTGTAAACAACAATTGATATTGATATGTACTGACAGGTATCCATACCTGTTGATACTGCTGTCTGTTGATAGATATCAAGGTAGATGGATATTGATACTTATTTACACTTTACAATATTAGAAGATATCAATGGGTAGCAATGCCTACCAAAATTAATAGATATTGTTGCTGATAGATATTGATAACCTTCAATAGTTTGCTGTTTGTAATCATCTTGGTAAATATTATCAAAAGGTATTGATCCCAATACTTAGGAGTTCATAATGAGATCTGAATCAATATTCATAGAATCATAGAATCATAGAAAACAATAGACATAGATACCTACCACTGCCAATAGATATCAAAATTAATAGGTATAGATGCCTATCAATAGGTATGGATATTGTGAGGTATCAATTTGTATCAATATCTCCTGATATCAATATCTATAAATAGATATCCAAACTAATAAATATTGAGGCCTATAAATGCATATTGATATAAAAAGGGATCTATGTTGGTAGGTATCAATGTCTGCTGACAGAAAAATTTACCAATACTTAGCAAGAGATATTAATATTATCAGTGACTATTGATAGGTATTAATATGCATACATATCAATATTGATAGATATCAATGCCCATTGATATAGGCATTGATATGTATTGATGACTTAATATTATCAAGAGGTATTGACGCAAACTCCTATCAATAGCATCGATATCTAACATCAGATATTCAAATCCATAGGTTGTACTACTTATTAAGATATCAATATGCAGACCAAAAGGATCAATGCCTATCAAAATCTCTATCTATCAATAGATGTCAGCATCTATAAATACAGATTGGTACCTAATGTGAGCTAGTAATATATAACTATATATGTGAATTTATATTTTTATATATATATACATATATCTTGATATCTATAAATGCATACATAAACTCATATAAATATAGATATCAATATTGATAGGTATAGAGACAAATCACTGTATATTTATATTGACATATTGATGTATATAGGTACATATAAGACAGAGAAGACACTACAGCCTGTGAACTGCTTTTGTTAGAGTTGACATTGGGGAAAGAAGTAGGGAATTCCTCTTTGCAATAACCACCATATGAGTTGCATAAAAAATCTGTGTGTGGCCTCCAAACAAGTATAAAAGATATTACTTTGTTTCAGCTTTTGTGGCACTGAATTTCTGATGGTATATCTTTTACTTCATAACTGTGGGAAACATCATCATTATTTACGTTTCTGAGAGCCATTTTGGGTTGTGTGAAGGAAACTCAAAATCAAGGACAAAAGACTAAATTTTCCTTTCTCTTTCTTCAAAAATGTAGTACAATGGAGATTTCATTGTTAAGTGATAAATCACTCCATATGACACATATGAACTCAAGTCAAGATCTTTCATGGTAACCAGGTTATAGATAATATTTTAATTTTGTAGTTGCAGGAGAGAACAAGTAAACTGGCCAGATACTCAAAACTATGCGATTTTTAATTTCATAAAAGACATTAATGGCTAAAGAGTACATAATATCTTGCACCCTGATATCTCACAGAAATCAAATAGATCTGCAAGCACATGGACACTCAAAATATGAACATAAAAAACCAGATATGAGAAACTTGCTCTTTCGACCTGAGTCTTGGGGTAGGAGTGGAGGGGGAGACTGGGGGGATGGGGGTGGGCAGAGAGGGGAAAAGTGACCTAAATAATTGTGTACATGTAAAAGGCCAAATCCTTAGGCCATAATCCAGGCACACACCCAATGATGTCAATGTGTTTGGTTTACAGGGGAAATAAAGCAACATTTTATTACATGTTAAGCGAGAATCTTTACTTGACCAGAATGAGGGCAAAGTGCGAACAGGTGCTGGCTCAGCAGGAATGGAAACTCAAGAATAATAGTGGCTTTTCCTTAGGCTCATAAGCATCCTGAAACACTAAATTTCTGTCAGTACCTTAATAAAGAATTATCTACTACCCAATCCACCTATGTTTGAGTTTGAGGCTATCTGCAGAAGCTTTTGACTGTGAAGCTACATCATTTCTCCATTTCTGCCTTTTACTTGTGCACAAGCTGTTGTTAAAGCAACCCCCCTCAGTCAAGGAAGCTGGGGCCCCACTCTCCTCCAGCTTGTGGGGGAAGAAAGGAGTCATTATTGACACACGCAAGTGATTTGAGAAGAGACTGTCTACCCCGATAGAATAAGACTTTGTCTAGTGAATCAGGAAATGTCAGACTTTCTGAAAGGTTAATGGGAGGCTTTAAAAACACATTAAATCTAATCTTACAGCATGAATGCTGATGATTTTATGTTGAGATCCTAGAAATAAGAAAGGGTAAGAAAGAATACTTTAGGTGAAAGCAAGCTTTAACTGGGGAGCCAGGATAGAGCTTTATTGCAACATATTGCTGAATTTCGCCTTCCATATAGGGCTGGCGATCTGCCTGGTGCCATATGCTAACAAAGGATACAACACGAGATCATTTGAACTGAAAGCAAATTTTTTCATACTTGTTGGAGTTTAATTAAATGAATGACTTGTTCAACTCTAGAAGTGAATGAAATTAATTCCTTTCAGAGTTATCTACTCTAAATGGGCTATATAAAACTTCAGTCACTGCAGGGACTGATAGGGGATTGTATAATGCTATTAACATAACCTTTCCACTTCAGTCAGAATCATCCATGCCTCTTCTAGTTTAGCTGAAGAATCATTAAATATGGAATTCATAAATAAACATGCTACGCATGCAACCTTTCCCCCTTGCCATTTTACAAACTCATAGGCATTAACAGGAGTAGAAGCATAGGACATAGGGGAACAAGAAGTGAAAGTTGCTAGTTGGGTTTAGTTGCACAACTCACACAGTTTTGTACCATTAACTTTTTAAGCAATATCTTCTGTTGTATCTTTAGGTTTGAATTTTATTTTTAGGTCATTAGTCTTTTGTTTGTGACTTTCTTTTATTGCCTGGCTGCTTTGGGGAGATTTGCCTTTGCTAGTCATTAGCGGGCTTTTACAACGTGGGCACAATTGGTTAATCCCATAATAGAAACCTGCTGTGTGGAGAGTGCTATTTTTACTGTACATACCGTATCTCATAGCACAAGGCAGTTTTAGAAGGGGATACAGCTGCCATTAAATCTATACATCTCAAGAAGGGTCATGAATAGCTGTTCCTTGTGTAAGGACGTGTCCTGCAGTTCTATTATCCCTGAGAGCTCAGGCTCTCAGTAACACTGTTCTTTAGCAAATCAATATCCTTACCTCTCCCTTTTTGATTCTTTTTTCTTCTCTCACTTGATCCATTGTTCCTGAAAAGAAATGGAGCCTGCTCTCCACTGACCTGTGGGTGCGTGTTGGGCTGTGCTAGACTGACATGCTGGCAGAAGCATAGTGGGACTCCCACCTGGTCCACGAACCTCCACATCTTTCCAGGGAAGCCAGGGTGCCGAGGGAAGAGGTAAGGTGCAGGGCAGTGGTCCCTCCTGCTGCAAAGTTGGTGTCTGAACAACCTTCATGTTAAAATTAGCCACTGTGACTTAGGGGTTTTAGTGCTGTCAGAGTAAGCATCCAAACACCCTGAATGAGTCTGCACATTATGGCTGCCCCTCATGCCATACAGCTTGCCCAGCGGATGTCTGTGCCACAGCCTCTCTCTTCACAGCCCATAGATAGATGTGTCCTGATTCTCACTTGACCCTTTTCAGAAGCTCCTGGTGTAAGGGGTATGTTGGAAACATACTGTGTGCACGAGTGTGCGTGAAGCATGTGGGTTGGGGGGGGCAAGAACATGTGCTCATCAGGTTGCTCATTTGGTGTGAAATCTGTCCATATAGCTTTGCCAAATGCAAGGGTTTCTACCTCCCATTTTCAGAGCCATTCAGATTTTAGCCCCCCTGAGCTGCTAGAGTATTGCTTCTACTGTTCTACCAACATAACATAAAAAATTGCAATCAGATTAAACCAAACATGAGAAAATGTGCTTATGGACTAGATTTATAAAATGTCTGGTCTGTTCCCACGTCAGTTTGACGAATGCTAGGCTTTAGTCCATATGTTACTTTTAAGATTAAAGAGGCAAAAACATACAATAGTGGTCTTAAGCAAGAGTTACATTTGTTAATATATCCTGAAAAATGCACATTTTTTACAGACTGGACATTTATATCAAAGCATAATCTCTCAGGAGCAAACATCCACGTATCATTCACCTACAAAAACCTTGGCACATCTGTGCATTCAGGAGCAAACATCCACGTATCATTCACCTATAGAAACCTTGGCACATCTGTGCATTCATCAAGTCATAAAAAAATCCTTAAGGGGCCTGTCATGTTTCCCATGAATCATCCCAACCTGCATGCACCTCAACTTGAACCCTCTGGGAGAAGGCTAAGGTGACTACTGCTGATTTATGGAGGCAGACAACTTGGAGTCCCTGCCAGGGAGTAAGTAAATAGTGGTGACTGTGTGATAAAAGGGATAAAGTGCAGTCATTTTCAAATGCTCATTCATGCAACTCTTCTAGAAGAGATCTGCAGAAAGTAATGAGGGGGTTTATATTCATCCCTACTGACCTACACTTCCATTGGAAAAAGTTCCAAGGTTCCTAAGCATACGAAGACTGAAAATGCACTCAACTCTAGCTGGGTCATGGTGATGTGCTCAGAGCTTTTCTGAGAGTCAGTGCCACATGTACACAACGTCACTTCACTGGGACTGAAAACTAGAAAGCTGGTTTCAGCAAGTGCTAAAAATTCATTTCTGTTTTGAAGACGATATTCCCCTTGGGCGCTCACCCTTTGGTGGTGGGTTGATGCTTCCAGGTGTGCTAAGGCAGCATCTGTGCAAGCTGCAGCAAGAGCTGACCAGCCTCCTCGAAGCTGCTTCTGTGCCCCCCAGGCCTGTCTGATTCAGTTTGCTCTACTCAATATAGGCATCTAACGTGGTCTAAGACCTGGTGTCTCAGGAGGTCTTGCCAACACAAGAACCTGCCTCTTTCAGAGTCAGTTGGAGGTGGGCAAGATGCTCTCGAGTGGACTTTCACAGTGGTGTTTACGGATGATATATGTATATATGTATATTTAGTTCAAGAAAAATGTATGAATCTATGCCTCACCATGATGCACTTAACATAAAATGTAATAATTAATTAATAATTAATACAATAGTAATACAAAATTACCACCCAACCATATCCACTGGAGCTGCTAGAAATTCTATATTTCGTGTATTACTGACCCAATGAATGTCAGTATATTTTGTACAACACTCTCTGTATTAACAAACTTTTTTGTTCTTTGGAGTCAGGGTCATGGGATCATATTCAAAACCTATCTACAGAAAAGACTATAATATAAGTACATTTATGCATATATGCCTCATGTGTCTCTCTAGATACATGTGTGTATGTTTGTGTTTTCTTGTGCATGGTAATTACTGTATATGCAGTAAACATTCTTTTGTATTTATAAGTCAGAGTGCTATATGACATCTATAATCTTAAAAGCTGCATTTGGTAGATAAAGTCATGAAAATCTTATAATAATGTCAACTTTACAAAGATATAGCAGATGTCTGAGGCACTAGAAAAGTATATGACTGTAAACATGAAAATGTTCAGTTATACTGAGGACTCCCAATGCCTAATTTAACGCCCATTATTTTCCCATAAAATCATAGTTTTGGTAAGGCCCTTTTAAAATCTGATTCTTAAAAACTAATAATTACGCAATAAAAACTGAGGAGGTTTTCAACACTAGAATTTTGTCTGCATTTTTTATATCGATGTATGTGGGGGTTTTCCCAGAAAGAAAAATGTGTTTGCCAGCTGACTTGTCTCAAATCTCCATCTGTGGCCTTGGAATATTGTCTCAAGTAGTTGGAGGATATTGAATATAATCGTTTAAAAATATAAAAGAAGTCAGTTAGCAAACAGACCTGGGTCTGTTCCTGCATTCTGAGCTAAGCTACTGTCACTGTACTTTTTTCTCCCTACATTGCATATCCTGTTTCTGAACTGTCCTATCACTTTGTCAGTACTTAGATGTTAAGGACTATTCAGACAGTGTCTCTGCTCAGAGAATTGCTAATTACTGTAAAGGAAGGAAGATGAGATGACAATATTTCACAGTAGCTCAATTTGGCTTTTTTACATCATCCGTGAGTTCTGGTTTAGCCTCCCCTAATATTAAAACAAAGCTTTTTTTATTTTGTTTTGTTTTGGAAGATACTAAGGGGGCTGATGATGCTTGAGCACATTTTTTCCCTCCCCCTTTTTATTCTGTTATTACTTTCCAGTATCTCCAGCCTGCACAATATTCCTCGAAAGCAAACGCTTTATGCAAAGCAGCTATCTAAGGAAGTTAGTTTTACTTTTTGTTGCAGAGTGGCCTATTGCACATGATTAACTTGACTCTGATAGAAAGAGAAAATAACCTGAAAACATCTGGCAAATTGCAAAGCCATGCTTAATATTTTCTTCCCTGTAGGATTTAGCTCAGAAACACTATACTTAATGGGTGCCCATTTACTTAAAGCAGTAAAGGTTTAGATGCAGGGGTTTTAGGGGTTTGGATTTAGTTTCTGTCCTGCCACTAGCTGTAGCTCTGTAAAGTTTTATCTTGTACTCCCAAATTCATCAGAAAAAATGTATGACTACAAGGTGGGCACAGTGCTGTGTTGAAAAGGTGTTTGCTGTTCCAGTCTGGCTTGTTGTGCTTCATATGCATGTTTGAGGCTTGAAATACGTGAAAATTAATTTCCTGTGTTCCACATGGCTAAAATGACAGTTGAAATGTAATTTAGGGACATGAACAAATAGAAGTTGTCAAATTGATTTTAAGAAGTTAAAGGAAGTTTAATACAATTTTTAGAGGATTTAATTCAGTTCATTGGGTAAGAAATAAGAATATTTTCATGAAGTGTCTTGTGTAAAAAGTCATTCTTTGTTTGTTTGCTTTTTAAATAAGAGAGAAAAGCATTGTGTCCCTTTTATATGTGTATTTTTTATTCATATATTTTTTCACATAATCTGTGTGAAGATACTCTACGAAAACAAGTAGTTCATATTCACTTGTTCTTACATATAATTTCTCAAGTGGTGCTATTGTTTTGAAAAAGAACAGAGAAAACAGGAGCAACGTATTAAGAAAAACCACTGCAAACAAACTTTACCCTGTAGTTAAGTTTCAGCTTTGCCTCTTTTCTAAGGGCTTCTTTGAAAAATTCCATACAGTGCCATACAAAAAGTTTTTAAAAAGCAAATTATGCCTTTCACAATTGCGTGAAAGTCACATTATTTTCTCAGTGGGCAAAAACTTACTCCCTCAAAATTAAGTTGACCTGACAAAAAACATTTCCATTCTGGTTTATCTAACTTATAAATTTTAGATTTTTTTTTTTTTTAAAAAGACCTTCTATTCAAAATGTTAATGAAAGTTCACTGTGATCTGAATATCTAGTACCAAAACAGTTCACATTTACTAGACTTCTTTTCATGATACAATATGTATTCTAAATTAACAAACAGTAAAATAAGCCCATACATGGATTTCTTTGGCAAATATTTGTGAAAACAAAGGTTTTAGCTCTAATTCCATTAACAGTCCCTGAAAAAGAAGAACAGGTGTAGCTTATTGGATCCTATAGGCAATGTGTTTTTAACTCATGCTTCTTCTCCTCCACTAACAGGTTAAAAGTAGTATCGAGAGGCACGTCCATGAATTTGTGGCACTTGTGAAATGCACAGTCCCCTCTTGTACAGCTGGAGCTGCAGCGTTAAAATTCCCTGATGTTTTTATATATATTTTAGACACAGAACTTTACCAGAATCCTCCAAAAATGTACCTTTGCATAGCTACTTCTTTTCCTCCAGAGGCTTCATTTCTGTTCTTCTGAATGCCTTGGAGTATGTGACAGCTTCTTCAATAACAGGTACCACAACTCCAATTTGCAGTGCTCTGAGCTGGAAGTCCAGAAAGTCTATTTTAATTCTCTCCTTCTCCATTTTCAGGCATTGCATGAATCATTAGCAAGATTATAGGAATATGATCTCCAGATGCACTCTTTGGTTGCTCACACTCGGTACTGAACAGAAGCAAGAATATCAGCAGCACAAAATACTGGTGAATTTGTGTCAACTTCTGATAAGGCATTAAATGGAAGCGAGGGTGCAGAGTCACTTCTATCATTTAGCTTGAAGTGGTTGAATGACTTTCCCTCACTATCTAGCCCAGTAAAACTGTTGATTTCAAACAACCTTTCTTGCTTTCTGATCTTACTTTTCATCTTGACTGAAGTAACAACTAGGCCTTTTCAGATCAAGGATTCATATTGTAGCATTCCTTCCCTAGGGATATCTGTAATACTGATTTTACAGCTGCATTGAATAAGAGGTCTTTCTGTCCACATCTGTGATTGTCTCTCTTTAACCCCTTCTTAGCAGCCTTTTCTTAGTTTTGCTTAGGATTTTTGATTGCTAATATCCTCATTTCATTTGTTTATTTCTGCTTTTTTTTTTCTCTCTGTTGAACAAGGATTCCGAGCATTTTTAATGGCAGATGCTTTTTGGAGAATTTACATATATCAGTAAATTGAGGAAATATATAATATCCTCTGCTCTTGAGTTCTGTGAATTCTACCTGTGCTTCGAACAGTAAACTGCTCAACACTTTTGTAGAGAAAAAAATGTGATCCTTCCTATATTTGTCAAATCATTTCCATCATTAAATTAAGTGGTTAAAGGTAGTTGGGCAAAGAAATTGTGGAATCTGTGAATCGTGGAATACATGAATTACATTTGTGTAATGCTATATGAGGAATTTCTGACGGGATACATTAGACAACAGTCCATTCTGAAATGTTCAGGTCAAGTGACTGATGACTGCTGGGGATGTAGTTGGAATGGAAACATTTTAAGTCACAGTCTCTCTGCTATTTAAGTGCTGACATCTAGCTTGGTGCTACAGAGAAGGTTCTAGCCTCAAGCAACAGATACCCTTGAATCAGGCCAACAGGGTCCTCACAATTCATATCAAACTACTAGGGCTCTTTCACAGTATAGATCAGACATGACTTTTATATGTAGCCAGATGTTTATATGTCTGTCTAGTGTAAGAAAATGGAGACCACAGCTAGCAGCCAGTAGTAGCCATGAGAACACAGATGTGGTAAAAATCTGTGTGAAAAAATACTTCTGCCCAGGCTGAGTTTCATTCACTGTTTAGGAAGGAGACAAATCTAGTCCAATGCCTGTGTCAGTATTGCACTAGGGGTAGAGGTCGTGTTGTGCAGCATCACTGTAACAGAACCACACACACAAAACTACAATAGCACTTTCTAGATTTCCTAGAGGCCTAACCCAAACCTAGGGGTAAACCTTTGGCTTCCTGAGATATAACTACAAATCTCAGCTTTTCTTGCATGAACTATATATTGCTGAGTATGCCCAGTTTTGCTCTAGAAATATAGAAACTAACATAAAAGAAATTTTGTTTGGGTGAATCCCAACAGTTTTAAGAATAAAATGAAATCTTCACATCACTGACTTGACAGTCATTTTAAACCCTCTCCATATTTGTAATCTTTACTGGTGTGCAAGGGTAAGCAACATTTCTTTCCCAATGATTTCCCTGTCTCAAATGACACTATAATTTAGACAATAACATGCATAGCACACAATTAATGAAGCTGTGCACTGAGGACAGGACATCTGTGGGATCACAAAGAGCTGTTTTGTGTACATGTTACTACATGTTCAGGAAACTCCACAAACTGATAATTTGTTAAATTAATTGACTTTCTCTGTGTAATGTTAATGTAACCTTCAGTTTGAAAAGTCCACAGATTTTTAGCAATGAAAAAAGACAGGGAGTCAAATCCCTAGAGAGTGACTTAGGTTTGCAGCTCACCACTTTGTCCATTACTAAGGCTATTAATATTTCTCAGGAGCTCTTAAACGTAACTCATCTTGGAAAAAAAATCAATTTTTTTAGACCATTTACAACTGAGTATAATACACAGAAATACACAATATAAGTGTCACAGAAATAAAGATATCTGTTCCATAAGGAGATTCACATAATTTGGGAATGATTCAGGCAAGAGTGTTTTCTCTGATCCAGCCCACTTATGGGCACAGAAAAAAAAGAAAAAGAATCATTGCTAGTTCAGTGAATCCTAAAGAAAATTCAAATCTGGACCTTTATCTTTGCTAGCATCTCTGAGCTATTGAATTAGGAGTAGAAAGTTGTCATAGGCTTGAACATAACTGGCTGGATTTTGACCCTTAACAATAACCACTAAATGAGTGGAGGACCTGTCCTAAAATAATGGCAAATAACTTTTTACATACTAGATATGGCAACTGAGATAAGATTGACATGTTGCCAAGACTGCAGCCACACCAAAGGGAAGGGAATTTCTTTGCAGGATGAGAAAGAAGGAGATGGATCTCTCTAATGAAGGAAAACAGGGAGACTATTCCAAGGTGAGCCAGAAGGGAAGGTCAATTTAGTTGCCTCTTCCAAAACTCTAGGGTCAGAGCTCATGTTCATGTCACCATGTCTAAATAGGAGCTTTAAGTTAGTGCATATACACTGACCTAAGGCCTCATGAAATAGAAAAATATGCTCTTCTATTTGAATTAGGGAGTGGAATTATGGGATTCAGCAGTTCTATTAGCTCTCATCTTTGATAACTGAGATTCTGACAACATATATATCTACTTTCATTCACGTAGGAGTGCATTTTTAATATAGTCCTGGTAAGAAGAAAGTAGCAGAGTGGGGGTTTAATGCAGACTGCATGAACTTTCAGACTTTCTTTGCTTGAGGCTTGTACATGGAGTCAGAAATACCGCATTAGGGTTCAGAATTGTTTGGCTTTGAGCACCTTAGAGCACTTCTGTTATTGCATACTGATGGCTACCTAACTCTCTTTTTCACACATTTGGTCAGGGAGACATATAATTACACTTTAATGTTTTTGTTATCATAACTAATTAATGTAACAGTAGAATTTAGGAGAACAGGGATTATTATCTGCTGCTTTTAAAGGATTATACATGCTAGTTTCTCACTGGGGAAAGAATCAATGAAAAGCAATTTTCTTTGCAGTAGATGCAGTCCTCCTCTTGCATGCACTCAAAATCCAAAGAGTAATCCCTGTTCAATCCATTCAGTGACATGGGCATGTCATTAGCTCTCTCTGTGATACCACCTATGGGTGCAGTGTCAAGGGGACAGATGTGTTTAAAATGGTGAGTTGCAAAATTGATGGAGGCCCTGTCAACAGCACAGAGATATACAAGAGCATAGATATACGAGTCTGAAAATTCCTAATGGGTAGAATCTATTAATTGTATATTAGTCTATTAAAAAAGAGTAAAATAAAAAGTATGTCATCTTCTGGTTTACAGCCCTGGATGGGCTCTATCTGGGAGGAATTTCTTTAACATGTGACCAAGTCTGAGTTTTAATGGATGTCATCAACACATTTGTCAAACATAGCAGATGTGTGAAAATGTTAGAAGTCTTGGAGAATTGATAAAAAAACATTCAAGGTTCATTCCATTTTAGCAAGGTCTGACTTCATGGCATGCAGTTAGTATCATGCCTGACCTCGATACTTCATCTCTGCAGCCACTGCAGGACCACAAATCATGATCCTACACACAATCATACAACGCCATCAGAAAACACATCTGGTTTCCCTAAGAATCTCAATATTTCGTAAGTTCTTAAACTGTGTACTGAAACATATGTATGCTGTAATTGATCTGGAAACTGCTACAGTTGAAGAAACATGAGGCCAAACTGACACACTGTACATTCGGAAAAAAAAGTATATTACCTAATGAAAATGTGCACTTTGCATAAAAAGCAACAGAACATACTGAAATATTTATATAGCCGCCACATATTTGGTATATTATATTCTGCAAGCCACTGTGTATACCATTACGAAATATCTTTGTCAAAATAGTTCAATATCCAAGTAATACAATGCAATAAAGCTGGCTTCCTTTACTGTGAGATGAAGTTCACATATGGTGGAGTTGTAACATTTAGTGGTCCATTATTCCAAGTCTGTCTGCCACTTTGCTTCTTGTGCTGAGACATTGCAAGTTACTTGATAACTTTTCAAATTATTGCTGTTTCCCATCTCAGTTTGTTGGTAATGCTTTAAGAATTAAAATTTACTGTAAATAAGAACAACTCAGAAGCAATTATTTGTTACTGTTGCACAAACAACTTGCGAAGATATTTCCATCACTTCTGAAAGAGTTTCATAGGGTTTAATATGCTGAAAACAAAGACAGAACTTTTTTTTTTTTCATTCTAAAACCAGAGCAAAATAAATGAAACTAAAGAAATAATATTCCCAGAAGGTCAGCAGGTTTTAAAATAACCTGGGTAATTAGACAGCTAAACTAAGTTACAAAGAGGACTGGTGGTTAGACTGTGTCCAAATTAAATCCTACTAAATTGCTTCTGGTTTGTAGCTAGGGTCAATAACCACTTCTGAACATCTTCATCAAGCGTTTTGTTGGCACATCAGAAAACACCAGGACAAAACTGTAACTGATCATGACCCAACTAACCTAATGAGAAACTCCTAAAGTGAGTACATTTTACTGATGTTGAAACAGTGTCCCAAATTTTTTTGGAAAGAGTAAACCCATTTTTCAAAGTGATTTGATAACAACTTCTGCATTAGCAATGTAATGACAGCAATTGCAGAAAAGAAAAAAAAAAAAAGAACTTCCCTGAAAAACAAACACTCATTGAGAATCTATCATGGCATCAATTAATGGAGACCTAGTTCATTGCCAAAGACATGATTCAAATTGAATGTGTATGTTCAGATAATATATGATAGAACTCTATGATTCCTGCATCATTTTTATATCTTTCTCCTAAAAAAATTACTTAATTGTAAAGATTTTTAGATGTACAGGAGCTGTCTCTTTTCTCACTTAAACAGGGACTTCATATTATGGTGTTTCTACATACAAAAGACCCACTTCTCTTTTTATTCAGAGAGATAACTAAGCATTTTTTTGCATAAATTAGAAAGAGGGTTATTGTCATTTATCCATAATGTGGTGGCTAAGAGCTATTTAAACATTTTGTCTTGATTTGATATGCTCTCATTGTTAACTAACACAATGAGGCTTCTTGGTGAATTGAATGGAAGAGAAAAGGAAAGTCTTCATTGCTTGTCAGGAAAGTTGAACACCAAGCATTATTGTCAGAAGAAAAAGCACTTTTGGTAAGACTTGTTTATGCGTGGTAGAAAAAGTAGACTTCCGAGACAGGCACAGGATGAACCTTGTTTCTCAGAGCTTTTTGTTAGAGATCAGCACGTGAGTTTGGGTGACTGGGGAAGGTGCAGAATGCTGGAGATGGGCTGAAATGAGAATGACAGACCACGGATGACATGAGTGAGATGAGTGATACAGCACATTTTGGTGGAAGATGGTAAATTTCAAGACATAATGAGTGCATTTAAGTATGTCATATTCTACAGAATACAGTGCAGACAGTTCAGGGAAATAGTATTAAAGTTTCAGTGTGCATCTTTTTATATGAAATATACATCTTGTGTATGCAAAGTACATTTTCAGGAGCTCACTGAATTCTGAGGTTAAGATATAAATGTCTGAGCATTAAGCCTGAATATTTCATTATGTCATTAATATAATATGTTTCAGTATATAATGGAGGACAGATAACTAAATATTTGATTTTATGCCAGTTATAACGACCCTTCATATGAAGAACTGTTTTCATCATCATGACCCAATTGCAAGTGCCATGAAAAATTTGACAACAATTTCAAGATTCAGTGACATGGCTACATTAGTGTTGGATATTGTAGCAATGTGGCAATGTCTCTGTTGCAGTCTATGTCCAACCTTTATTATCATTGGAAGTTCCCTGATGCTTCCAAAGTAACAGACAGGGGTTCTCTGAAAGCTTTCCAGGTTGAAGTTTATTTAGTATATTGAGGTGCCCTTCCACCTCAGATTACTGGACTGGCTGTTCTGTGCATTGCTAGCATTCTGTTTCATTCATTACCTCACTTTAAAGGGAAAATATCCTGTCTTCCCCTAGCAATTAGCTACATAAGTCACTAGGTGTCTTGAGACCACTTGGTATTCATAGGCTAGTGCTTGTTCCTGCTCAAAACACAGCTAGCTTTGTATTTATGGCACTCCAGAAAATGCAGCCTTTATAACAAGAAGTAGCTTTGGAATGCAAAGTTCATGGGGCTATTCATATTTTCTTCAAGTGTACAGGTATTTATGTACAGGGCACCAGTTCAGCTACAGTAGAAATAAAGACAATAGTTTGGTTTATTTACCCTATGTGTCTACAGTGATTTCATCAGTACTGTACTATTTGATTCTATCCCCTCCTCATTCTTTGATTACAGTGCATAGTTACACCGGAGAAAATACTTCACGTTTTGTTTGTGGAATAGCCTGTTTGGCATCTGCTGCAAGTCTCATGGTACTGCAGGGGAAGGGAAAGACAAAAGATTTCTGCCTAAATCTCTGGGGAACAGCTACTCATGTTTTGATGATGAAAAAATGTAAAGCCACAACTTTTTATTTTGTGACATGTCTTTAGGTATCATCTTCCAGAGCAAAAACAGGACAAAAGCAATACAAATCATAATAAGATTGGATCAGAAGGACATTAGACACAATAAATGGAGCAAAACAGCAGCTCGCCTGCTGTTGGGTCCTTATCACAATTTCAAGGGAGGACTGACAGCAAACAATCTTTCTTCAGGAACTTGGGCTGAGAGGACATTGTTCTGCCTAAAGTTTTTATGCAAGTTTAGGCAAGCTGAGTTTCAGTATTTGCAGTGTCTATGCCTATCTCTCTGGTTTTCTTTTTCCTTTTCTTCTCCTTTTTCTTCATCCTTTCTTCCTTTCACCTTGATCACACGCATCCTTCCCTGATTGCTGCATGCATTTGTGACCACTGTCTTGTTAACCCTATTTTTTTTCCATCACCTTACAGCTCCAAAGTGAGAAAGAAGTCATTTGACAGGGCACCATAACAGCCCTAACTCTTTAGAGAAGAAAATTAATAAAGTACGGGAGGGGATCTCCCATTTTGCAGACCAGTGCATACTTCAGCCCTGGCCTTGCTGAACCAGATCCCGTGGGAAAGTCCTATCCTGCAGTGGAGGAAATCCTGCTGTGCCTCAGTTTCAGGTCTTGGTTTCAGGGAAGCGCTTGCAAGTTCTTCATGAAATCTGGTGTTAGAAGAAATGTTGAATTATTACATCATGCTAAATGGGTGCAGCTAAAGGCAAACAGCAGCAAAACTACCAAATTGCAGAATATATGCTTCATGAGAGTCCAGAGGATGCGTGGATGGGACAAAATCTTTTGGCTCAGGTGCACAAGGTTATTACAAATCCAGGATCATAATTTAGGCAACTTTAATTGTCGTTCAAGATAAATGTTGGATGTGAAAAGAGCTTCAGTGGGTCAGGGTTTCCTCTTGCGGGTTAGTTTCCATTTCTGCAAGGGCCAGAGATGAAAAAGTGTGTTTAAATTTGAGAAGAGTTTTAAGCATCCTGAGTGAGTGAGAGCAGCTTTCCTGAATAAGAAGGCATAGGCAGGGACGTTAATGTGCCCCCACACCTACACGTTGTGAGTCTATGATGAGTGCGGTTGTACTTCCCCTGCATCAGTGGAAAGTTAAATTATTTGCAGTATAACTTAGAGATATTACATTCAATCCCACTCAGGAAAGTTAGTTTAGTAGAAATTTTGCTGGAGAAGATACTACGGTGCCTGAGTCCATCTCCTCAAATGTTACAGCTCAGGTGATATCATGTTTTGTGCACACTTCAGTGTGAACATATCTCATCTATGCTGTCCTGCTGTTCTCCTGGGGAAAATTCAAGGTGGGCTTAGGTAGATGCAGGTAGTTTTGTCTAGTGATACTTTAGACCTGAAAAGCATGAATCAGTAATTGCAACATGACATAAAACACAGGAAAACAAAAAGAAACTGTACAAACTATAATTAAACATCAGGTCACAAAGTTGGGAATGAAGGAAAGACAAGAACCTTAACACCAGACCCCGGAAATCCCACATTTAAAAGGAGCAAATACTCAGCATTGTCTGTACCTTATGTCTTTCTTAGTGTCATGGTTTGAGATAACCCCAAAATCCAATTCCCTAGCTCCATTCCCCCTCCCACATCTCAACCTAATGTGAGATGGGTTTTTCCACACAAAACACACCAGACTCAAAGTAGGGGAAAGGGAATATATTACAATGACTGTACAAATAAATACCATATCACATTATACAGACGATCACAACTATCTCTACCATGACATATAGTATTCACAATGGATCAGATCTCTTCTCCCCTCCAAATAAAAGTCCAGGAGGGAAAGAAGGACAGATCCCTTCCAGTCCTTAAGCAGCAGCATCTTCTAAGGCAACAGGTTCTCCTCATCTCATGCATGCAGCAGCTGTGGCTGGCTTTCTGCCAGCACTCCACGAGGGAGGTATCCAAGCTCCCTTGGCCCCCTTGACGCAGGCAAAGGGGTCTTCCGTGGGCTTCGTAACCCCAGACAAGGTCGTTTCACCACGTCATATCACGAGACGCAGGGGGTCTTCGTGACTGTCTGGTATCCCAGGAGACTCAAGCTCCTTGCAGGGCCTCTGTGCCACTGCCTTCAGGCTGCCACCGTGGCAGCAGTGCGAGGGCGGAGCCAAGGTCACCCCCTCTGCATTCCTGGTCCAGCTCCGGGACATCTTTGAGCTTCTTAGCTCCTCTCTCTCCGGTGCTGCTGTACTCCAAGGCTCCTCTCAAATAGGAGTCCACCTATTCCTCCTTTCTCGGAGGTCTCAAAGGAGTTTGGGGGGGGGGGTCTGGTTCAGTCTTACCCCAAACTCTATCTCTCTGCTGCTAACTCTCTCTCTCTCTCTCTCTCTCTCTCTCTCTCTCTCTCTCTCTCTCTCTCTCTCCAAGAGTCCTTTCTGCGACACATGCCATTTCTGCTGCTCCTCCGGTTCAGTTCTTATCTGTCCTGGCTCTCTGCCACCGTTTCTCTGGTCAGTGCCGGCTGCTGCTCTGCACCCATGAAGAAAACATCTCCCGGCATACTACAGACACTTAGTCCAGTCTAGCACTGTTCCAAGTCTCTGCAGTTTCCCCCCAGCCAGGGGCTGGGGGGCCCCAGAGGGCCCAAGGGGCTCAGAGCCCCTACCTCGTGGCTCTACAACATGGTCATCTCTTCTCAACAACCAAAACTATAACTCATCTCTTCCAGTGAGCTTGTGGACTGTTGACATTTTTGCAGGAGCGCCCATTGGGCAGAATTTCAAAACTTCCAGGGGTTTCCACCCCTTGGGGTCTACCACTTTTCTTAGCCTCTGGGGGAAAACAAGATCCAAACCACTACACTTAGACAAGAAACAAACAAAGAAAAGAGGAGTAGCTGCAGTCAAATAACTTTTTAAAATAATTTGTGCTCTGTTCAGGAGGGTTTGAAAGCACAGTCAGGTCACTTGGCATTTTGGATGTGGTTGTCATAGGAGGATTAGCAGAATGTAATTTTGTGCTAAGTGGCCTTGTCTAAATTAGACTTGCCATTACTTTGGTCTTTCAGTACCAGCTACATATACCGATTACAAAACTCATTGTAGCTCCCAGCAATGTGCTGTGGACAATTAAAACACTAAGCAAAAATTTGTGGGTTTGTAATCTTCTGTGGAAGCTGCTGTTAAAGGAAAAGTAGCCAACCAGATGTTCAACACAGACACATAAAATCACAGAATAATAGAAGAATTTAGGATGCAAAAGACCTTTAAAATCATCGAGCTCAAGCATTAACCCAGCACTTGCCAAGTCCACCACTAAACCATGTCCCTAACTGCCACACAAATGGCTCTTTTAAATACCTTCATGGATGGTGACTCAACCACTTCCCTGGGCAGCCTGTTTCAGTAGTTGACAACCCTTTTGGTGAAGAAAGTTTTCCTAAGATCCAAACTAAACTTCTCCTGGCACAACCTGAGGCCATTTCCTCTTGTTCTATCACTTGTCATTAGGGAGAAGAGGCTGACCTCCACCTTACTACAGCCTCCTTTCGGGTAGTTGTAGAGAGCCCTAAGGTCCCTCCTGAGACTTTTTCTCCAGGCTAAACAACACCAGTTCCCTCAGCCTCTCCTTATCAAACTTGTGCTCCACGCCCTTCACCACCTTTGTTGCCCTTCTCTGGACACACTTCAGCACCTCAATGTCCTTCTTGTAATGAGGGGCCCAAAACTAAACACAGTATTTAAGGTGCAGCCTCAGCAGTAATAAGTACAGAGGTACGATCATTACCTTGGTCCTGCTGGTCACATTATTGTTGATACTGGCCAGGATGCTGTTGGCCTTCTTGGCCACCTGGGCATACTGATAGCTCATCCTCAGTAGCTGTTGATCAGCACCCCCAGCTCCTATCAGCTGGGCAGCTTTCCAGCCACTCTCCCTCAAGCCTGTAACACTGCAAGTGGTTGCTGTGACTGAAGTGCTGGACCTGGAACTTGGCCTTTTTGAACTTCATACAACTAGCCTCAGTCCATTGATCCAGTCTGTCCACATTCCTTTGCAGAGCCTTTCTACCCTCCATTAGATCAATAACCCTGCCAAATTTAGTGTTGTCTGTGAACTGAGGGTGTCCTTGATCCTCTCGTCTAGGTCATCAATAAAGATATTAAACAGGTTTGGTCTCAGTACTGAGCCCTGGGGAACACCACTTGTGACCGTCCATCAGCTGGATGCAACTCCCTTCACCATCACTCTCTGGGTCTGGGCACCCAGCCCTTTTTTTTACCCAGGGAAGAGTACACCCATCCACACCATGAGAAGCCAGAATCTCCAGAAGAATGCTGTGGAAGACAGTGTTAAAGACAGCCACTCACTCACTCCCCCAGCAATGGGACTGAGGAGTGAATTAGAAGGGTAAAAGCTAGGGGGAAAAAAGCTAGGATTGAGATAAAGTCAGTTTAATAGGGAAAGCAAAATCTTCACACACAAACAAAGCAAACCAAGAAATTAATTCACTGCTTCACATGGGCAGGCAGGCGTTCAGCCATCTCCAGGAGGGCAGGGCCCCATCACACATAACAGTTACTTGGGAAGACAAAGGTCACCACTCCTAATGTTCCCCCTTTCCTCCTTCTTCCTCCCACTTTATATACTGAGCATGATGTCATATGGAATGGAATATCCCTTTGTTCAGTTTGAGTCACCTGTTCCGGTTGTATTTCCTCACAGTTTTTCATACACCCCCATTCTCCTCACCAGCATGGTAGTACGGAAAGCAGAAAAGGCCCTGGCTCTGTGTAAGCCCTGCTCAGCAATAACATCTCTCTCTTACCAACCCTGTGTTCAGCAAAAATCCAAAACACAGCCCCATACCAGCCACTATAAAGAAAATTAACTCTACCCCAGGCAAAACCAGCACAGTTAGCCAAGTAGGACCTGCCTCTCATAAACCTATGTTGTCTCAGCCTGATCCTTTGGTTGTTGTGTACGTGCTGTGTGATGGCACTCAGGATGATCTGCTCCATGACCTTCTCTGGAATTAAGGTCAGGCTGATAGGGCTGTAGCTCCATGAATCCTCCTTATGGCCCTTCTGGCACATGGCAGGTCTGTTGAAAATCATGGAAAGTGGTTCAGCAAGCACCTCTGCCATGTCCCTCAGTACCCCCTAGCGGACCCCATCTGGCCTCATAGACTTGAGTATGTCTAAGTGATGTAGGTCACTGGTCATTTATCCTTGGATTTTGGGGCTTCTTTCTGCTCCCTGTCCCTGTCTTCCAGTTCAGGGGACCGGGTACCCGGAGAACAACCAGTCTTCCTATTAAAGTCTGAGGCAAAGAAAGTATTAAGTATCTCCACCTTTTCCTCATCCCTATGTCTCTCTCTGCATGCATTAAAGATGTAGATTCTCCTTAGCTCTCTTTTTGTTGATAATGTATTTATAGAAACATTTTTATAGTCTCTCATGGTAGTAGTCAGACTAAGTTCTAGCTGGGCTTTGGTCCTTTTAATTTCCTCCCTGCATAACCTCACAACATCCTTGTAGTCCTCCTTAGTGTCCTGCCCCTTCTGCCAAAGGTCATAAAATTTCTTTTTTTTTCTCCTGAGTTCCAGACAAAGCTCTCTCTTCAGTCAGGCTTCTTTTTTTTTTTCCTACTGGCTCATCTTTTGGCCTGTGGAGACAACCTGCTCCTGTGTCTTTAGGATTTCCATCTTGAAACATGGCCAGCCTTCCTGGACTTCTTTCCCCTGCAGGATTGCCTCCCAGGGGACTCTGTCAACCAGTCTCCTAAATAGGTCAAAGTCTCCCCTCTGGACATCGTAGCAGACTGGAGGATTTAACCTTTATCTATGAACAAATCCACAGGCTCTAGCCTGAACTGGTACTTCAGTCCTCTCAAGAAGAGAGAAACACAGACTCCGGTCCCTGGGACATGGGTCAACAGTGTCACAAAAAAGGATGAGTACAAGTTTCTCTCTCATCCATATTCTCTCTCATCCACATTTAGGCATCTGACTGTGGCCTGAAATGATGAGGTCACGTTAAAAAAGCAGAGCTAGAAGAGGCTTAGCACAATTTCCCAAAGCACTATATACTTATTTGTGTCTAAGTATGAATACACAAGGCTAACTTTAGTTCCTGTTTTTGAAAATGTTGGCTCTAATCTACATAGACCATCATTTATTCCCTGCACTGCCCCCTTGACTCCCTCCCATTTTTTAACAGATGGAAATATCATTTTCCAGAGCTAGTTTTTTCCAGATGGAATGCCTCCAAACTATAAAAATGAATTTCTCACAATCATTTATGGACAGAATTAAAACCAGAACTTTAAATTAATTGGAATTTGCTGTCAGAAAATTCCAGTTAGGTACATTTGGCTTTTTACTTTTCATTTTCGTTATCGTTATTCATAAAGCTCAGTAAAAAAAAAGGAGAAACAGTGGCCCCGCTCCACTTTTGCTGCTTTTACATAATAAGTTAGTCGATAATTATAGCACAGGGCAGAGGCTACAGCTCCAAAACTTTAGCTACCCCTTCTAATAATTTTCAAACTGAAATCATGTTCAGAAACAAAGTTGCTTAAGCACAGCCTTGTTATTCATTCTGTCAGCCACAGACACCTGCAGAGTCACCAGAAGATTACTCCTAATGCAAATAATCCAGCCCATGGCATGGAGTACATCACAGAGATTTAGTTACCACCGTTGGAGGGGAAACCAGAGATCTGTGGCCAGAAATATCACACAGATGGGCCTGTTTGAAAATCCGCTGCATCCTGGGCTTTCAAACCTTAAAAACAGATGAAGTGATTCCAGCGTGACCCCTACTGTGATATAATGGATCCTGTCTGTGCGTGCAGTGTTTGTCATGATTTACCTCTTGCAATTCCTGGCTTGTGTAACAGACTACAATTCTGAAAATGAATTACTATTGATTAGACATCCTGTGCTATTGAGTTCTAGGCAATTTTATGAATTTATTTATTTGAATAAAAGCTTTTAATGACCCCACTAAATTCAAATGGGTCTAGCAAAACAGCAATTCTTCTTCCTTTTTTTTCCTGTTTGCCAATGGCAGATACATACTTTTAGGCCCCGTTTATGCCAGCTATGACTTGCTGTCATCCTTAAACAGACAGAACTACCTGATTAAAATTACAGCATGGGTTTCAGGAGAAGCAGGAGAGATCCTCTCCAGGGGACACAGTCTGCACTCAGAGCACAGGGGGAGCTCTTGTCTTTCTGTGGCAGGTGGAAGTGGGGGGTCGAGCCTCAGTGCCAGAGTATCGCTGAGGCAGAGCATCCCTCCGGCAGAGAATCTCTCCTTCTACTGAGCACAGCAGGAGCAGGCTGCAAATAAAGAAATACCGATAATACAGTTGGGGGCTGGGCCCCTTAATTACCACTCACACCCTCCTGCCAAAAAGAATATTCTGCTGAGAAAGGAGAGGATTAGGTGCTGTTCCACTAAAGATGGGATTGTACGGAAATGAGTGAAGATCCTAATCAGGCAGCCTAGGGTTTGGAATGGGCTGTGATTTAAAGTCTAAATCTTGCCAATGTCTTATTAGGTATATCTGCTTACTGTAGAAATAAACACTGTGGTAAAATGTAATCTGGCCCTGAGATGTGCTCTGATGGAAACAAATGACAAAATGCTCACAAGGAGTCAGGCTCTCCATGCTCTCATTAAAAGCCTAGGAGAGGTCTGCTTAGGTGTTTCCAGTGCATGTATATTAACGGTCTTTTAACAGGAATTTTTACTGGATAACCTAGTACGTGAGAATAGCATGCACATTTCAAAAATCAACAGACTACTTCCTCTCATCAGAGGAAATGGATTAAGCAGTCTTTTTGGTACTACAATGGACTTGAATGAAGGAATAACATGGCTTTTGATATATGATAGTTTCAGGAGGCTGACACAAAAATAGGTGAAAGAAAGTCCTCAAAGGCACCGGTATGGAACATTTTCAAGGCTTGTATACAGAACATTCTCCTTTCACTCAGGCAAAAAGGATGTGCTTACATGGCAGAAAGGAGAAGGAGTGGGAGTTACGCATGACTTCCTGAGATTATTTCCAACCATAATCAATGCAGTACTAATGCAGCAAGGTATCAGTACTGTAAACAGCTTTGAGTATGCTGGCCATGGAATATTAAAATTTTAAAAAGAGGGAGAGAGAATAAGAGAGATAGAAAAGGAGGAAGACAAGACGCTCAGGAAGGGCTGCTCTATAACAAGCAGAAAAACAGGTTCCTGTAAAATGGATCTGGGCTCAGGCAGGCACTTAAAGCCTTTAAACAAGCTCTGCCGGGAATTAAATTCTCTACCTTACTCTAAAAACATGTAGCAATAAAATGGGCTGTTTATGACACAGAATGTCTACAATTTTAATTGAAATTTGTCAAAAACACGTATCTCCATGAATGGATGCTGAATTTAACTGCTCCAAGTGAAAAAAAAGCAAGCAAGAGGGTACAATGTAGTCAGTCTTCCAGAATTCTATGAAAATGCGGGCTTTTCATTCACTTATTAGGTATTTCCTACCCTGAAGGCAGATCATTTCCACAAGAATCATAGTTAAGTTTTGGCTGTAAGGATGGATTTGAATTTGAGCTCCTGCAGTGGTTCCCTTAATTCCTGAATGAGCATAAACAAGCAAGTGAGAAACCAGTGGCTGTTCTGGTACCTTAACAAACTGTTTTTCTCTCCATGATGGTGGGTGCTGTCACCACCATGAGGTGATGGTCCAGTCCCTCCTACTTCCTTCCCTCCTCTCCCCCCTGTCATTCCCCCTCCTTTCCCCAGCATTCAGAGTCTGGCATTCAAATCAAAGGTTTGCTTTGAAGTTATAACCTAAAATGGGAAGTTGATAACTATTTTCCTCCCAGTGCTTTAGTGATGATGAATTGCTGATCACAAAAAGGAAATGACTACTTTTCCCTCCCCCCTTTTTTATTTTTCTTTCTTTTTTTTTTTTTTCATTTACATGTAAGCAGTAAAAGTCAAGGCTCGGCACTGCAAATATCTGCAAATTCATCCGCTGGTTGTGTGTGCTACAGCAAATCCTATGGAGATAAGGAGCTAAAGCAGCAGGGGTGCAGCAACATAAGCTTCAAAGCTAGACATGCAATTTACTAGGCAACAAACTTAACAAAGGGCAGAGGGATATTTAACAGGGAGGTGAAATATTCCAACCATTAAAACCAGTAAATTGCTGTGATGGCCAGTGATTTAGCTCTGTACCTCAATATAGAATGTACATCTGGGAAGGAATACAGAGGTTTACCCAGGAATTAGCTTGTCTAATGATTATTTTTTTTCAAGCAAAGAGATGTTCTGATTGAGAATGTTCCTGTTGTTATGAACAGAAATAAGTAAAATAATATTTGGAGGGGGAGGGGAGAGGGAGGGAAGGCTTAGTAACGGGTGCTGAATGCTTAAGGTAATCATCCTGTTCATCATAAATTATGGTGTTTAACCATAAGCAAATTAGACCATGTCAATCTTTTAGGAGGCAATTAAAGCAATAGATTTTCTGTGGCCTGTTTTCACACACATGGGGCCTGATCCAACTCCCATCTACCTCTCTTGGGCACAAGCATATTTCTTGTATTTAGCACAGCTATGGCTGACTTTTACTATCGGCAGTAACTGGGTCAAGCCCATAATACAGGGCAGAAATGTTCTTCAAAAAAAAAAAAAAGGCAAAAAAAAATTATCAGTCCTTATTAAAACAACAGTTCAGTAAAGAGTTGATCATGATTCAGATTCCAGAATGGAGATTCTGGAAGGTATTTAGGTTTGCTGAGCACTTGCAGAAATAGCAGTCGATTGGCCTTTTTACCCCAGCCATCTGAGTCTTCAGTTAGACATATTAAAGGACTGCACCTATGCTGCAAACTGCCCTTTTTTCTTTCATTTTCTGCAGTTCATTTGTGTCCAATCAGGTTGCATCAGGATTCATTGCATTTAATGGGAAATGCACTCTCCTGGATCAGATACCTGTTTTCAATTTGGAGAGTATCTGATTCCAATGGCAGAGGTGACAGAAATAAAGAGGAAAAGAGAAATAAAGTGTCTATAGGACAGATTTCTGCCATGTTAACAGAGTTGATAGTTTCTGAATCATTGGGAGCTTAGAATTTACTTGTATTTTACAAATTATGATGGTGAAAAAAAGTAAAAAATTGACTATGTCTTTATTTGAGATTATTTTAAAATTAACTATTGTTTTTCTCAAAGAATAGATTTTGTTTTTACGTAAAAGTTCCCTTACCACAGTGTTTCCCCAGATTCACAGCCTTCTAAGGAGACCAATACTCTGCAATGATGGTCTGCAGAAGTACTCTTGACATACCACCTAAGTCAGCATCAGGCTCACTACTGGTTAGAGTGGGATGCAGTTCAGGCTCTTTATCACCTGCTGTTATCTTTTAAGTGTCAGCTTGAGGGTTCAACAGGGAATGACGAACAATGTTGCTGTGTGGACTTTTTTTTTAATTAAAAAACTCTGCCTCGAAAAATTTTTTTTCCTTTTTTTTTTTTTTTGCAAATCATGTCATGGAGACAGCATATTTTCTGTACCAAGCTATGATGTAATTCATAATAGGAAGAGCACCTGGGCTGATTTATCTATGGCAGAAACATCAGTGTAACTTTTTCCTAACAAGTAGAAAGAAAAATTTTGTGTCATCACAACATTAGTACCGTAGACCTCTGCTTCAGTTCAAAAACAGTCTGTTGAGATTTATTTGATCTATTTGAATTATAAAGAAGCTAAATCTGTCAAAATTACTATTTTCAACTTGCTTACAGGCATTTGGAAGATGTTCCTATGTAGAAACAAAACAATAAAATTTAGGATCAGCTTTGGCTTGCTTGCATCTCATCATTGCAGGCGTACGACACGCTTACATTGAAGGTCTAACAGAAGTTGCAGTTGCAGAAGAGAACCAGGAGGGCAGGAAGAAAAGTATTATTTTGAATGTCAAAGAATAAGCCAAGAGAGGCTTCTTGTGGATATCTAAAGAAACCGTTGAATCCTGCCCCAGATTGCTGTATACCCTGAAAAAATACTTCATCAGACTTGGAAGCTCATGGCATGCAACCAAGCTGAATTTTAGACAAACCACCAAGGGGCCACTTCTACTCTGTCAACAAGATCACACATACTCATTGAGATTTCCAAGTGGCATATATCAGCTCCTTCCCACCCAGCAAAGAACAGCAGTCCATCCATGTTCCCTGAATTCAATACTTTCATTTGTCTCAGTAAGTAACAGACACCCTCAAGGAGCCACAACCTGAACCCTGAGAAGTGGCCTATGTGCCTCCTCAGCCTGGGAAAGGAAATGCTAAACAGCTGGTGCCACTCCTGAGGGCAGCTGCCAGTGCAATACTCAAACAGAGGGGCCTCATCTCTCTGACCATCTGTTAGTCCAGTGCTGAGGAAAACTACATTGTAGACTTCATTTGTGGCCAGCTGGCATGCAGCCTTATAGATCTGAGTTTACCCAGAAGCTAGCAAAAGCTAACTTCAGGTCTGATGGTGGTAGCATCAGAGAAATGGTCAGGCCATGACAGAGCAGGGTGGATATTTTAAAATAAATGTATATTTCATTAGAAAGCACCCTATAACTAAACCTGATGTATTCTATGAAAAGAGACTGATCTTGGCCAAACTTTGTGTAAGTGGTCAGTAGGCTTGCGAGGAACTACACTTGATGGGATGCATTGGGTTCTAAAGAGTTCACATTTCCAGCCCTACTTAAATGTGTTTCCTAAACTCTGACACCTAAAATCCAGAGGCCTGACCTGAAGTCCAATGGTTCCCTCAGTTTCCATGAGTGAGCCTATAAGCCTTAAAAGGCTATGCCTGCTGCTGAGGTTTATGGCCCCACAGCCCTACCTCCCATCTGGGAGATGGTAGTGCCATCGCTGTTGATGTGCTAGAACTGGCTGGCTTTAGTTTGCTTGGAGGCAAGGCAAAGGCTGTAGCCTGGGTGGTTGGGAGAAAGGTAACCCTGGCCACTGCCTGGGGCCACAGGTGACTGGCACCAAAATGACCACGGCCATGCTGCCCTCTCTACCTGTGCCAGACCTGCGGAAAGTCAAACTTGCTGCCAGAGGGTGAGGTCAGCCGTTGCTCCTTGTTCCCCTGACACATCTCCCTAGGAAGATGTGCCAGCCCTTTGTGGCCTCCCTTGGATCTGCTTCCCAACTCTGCTCTCCTCGCCTTCCCTTTCCATAGCTGGAGCAACCCACCTCCAAGAACGACGATCCAGGAGAGAAGCACAAAATTTTGCATGTGCTGTCGTGAAGGTTTGAGTCAGCCCTGCTCACAACAAGCTCCCTAGGAGAGCAGAGACTATCCTAACCTAACCACCACAGCCGGCAGTGCAAGGTGCATTTTCACCTTTGCCTGCCTCCTTGAACACAAATACCTGGCAGCACACACGTTAGCAACAATCACACCGAAAAAAACACTTCTTCCCTGGGGAGACAATGAAGAAACAAACAGCCTGTGACAGATGTTAGCTATGTTGCTGAAGGCTTTACTAAATGGCACTTGCAAACTGGGGGATAGTCACAGTACAAAAACCTACATAAAAGAGAAGAATTAACTGCTTCACCAGAAAATGCAAAAAAAACCCACCAAAAAAACCAAACAAAGAAGGAAGAAATTTGATTTGTGGTCTATGGTCTCAACATTTCCAGTTTAGCAGCATTTTTGAGCTGACATAGTTGAGAGAAGTGAGGAAGAAAGGCCTTTTTGTTAAGACATTGGAATCAGAGACTAAGGAGATCTAGATCTGAAGAACAGCTTAAATGGGCCTTCCTGACTCTGCCTCAAGTTTCTTACATTTCCTTAGGCAAGCATTTAATCTCTCTATAGTGTATTCCTCATTTGTAAAATAAGGGTAATACTTCATTCCTCTGTCTTGTGTAATTAGTCAACCAGGACCAAAATCATAAAAGAAATTAGCTACCTAAAGTGAAATCTAAGTGGCTGAATTAAAATATGGGTCCTCAGCATGTTCTCACAGCTGCTGCCTAGAGCTGGAGGTATCTGAAATCTGTATACATTAAGAAATGGTATGTACCCCCATGCTCTCACCTAGGCACTAGAATACTGAACATTTGGGCACCTGAATTCCCTTGCAGGTTTAGCCTTCACCCCTTTGAAGTTATTGTTTGAGGATTTATTGTAGTGACCATCATAAAAGTTATCATTTTGGAAATAAAAATATCAAACTTGTCAAAAACATATAGTGGAGTTTCAAACTTTTTTTTTTGAGGATCAAGTATTTGATCTGATAGGAAGAGATGTCAAAGTGAGAGGGTTTAGTGTAATTTACTGCTGAATGAAAGACGCTGTATAACAAGAGCTGTGTGATCATAAAGGGTTTGAAAGAGCAGGAGAATACTTATCCTGTTTGACAGCATTACCCACAATGTGTCATTATAGATATTGATGATTATATAGCCATAATTAAAGTGTTGTGTTTAAACAGATAAATGTAGAAAGACATGTCAGATCATTAACACAACTTTAAGTTTAATCATGTCTGGTTACAGAACCGAGGCAAATATTTAAGGTTCCTTGCTTAAAAGAAGAGTTACTACATCTAACCATCAAAGCAGAGCTGCTTGCCAAGAGCATAAAAACCTAATGGGTTTTGCAAGAAAATTATGTCACCTTCAAATTAACATTGATAATACAGATAGCATTTATAAATGGTAAAGTCATTCATATTAAAACAGTCTATCTCCAGTGACTGTAGATAACGAATCCACTGTCCAGAAAGATATTTTGCCAAATCAGGGTTTTGTTAGAAAAAGATAGGCTGGCAAATCTGGGTGACTTTATCTTTTCCTGACAGTTCCTTCATTTGGACTTTAACACTGACATATGGATGCCTTGTTTTGCACAAATAATCAGGATCATTCAGGCATCTACTGCTGTTATACATATGATTTTTCTCGTGATGCTCACAGGATCAGCACTGACTTAGTGCATGAATGCAGGAAAGGACTTCATAAAATCTGTAGGAAAAATAGTTTTTTTCAACATAACATTTGCTATGAAGGATGAAAAAAAAGTCTAGGAAAACATCATTCTCACAAAATTTGCAAGTCTAGGTGACACTATGGCTTAGCATAATAACAGAATTACCTAATAATGCTGCTACCTAAATGTCAACTACTCTTGAAATAAACATGGGATGGGAGAACGTACAAAAACCTTGAGCAGAATGGTACATATAACAATTATTAAAAAAAAAAATAAATTCAAAAGAGATCCTTACAAATGCTTCACATTTGTAAAAAAAAAAATTTAAAAAAAAGACCATTTTAACTATAAAAGCATTCATCAGATCATATATTTTCTAAAATATCACAATTTATGCTCATTTTTTATTGTACTAGGAAAAAGGACTGGAGACTGATGCTAGTGACAGACACTCATTGGTGAGCATGGGCAGAGAAATTAGTCATGCACTTCAAGTACGAACTGCCCAAAACCACCCTCAAGAGTCAACATGTTGCAGAGGCAAGGGAAATATCTTATGTATCAAAATTGTGTGAGAACTATCATCTGGAATATTGTGACACTTCAGCAGATACACCATGTATAAGAAAGGTGCCCAGAGAGGATCGACATAATTTAGAAATTTTTTAGTTCTGAACTAAAAAAAAAAAATCACAAAAAACTCATTCTGGCTAAACAATGATAAAGACAGGATATTGTAACATTACACTAATTTTAGAAACAAAGATGAATTTTTTAGTATAACTAATAATCAATACAAAACTGAGTAAATGGAAGGAAATCAGGAGCAAAATTTCAAGAGGAATTTCAAGAAAAACTTCTTGACAGCGAAACATTGGATTGTGGAAAAGTCTCCTCAGGGAAATAATGAAAGCATCGTCACTTGGGAATTTTAAAATTGCACTGAAAAAAACCCACAATAGAGTAACTAGTAGAGAGAACAGTCTTTGAATTGGCCTCAGGGAGTCAAACTGAATGACTTAATTGGCCTTCTCAGTCTCTAATTTCTTCAGAACAGACCATGTGTGCTTTCCACACAAGGGAAAAACAAGCTCAGGCAGTCCCCAATCAGGGCATTGAGTTTCCCATCACCCATGCTGAGGTGGAAAGAAGGCTGAGCTTCCCAGCATGGCCCTGGTGGCTCCATCCTCCTGTGAGTCTACTAAGCCCCCCATTACTTCCCCTGTCACATGCTCATAGCTCAATGAGAAGCAACAGTGAGGCCAGATTAATTTATTTCAGAGTTGTAGCCTCTCACCTGGGTGATTGCTTACAGGAACTTTTTTTATCCAAGAGACCTTTCTGCCCCATGCTCTTATATTTAGAGGATTCTTCCATAGGCAGACACTTACCATAGAGAAATAATAAACAAAAGCATCTGTGACTGTTGTGTCCTACCTTTCTATCTAATTGATCAGAAGATCCTTCTCTTTATCTGAGCCCAGCATCTGATTTTCTTCTCCCTGTGTCTTAGCATGACTTTTCTCATTGTTTGATCATCTAGGGAAAGGTGCAGCTCATGTTTCAAGTTTCTGTATTCCTTTTTTTTCTCAACAGAAACAGCAAAAAGAAAAAAAGGAAACAAGAAAAACACTGTTACTTAGGCCAATAAAGCCACAAACATGGAAAAGTTTTTGTAGTGCAAAACCAGTAACCTCAATTCTCTGGCGTAACACGACTGTTTTCTATGATGTACCAGCATGGTAAGGGAGGTTCTGCTTGTGATTTGGGATTTGATGGAGGAGAAGAGGAAGTGTGACTGGAGGACAAGATACGCTTGATATGTGTGCAAAATGCTTTTCTGTGTGAAATGCTTTGTTAAATTCAATCAATCTTAAGTTCATCAGCATAAATTCAAGTGTTCTTAAGTTGCACTGCATTTGTACTAAGGCCACAGAGAGGGAAGTGGGATGACAGCCAGATGCAACTTTTGTCTCAGTTCTTTTTGCATGCAATGGCAATTCAGCAAACTAATAACAGATAGCAAATTTTAAGCACGTGAGCATCCAAAACAAAATCACTCTGCCTCAGCAAGTGTTTAATTAGTCTTTATTTACAGAATGGAGACCAGCATATCAACGTAATCTGGCCATTATGAAAAGTATTAGCAGTTTTTGTAAATTAAAAAAGCTGTCTGCTATTCAGAGGGATTTGATTTCTTCTGACTGAGCACCGTCAAATGAAACCATATAGCAGATGCACAGCAATGAGCACACTGTCGTCCACCTGAGCTACTCTGTTTTAAACAACAGAAGCAGACTTTTCTGATGAGACGCCCCACCCCCAACTGAAACTCATGTTCTTGTCCTGCTTGGTATTTCACAGCCTTTTTGTTGTCTTTTTGTTTCTTCCTGCTCATTAGGTTTCTTCCTGCTTACCTGTTACAGGTTAACCCAATTTTTTCCTTTTACTGATGTAACACCAAAGTGCTTAGCACTTTGTTCTGGATCCCACAGGAGGAACGAGGTGTTGAGGTGCTGCAGGACTAACTGTTAAGCTGTTAAATCTGAACTTTGGGGAACTTCTTCAAATAACAGTAAGGGCATGGACCTGTTTGACCCAGACTGACCTTGGGTTGGAAAAGGCCACCAATTTCATGCATCTTGTAGCAGGCATTTTTGAATTACGTACCAATACTTTGTTATCTTGGTGCAACAGGCTCTGCTGATCTCATCTAATGGTGTTTGAAATCACTAGAAGTCCTTTCCTCAGTTTCAGTCTCCTGATGAAGTCATATGTTAACAAATATGTCAAAAATATGGGCTCAAAGTAGTGCTTGCAGTCGGAACACCTGGTTCATTGTTTTTTAGCATCAAATATGTTTTAAATGGTTCATTTCTACTAATTTTTCTCTTTTTCCCTTTCTACCCATTTCTCATGCTGAAGGACATCAATGCCATAAAGTGCTTGAACTTACTGCTGATTTTATGGACACAGATAGTAATGTTACTTGGCTTTTATAGGCTTTTTTTTTAGGTACCTAACACTACAAAGAAGGCGAGTGCTGCTGCTATATGTTACAGGTGGGGAATTGTGATACTGGACTGTGGAATGACTGAGTTGGGAAGAGAACTAAAGCCCCCAGAAAGTATATTGCATTTCCAGTGATTTCTGTGAGTATATTCACATGTTTGTAGTTAAGTAAAAGCTATACCTCTTCCCCTGATCTGAAGCAACCTCCCTTCCTCCTTTTCTCCCTCCTAAAGCCCAAATCAAAAATGCTTGTCCCAGATTGTTTGCTGAATCTAGACTTAAAAAAAAATTAATAAAAAAAGGGCATGAATGAGCATGTGAAAGGTGCTGTGGAGTATTAGCAGAGCCTGTCTTTGTGGGCCTGAAAAGCCCACGATAATGAGCTCCTCCACCAGGAGTGGAGAGGGGTACACATTCAAAGGAGGGTCTTGGGCTTCGTGTTTCATTAAAGGAAGGTTTCAGCCTTTTTCCTTGGGAAAAAAACAGCTTTGAAAATGGAAAGCAACACAAACTGATCATTATGGTTGAAAGCGCCATAATTAAAAAATCTCTCGTTATTCACAGGCTCCTGACAGCTGGTCGCTGGGGCCTGAATAAACACAGCCAGCACCACGTGAATTTTGGGGAAGATGCTCCATGTTTCCCTAGCTACAGGGGGGCATCACCTCCAAGGCTACCTTAGGCCCCCCAGGCTACCTTCCAGCTGGCCACCTCCGGGGGAAGCAGCCCCTGCCCCCTGCCACCAGCAGGACCCCTGCCTGGGGACAATGCCCTATTGAGGGGGTTTGGATGTCTTGAATACCCCTCAGGCTGCTTTGTCCCCCTCTCCTTCTCCGCCTCCTTCTCCCCTCTCTGCCCTCTCCCAACCTCTCCCTTTTCTCTGACAGAGCATTTTCCAACCCAAAAGGCTTTTGCTGCGGTCAGTCCTCTTATCCTGCCATCACGCCTGGCTGAGCCTGCCGTCCCAGCAGCGACCTCACCCATGGAGACTGAGGGGAGATGCTGAGCTGTATTGAGTGCAGCATAAAATAAGCCGCATAGGCAACGGCAACACCCAAATGCTTAACAGGCTCTTAACACAAGAACAGAGGCCTGTCTCCTGTAACCCACCTGTTTCTGGAGTAGATTTCTGGACAGGGGCACCCACATTTCCCTTCTGTATGTTGTTGGCTTTTCTTCAAAGCAATCCTAACTCTCCCACAAGCTGCATAACCCTATCTATTCTGTGCCGAGCCCGACTATGTGTCATTGTTATTCCAAGGCATCTGCAGACACTTAAATTGCCAACAAACTAAATATTGCACATGCTTTGCAGAGAAGAAGGGGAAGGGAAAGAGAAAGAGGAGAGGGAGTGAAACCAGAATGGAAATCAGCATTGGAATGGTTTTCTTTGCATGTTGCTTGCTAGTAAACAGAGACACTGGAAGACAGGAAGAGGAGGGAGAGATAGGGGGAAACAAGGAAAATGAGGCGGGGAAAAAGCCAGTCCTATAGTAAACTTTGAATGGAGACTATAAACAAACATCTGCTTAGAGATGTTTAAGGAGAGAGACCGGCTTTGTGCAGTTGGAAAATGCGGGACTATTTTATATGTATTTTATGTTTTAGAGACACTAGGTCTGTGAAAAGTTACTGAGTGTTTAATGCTTTATGGAAACAGCTAAAGACAGGAGTTGTAACTGCTGAGTTTTTGCATCCTTAACAAAAAAAAAAAAAAAGTCAAAGGCTTCAGTTTCTCTTTAAATTGTTTTTCCAAATAAGTGTTTGCAATCATTCAGAGGTAAATGCATATTTCCCAAGGGGTAAAATAGATTTTTCTGAGAATTTTTACGCGTCAAGAGTCACTATCCAGTGGGTTTACTGCTACTGTGAAACGACTGTTGGGATGACATATCAGTAACACTAATGTGACACCATTGTCATGCAGAATAAAACAGAGAGGTAGGTTTACACTGCAAGGTTGCAACAACCTCCACCTCCCCTTAAAAGGGTGTGGATTATTGCAAGAAAATGAGGGGAAACCAATGCAGGGTGCTGGGCACAAGCTGCACCACAAATTCTCTTCTCAAGCTGCTTTCATGCTTCATAAAATTACAACCTCACTGAAACTGTTCCTCTTTTCTTTTTCTTCTTCCCTAATGTGGTATGGTGAGAGTTGTTCTGGTTAATATCCATATTGCAAAATTAAATCAGACTTCCTCACAGCACGTTCTTCATATTATAACTTCCTTCCCATTTAGAATATTTCTTTTGATCTAAGAGAGATGAACTGTGATTAAAATGAAATATTTCATTATTTATTTAGCACTTTATAATGGCAGGAACCATCGCTGTTCCCAGTGTCACCCTGAATTTCTTTCACACTTGCAGACTCTGGGCAAACCCGCAGTGCTTTGCAATCTTCATCATGGGTGGAAGGATGGAAGAAAGGATACGGAGGTCAAAAGAGATGAAGGAATGTGTACAGGATGGGTTACAGGTGACCAGCCATGCTGAGATGAGAATCTAGACGTGAGATCTTGAATTCCTGAAATAGAAGTTTTGCTGAAGGCACCGGTGAAGCTTATTTGGAACCACTGCCTCCCAAAGCCAAGTCAGCTAATATTTGATCCGTGCTAAGTGCACTCCTCCTCAGACCAGGGCATTTCTCAGGAGAGTCATATTTCTACAAAGAGAAAGAAGTCACCATCTATTTTGAACATTAAAAAGCATTACCTTATTTTCAAGCATTTACACTGCTTCCTTATTACCTGTATTTAAAAATAAATGTAAATTTATCTTGGAATAATAAACCACAGACAAATACTTTGATCATTCTTAGATTCTGCAGAAACTTGTCTTCTAAAAATTCAGTTTGTACATTAAGTTTGACTCAACAGAACTCATTTACAACTCAAATCACAAATTGGTGCCAGAATTAAATTTAAAGAATCAGTTCTAAAAACAAATGTTGGTCAACGGATCAAATTCCTCACTAAATATATGTATGACAGTTTTGCACAATAAGTTGAGGGATCATCTCAGCAATTTACAGTGAGGAAATGAAGAATCAATTCTGACAATGTTAAGCCCTACTTACCTACAATTTTTTACGTCTCAGGACTTGAAAACGCTGCAGTTTCATGTAAGTAACCATAAGTGGTGGCATTACAGAACCATCATGTAACTTGTTTTTTAAAAGTAAGTAAGATACACCCACACAAGGCAAGTCCCCTCATTCTGCCCAGAAGTAATGATGGCAGAGTGAAAAAAGCTCAGCACCTGCAAAATAAAGACCATATGTTATAATGTACAATGAGAACTGTATTTAAGAAAAATGAGGAGAACAGTGTCCTTTCTAAAAAAATAAAACCGCAGTGGTTTTGCAGTCTCACAATGAGCCACGGACACATTTTGCATTCGGGTAGCAGATTAGAGAGCTCTGGGGCCATGGGATCAATATCTGCTGATACAGTAAAATGTAGAGCCCTAAAAAGTGATGTCAGAAAAGTACATAACTGAAGCACCACTAGAGGCACACGACAGGGTGAGATTTCTAGCTAGTGATAAATCACCATGTCTGCTCTCAACATGATGATATCAGCTCATCATTTGGAAAATACTTCCAAATTTTGCCTCAGTAGCACTCAATGTATTACCAGCTACAACTAGTTCTCCAGTTACTCTGTCATAAGCACTCCATGACTACTTCATATTGTTCCTTTTTACTTGCCCACGGGTAATAATCAGGATGTAGGTGTTCTCTCTTTTGTTGTGAGTTTCACAGTTTTTATGGAAATCACTGAGGAGCTCAAAACTCTTTCCCAAGTCATTTCTCAGTGGTCATTTCTCAGTACTCTTACTGCTACTAGTAAACAAGCAAGTAATGTTACAGCTTTAGAGAGGGCCTGCTGAAGCCAAGTACAGACTACTGCTGATGCTGACTTATGACACATCTGTGTTTAATTATACCTAAGGCAGAGAGCTTTGTTAATTTGGTAGACACAAACAAAGCAATTTTTGTTTCAGCTCTGCAGACCCATGAGACACATCTGTGTTTAATTATACCTAAGGCAGAGAGCTTTGTTAATTTGGTAGACACAAACAAAGCAATTTTTGTTTCAGCTCTGCAGACCCATGAGAACATCTGTGAGTGTGGCGGATGGATGGCAGTGGGAGCGCATGCATGCACTTCCCAGCTACCTGAAGATGAGACTCTGGAATTTGTTCCAGGGTTTCTGTCCTGCCCATTTCTTTGTTAAGTGCTTGCAAGCTCCTTAGCTGGTAACGTAGAAGTACTGCTTGCTGCCCTTCAGAGTGCTTGCATATCAGTCCAGCCAGAAGGGAGTGCTGATAGCACCCGAGCATCCTGACAAGTCACCCAAACCTGCTCAGGACATCATCCTGAAGGCAGGGTGGTAGAAATGCCAGCCAGTGATCACCAATATCCAGCCAACACAAAGCCACCTCTTGTTTCTGCCAGAACTGAAGGTAATTGGTAAACTTTAGCTTTTGCATTTGTCACAAGGAGGTGGTATGAGAACTACCATGAAGCTCAGTGAATGTTTATAAAGTGCTTCATAGCACAGAGAAAAATTCTTCTATCAAAAACTCACCTGTCAAATGTCAGGCTGTCAGTGTCAGTCAAACGTGTGCCACCTTTCTTCTGCTACTCAGCCACATTACAGCCTCCTGTGCATTGTCTGACAGTGACATGACATTTCTCTGACTTCAGGTACAGGCTGGTATACTGGCAGCTGGGGAAGAGGTAGCCCTGATGCTGGATGGCATAAGGCATACATAAACTGGCTTACTTCGGGACTCATCCTTCATGAAACGCCCTGTGTTTCCCCCCAGAATCAATCAGTCATTTCCCATATGGGGTACTAAGACTTTGCCATTCCATTCCCGAAAGACTCAGGTTAACTGAGAGGTTGATAATCACCAACTGCTTTGCCATCCAGCTAGGAGGCTTAGTAGAGCTTCAAATCCTTACTGTGGTATGGAGGCAGCTACAGCGAGGAACTCATCTGCTTCATCGCTGACTCTTACTGAAGCAGCAGAGAAGCCACTCAGTTGAACCTCTGTGAAAGCAGTCCCAGAAACAGCTTTCAAGTGCCATTTACAGGTATCAGAGGTGAACAATCACTGGGCCATGCAGGCTATGCAGAAAGTGTTCTTGGGGGAAGTAATTTGTATGGTGTGGGATGTGTAGAGGTTGTGACTGATCAGAGACTGAATTAATATCATTTGCCAGAAAATTTTATAGCATCCTAGGCAATCTACTAAATCCCTACCCTAAGGAAGGATTGATGGTATCTGTTTTTATTCTTGATCAATGTTTGTTCAATGTGTCCACAAAATTCTCTAATGCTGACAACCCTCTGAGAGCAATCTAGCCCAGTGGTACCCTGTCCCTGCTGTCAGAAAATATTTTTAACTTCTTTGCTGCTTTTATTTTCCACTGTCATTTAAGACTGAATTACTGTCCTCCTCCCTCTACTATCCTATCCCTCTTTGCTGCAATCTTTCTCCTGTCTGGAGTCTGTGCTCATGCTATTTCTCCGGTTTCCCTGTAGGCTGAGTAACTCCAATTTGATCAATTTTACCCCCAGGTCATGTTATTGTGGCTCTGCTCAGCTGATCCACATCTTTCTTGAAGGAACAGAGATCTTAGCTGAAGCTGTAGGAGAGCTGAGGAGAGCAAGAAGAATTGTTTCGTGTCTTCCATAGGCAAGACTTCACTCCTTGCCTCATCATGACTTTTTCCTTTTTCACAACAACATCTCAGCTCAAGCCTGTCTAGAAACATGACAACTTCAGATGCTTTCTGCAGAACAACTACCCAGTCAGCTGCTGCTCATGCTGTATAGCTGGCTATTCCTGTCTGAGGGTGGGATCTTCAGTGTGGGAAATGATGGTCCAGGACACTTGCCAAAGCAAAGCTGTATACACTCTATACTCATTTGTATGTCATTATCTAGAGTGGGTTGTTTCACAGACACACTTAATTCTGAGCTCTGAGAATGATCCAAAGACTTGGCTGGCTTTAACTTATGTGTCAAAGTGATTTTTTCTGTCTGTGTTCTAGCAGGAACTACCTTGAAGGACACTTTTGAGAGGGCTGTAAAGTTACATTGAAAATTGTGCAATTCTTTTGTATTTGGATTTGTTAATGAGACTGCATAGATTTAACCAGTGGAATAAAAAAAAAAAATAAAATAGTCTGTAGATTCTGTCAAGAAGAAATAGTCAACTTAGAAAGTCAGCATTTTCTCACAGTAAAATAAAGAAAAGAAATTACCAGTTTCCTGAAACCTTGGTATTAAATTGTCTTTACTTAAAAAAATCCTACTGTGGATATACCGAATGACAGATTCCTGCTCCTCTGGGTAGGCACAGCAGCATGCACAACATCTCTTTCTATAGCTTCCTCCAGTTGTTAATATTTCTGAATTTGGTGACTAAAGGGAGACAAAGAGATGATTTTGGGAAGGTTCCATCGCAGTGACGTCATTCATCATTTGTATCTTTTTCTTTGAATAGTGAAAATTGATTGCCTCAGGAGAATAGAAAGGCTTCTGGCATAAAGGTTACTACAGAAAAAAGTGGAAAATCAAAGAATGAAAGGGACCTATCTCTTCTTTCTTTCTCTTTTTGTTGCCTGGAACTGCTGTATTTTATCAGTAGGGGAGAAAAAAAAGGTATCAGCTTTTCATTCAGATATTTTCTTACCATGGCTTTGATAATACCGGAACAGAATAATGGGAAACTCTGACCTTTGACTGAGAGCAGGATTTTCATAAAAAGCTTGAAAAAACAATATTAATATGATATATTGTCTCAACTTTTCATTCCTGAGATAAGTTTCCTCTCCCCCCTTCTCTCTGGTCCAAAGCCCATTCCTCAGAGCATCAAATGCAGCATGAAAGGCAGTAATGACACCTTTGCCCCAGAGGAAAGAAGCCTCAGATGATACAGGCCATAATGAAACACTTGGTGTAACATCACTCTCTGCTTCCTCTCAGGGTGGTCAAAGAGTGCTAAGGACAGGGGAGACCTGGCGGTAAGTTCATGCTACTCATTCTTGCTTGGGCAGGTGGCAAGAGGTGGGTATTTTTATGCTGTGGGAATGAGTCTCTCCAGTAGACAGATCCCATTGTAGGTGTCACAGTGTTTCCACTTATTCTACCAGCAGTCAGCATGTGTTCTAAGAGGAGTCCTTTTCTTCCTCACAGAGGGGGTGGAGAGAGAGGGGACATTACATCCTTCCTCTTCTTCCCATGGGGATTGATTTTTTTTTTCTTTTTTTTTTGCGTTCCATGAGTTGTACTCAATTTGGAGTTATTTCCCATGTGAGTAATACCTGGATAAGTTATGGCTTACATGAGCTCAACACTTGAAATGAAAAGCATATTGCCGTGCAGATTTGAATTATCCTCCAATATTTCATGATATATATTCCATCTTCATGGGTTAGTATTGTTACATATTTCATAGTTATCATTTCCCCAGTATCAAACTTCTCATTATCTGCCAGTACTATCCAGCTATAAATGCCAAAGCTCTCCAGCAGCTAGTGTGTCCTTTTTCAGACTTATAGTTCTGTGTTCTATGGATATTCAGTGTTTAATGGCTCTGAATAAAACAGAACTGCCATCATGCTCCCACAGAAACCCCAGCTAGACTATTGACAGTGCAAGTTTCATTTAATTCCTTGATTCAACAGCCATTTCTAGATGTTTCCTGAGCAATGCAATAAACACAAAATGTGGTGCTCAAACTGAATATTTAAAAGTCAATCAGGCTTGAAATTTAATTTTATCTAATTGCTTTCTTACATTCACACACAACTGAATGACATTTAGAAAAATCCAACCTTCCTACATAATTTCATGTTTACTCCAATCACAAGATGGATTTTTTTTTAACTTCTTTTAATTTCATTTTAATGCTTTAGCTAATTTACTATCCCCTATGCCACAGGTCTAATACAGTGTTTTGGAACCCATCTTTGTTCTACTGATACAGGATGCTATCAAAGCAATATCAAGCTTTATTTATCTTCTAGTGCTGGATGCCTAAAGGAAAATCATATGTACTTTTGGGGATCACATTTAGCAAGTTGGGGAAAGGGTTTGGTAATTCTGTGACATTTACAGATTAATGTTGAATCAGGAATTACACACAAGGCAGTATAAAGTTTACTGGTCCTGTAGAAAACCAGGGACTGGTACTTCATGTTCTGTAATTTCCTTTACAGTTTCCTTGGTAATTGATTTCATACACACACAAAAAGGCACATCAATCCCATTTATAGTCAGTCCCATCTATAATCTGCATTACCGCAGATTTCCAATAGTCGTCTCTGAAAAAGGAGCTGGGACACAAGCTAAGGCAGTGATGCAGCCTTGTGCAGAATAATAGATACAGTGTTTGTCGTCTCAACACAAACATAAACTTCAGAAAGGTTTCTGAAAAGTACACGGAAAATTATAAAGGGGTAGTGGACAATACATAGGGTAAGTATGAAAAGAAAATTCTCTTGACCATAAAAGAGGTCCCTGTGATAAACTGAACTACAGAGATCCCTCTATGTCTAGTGACATAGAACTGAATGACATACATCTTTCATAACACCAAATTCCACAGGACCTTCAAGGCTGAACACTTGAAATGCCACAGAGATGCCTCAGGACTCATTGTCTCAAGAGCCTCACCTAAAAGGCACACTGCAGGGTCCCAGGGGAGCAGCTCCATGAGAGTGCCTCCACCTGGGTCAGGTCAGTGGTCAGACACCGTGCTTTGCTCTCCTCATCATGGGCCATTTCAAGTTACCAGGATGCCCTGCACAGCTACAGTCAAGGTCGACTAACATCACATCATCTTTTAATGAAGGGTAATGTACTCCTACAGATAATAAGACTATGCATAGCTACACTAGTTAAAGCTTTTAAAAGGGGTATCAGAAGGTAGATAAGAAGCAAGGGTGTGGTGTCCTTCTCTAACTGCTGGAGAAGACATTTATAGAAAGATGTTAATTTGGAGAAGACATTTATAGGACCACAACTGCACACTGAAAAAGGCTGAGACAGGAGTTTCTTGCTTCTTCCCCACAACGACTAAGGTCAGTTTTTTCTGCAAATAGGATACTGGACAAAACAAAGAGCAGTTTGTATCCCACACTTCATTTGTTCTGTGCCCTAAAGTATTACCAATCTTTGTGGATGTCTGACACGGTATCACTCTAATTTCAGGCAAGAACCCACCTCAAAGAGGACCTGCTTTTTATTTCATGTAAGAAAACCTGAAGAGCCGGCAGCATGGAATTATTTTATTTTTATTTGCACATAATTTTTCTTGACTCCCCTTTCTTTTAACTAACAGCTATACAGAAGAGATGAATCCCTGATGAAAACATACCTACGACACAAATGCTGCTAAGCACAAATATTATTTTTTGGTATACAACATCAGAGCAGATATTTAGTTTAGCCTTAAACTTAGTAAGAGCTATTATCTCACCTTGATGTGTGAAGCTTCATACATTTAATTCCCAATATAATCAGGTGAAAATAGAGCCCTCCGTTCCTGGAAGCTTTGCCAATTTGTTATATTATACAAAGACGGATGTTGCCTCTTTGTTTAAGAAATAACTCAGTGTTTGAGAGAGGCAACAGACAGTTGGGACCAATACTTTCTAAAGAATTGTGAACAACTTCATTTGTCTCAGAAGAGCATTGACTCTGACACCTAATGATGAAAATTTAAATATCACCATTAACTGTTCTAGATGAAGTAATTTCAACAGAAGCACCCAACTTTGCCTTTAATTGAGTGTTGATGGTCATAATAAAGATTAGAGATGACACATACCTAGTGCATCATCTTTTCCATTTCTTGAAAGGCCTAGGTGGTTTTACTAATGCACTTACACTTCAAGTATTGCCACATCTAGTTTTAATACAAAGCCTTCTCTTCTATGGGTTCCCTCACAAGCACAACTACCAAGAAAAAGCTAAATCTGCTGGAGATTTTCAAAGTTATGCTCAAAGGTAGCACTTTGAGTTTGGCAGGTGCAGGCTGCACCTTCCCCTTTTGGGACAGACGTAGCCCACCCAGGATGGAGCCTGGGGACTAGAAAGGTTGTGGTTAAGTAAATGAAGAGGAACAGTGTGACCCTAAACACAGATGGCTCTTGTCTGGGTGCTTTGCTTGATTGCCCAAAGCATAAGCAACATGGAGGAAAACTACAGTGAGACCCCCACAGCAATGATGTGTAGCGAGTGCTTCCCCTCCTCCTCTGACTGCTGTAACACGGTCCTGCCTCTCTGCAGCACAGTGCCTATCGAATATCCAGTCAAGGTACAGAAGCATTTGAGGTACTTCGATATGTAGTCCAGAGTCAGTCTCTCAGAAACCTGATATGCTTTTAAACTCCTCCAGTCTCCCATTAGTAAACTCAAGAGATATAAGTAATGACTTTCCTTAATCAATTAGCTTGTCTGGAGAATGTTTAAGTCTACACCTGCACTGTGTGTTGAACCCATGATCCACTGGCTTGTTTAAAACTGCCTTTTAGTCCTTTAAGAAAAAAATGCTTTTGGTGTGTTCTGCTGCCAGATCCTAGGGGTAAAATGGTTTTCTTGACACCACTTCTGTGTTGTCTCACATCTGCGTATCTGGCTCTTTAACACCTAATAAAGTAAAAACCTTGCCTTGACTTCTCAAGTGTAATTCCAAATGTCAGTCAAATACAGCTCTGGCTGTTTGAGCATCTGCACTTGGGTGGATATTGCTCTTTAGCTTATTGACTCCATACCTTGAGTCTAGCCTGAAAGAACCAAGGCACAGCTTTCAGGCAGTGAAATTTTCTGAAGCTTTTGAGAAATAAGGACCCATGTTTGATGTGGACATGAAAAATTTAGAAGGAAAAGTAATCCTGAGAAAGTGAAAGAGCAGATTATGCTTCCAGGCAAACTCCCCTAGGGCTTGCCATGCATTTATGAGTATACTTTCACTAACACTTGTCAGTAAAAAGTCCAGATTCTGAAGTGTAATCGCCACGAGAAAAATTAATATGAATTTGTTCATGAGGTTAATAGTTTCTTCTACAAATTTTTGTGGGTGCTCTTTGTGCTTTTTTGGCTGACCCAGCAAAATCAAAGCTGTTCAGTGGTAGAAATCTCCACTGTGCTCTTAAGGCTGAAAAGGGTGCTCTGAAGGCAGCACAAATGGGGACCCCTTCCAGCAAAAGAAAGGAGCACACTGAGTGAAAACAACTCCCATCTCCTGATGCTGCCAACACAATGTAGGACATGCAGCTGCTTCTTCTGGAAAGAAGCAAAGCCTGAGTATTCTGCAGCATGACACAAGACACTGTGTGGACTGAAAACTCTAGCAAAGCCTCCACCATATAGTTTGAGAAAACTATGTATCTTAAGACTAAGAAATGAAACAGAGGCTCAGATTTTCTTCTTACATTTTCTCCTATGTTTTAAAGGTGAAAACCTTCATTTCTAGTTTCTTTAATTAACATTAGTATGTCTGTCTATAGCAAAAGTCAAGGAAGAGAACTGATGTCTTTAGTAGTGGGAGTAACCACAGCTATCCTTCATTTTCATTGGATTAATTTCATTGGTGTTAATTTTGTTTAATTGTGTCTAGATACATCACTGACTGAAGGGTCAACTGATGTAATCATCAGGAAATTATTGAGAAAAATAAGAATGAACTAAGAATATCTAATAAGAGATCAGAAGATACCACAGTTAAAATGCAAGGTGCTGTGATCCCTTAAATTGCTAAGCTCTTTTCTCAGCTGAGTCAAAAACATGTATTATCTGCTTGAGTGATTTAATCTGACTAGGTCTAGTATGAGAATGGACATTTAGATCCTATGAGCATTTCCATCCTATAGATACGAACACCCTTCATCAGAGAGATCAATCAACTGTAACGATGACTCTACAGTGCTGGAGACTGTTATCTAGACTCTCCTCTACAGTATAAAGTGAAACCACGACTGTTTTTCCTAGAGACAAGTTCTTAATTGGACCTAATTACCTGTTGTATTAATTTGACAATAGATCCTGTTCACTCAGAGATTTATTCTGAGTTATGACCTAAGGTTAGGAAGTTCATAACACAAACAGCAATATATTTGCTACATATATATATTGCCCAGCTTACTGTTTTTAATAAAATCCATAAAAGGTACACAGAATAGGTTTATTCCATTAAGCAGCAGCATGGCTCATGAACTTTGAAGGCACAAATATCCTTAGGTTAGAAATCTTCAGAGTATTGGATTCTTTTCAAATTAATATCAAGGCCCTTCACAGAATGTTAAAGCCATTCATGACATAGCTATCACTCAGCCATTTGATGGGTTATGGATCTAGAAGAATAATTTAGTGTTTTGTGACAAAATCCTCAAAGTTTAATATGACTTTTTTTCTTCCTTAACACAAGCAAATCCGAAGCACTCAGATTTGCTTGCAAACAATCTGGTGAAAAGCATTCTGAGGAAAATTTAAAAAATCGTATGAGAAAAAATCACAAGTCTGAGCTTAAAATGATAGCAACCCTCAAAGACCAAACTATTATTAAATCTATTTCTCCATACTGAAAGGGTGAAGAAGGAAAAGTCAAGACATTAGAAACCCATCAAAAACAAAATGCCATTTTGTTATGAAAAAGAATGAAGAAAATCCATCTACATAGTGTAAACTGCTGGCATGCTGCCTGGAGTGTCCTGAGGGCCAGTTGGAATGACCGTATGGATATTTTAGAGGCACCTAAGATTAAGAGTGAAATCTAGGATGCACTCCTGAGTTACCTGTACCGTGCATTGCTCCTCTGTGGCGTGTCACAAGTCTGCCAACGTATTTCTCATGGTTATGATACAACCCTCACTATTACCCTCCCACCATATGCATGATGGAATGAAAATGTTCCCGTAACAGCAGCCTTGTGATCTCCACAGTGAATGCTGGATGGGCTGATAGCATAGGTGAACCTGCTGTGCACCCTGAATGCCACTGCAATACCTCTGTAGATTAACTGGAGTATGGTCCTTACCACGAAAGCAGTGAGCTTGTGCAACCTGCTAAGTAACCATCCTGTGGGTTTCTTGCATGAAAACTTTCTGAAATCTGATGGATTTGCAAGGAGTAACTATGCAGGTGATATCTGAAAGCGCAGAGGTTTCACAGTTTCTAGAGGGACAGTTTCAGGAGGGTGAGGAAGGCATTTAGGGCTGGAACAAGAATGACACTGCCAGCTGAAGCAGGTTTTATTAGACAAGTGACCTTCCATCTGGAGCTTTCTAACATCTAGGATCCTCCTGTGATGTATCAGAAGATTGCTCTTGCAGTTACGCCATAAGAAAATGGTAGAGTTACAGAGTGAGAAGGAAGGTCAAAAGTGAAGAGCTCTTTAAGAAACTGCTGAGTTCCTTCTTAGGTTGTCCTCCATTTTTCTACTTGGAGCAATGGTTTGGAGGAATGAGAGAGTAGTGAGGGATAAAGGGGCTGACAAGAGTGGTGCAGTGTAAAGGAAATGATTGGTGAGAGCAAAAACAAGAGGACATGCCAGGAAATTCAGATATGATTTGCAGTTTGCACTTGTTAATTATATTGAAGCACTGAATAATTGCCTTCATATTGAAATCCTAGTATGTTTCTCTCTTACCTGATCTTCCCCCAGTTTCTCCACTTCACCCTCACATTTTTGCACCTTTTGGATCTACTTTGATCTGTAGTTTAAACCACTGGCTTCATGACCTACATTCACATAATTTCATGATGCACATTGTGATGGGGGATCGCTTGGTAAATTGCAAGAGATCTGCTTTATTCTGACTTCAGATCAAGCAGCCAGTGGTTAACAACCAACAACCAACAAAGGAGCTTCACAGCTCTCTACCCAGTCTTTGCATCTGAGAAGTTCAACGTCTACTGACTCAATCCTCTGTAATATACAATATGTAGTGTGTGTGATACATAGGATGAGAGAGAACTGATAGTCATGGATGTGCTGGTTTAAAGGTAAACCGGCAGGAGAAATGAACCCAACTCAAAAGAGATTATAAATTATAATCACAATTTAATAAAAATAATACAGTAAATACAATTATACAGATGAATAATTGATTTTAGCCCACATAACCCCAGATGTATAACCCAGCACCCTGGGGCACAAACAGAATGTTCGTTCATTGGCCCCCGTGCTAAGCCCCACATGGTCCCCTGAGTCCAGAAGTAAATGGAGAGGAAAAACCTGTTGATGAGAGTGATGGTTGCAGTCTGGTCGAGAGTGGTGGTCTCAGTCTGGTTGAGAGTGGTGGTCGCAGTCCGGTCGAGGTTCTGGTCCTCCTCTGGATCCCACGAGTGACACCAGAAGTCTCAAGACCCCAAGACTACATACCCTCAGGTTCGGGCAGGAATGCCCAGTACCTCTCCCAGGGCAGGGAGTTCCACAATGAGTGATTGTGGGTGTGAGGTCAGGAACATCCTCCTATCTCACAGGCCTCCTAACACCCAGTGTATAGACTGAGGGGTCAGGTGTGCTCTGGGCAACTGCTGCAAATGGTCTTGTTAACAGTTTCTGGGAAATGACATGGAGGGAGTAGAACACACAGTTTGGGTTACACCTACACAGTGATGAACTGGTCCCAGCTGTTCTAACTAGGACAATGGATGATAAGAAGAAGAACTTGGAATTAATATTTAAAGTACCAGCTTTACTGCAATTCCATTTTGGCTCAAGAAAGTCTGAGTGCTGTAGGAGAAGGGGGTCCTTACCAGTTAGAAAAAATGAAGAGGTGATGTAGCAGTCTGTCATCTGGGTGAGTGACTTGAGATTCAAACAGTAGAGCATCACACCCCCAGTAAAAGTTCCATAACATTTCCACCTTACACCTAGTCTTAAATTTTCATCATTGCACCCTACATATTCAGGATAACAGGATAACTAAGAACAGAAACAGGATCAAAAGATGGTGTCAGCAACAAAAAGATGTAAAGAGAGGATACACAACTGCAGTAAAAACCTACCTGGAAGTATGTGTTCATTTTTTTTCCTCTATCTGCAATAACCCAGAAGTATGATAGTGTAGGAAAGGAGTTTCAGTATTTGATACTAAGAGACATATGAAGCCCTGTGTGGGTATTTAGGCTCAGTAGTTTGTGTTATCTCCAGTCCACTCCTCCATGAAGATGTTACTCAATTAAGTCATAGATACAGCCTCATTCCTTGTGTTTGGCCATAATTCAAAGTTCTCTTGCGCTCTCATATGCAGATTCTTGGTTTATATGATCAATGGCTTTTTCGCATGTCTGATGTTGTCCTATTGATTAATTTTTTGGCTCACATGCATATTGTATCACACCGGCTTGTCATGCTGTGCAGTGAATAACAGTGGAATGCAATCTAACAAATGTAACACAATGCAATAACCAAAAAAAGACAAGTAATTTTCTGATCAATAAGCCAATCCATTTGGTGAGATAGAAGGGATCAGTTCTGAGACATGATTTATTTTTCCTTTAGGTAATGCATGAAGGCCCTTACAATCATGAATCTCAATGTGTCTGACTTACCAGAGATCTCCTGTGTGTAGGTTACATAGTAACAACTGATTGAAGGCTTACGGCTTTCCACAGTACTGTCTGTGGGCATGCTCTGCAGAATGTAAGGAGTCTGAAGACCAGATAGTTTCTCAGAGGCTAGAAGTGTCCCCTTTTTCTCTTCTTATTGCAGAGGCTAGCAGAAGACCTGGCTGAGTCAACATGAACTTGCTTACTTGACATCACCCTGTGTTTAGGGAGACCTGGACTGTAAGACGAAGCCAACAAATCAGATATTGCTCACTAACACAATTTCTGACCAAAAGCAAAATAAATCTAGGAGTTCTAACATACAGACAGTAATCAGAGCTACTCAACTAAAATTTAAGGTTCCAAGGAAAACATTGGCTCAAAAGGGCCAAAAGAGCTCTGCTTACCTTAAAGTCCTTTCATGCTCCCCTTTTATGGGGATGGTACCTTTTAACACCTGCATGCATAGCCTTGTCTCTGAGGGACAGTAATGTCCATCAGCCTGCACCACCAGAGGACCTCACTTCTGCCTGGAGTGTGATTTACTTCTCCATACAATACCTGAGGTAGCCTCTGGGTGTCCCTGGCCTTTGTAATATTACCTGTCCCCATACGCTCATCAGCGCTTCCAGGGCATTCCTGTACTTGAGAAATGGTTTTTCTGGGGGCAGACAAAGAGTTTTCAATAAACATCAAGGGACTGTAGGTCATTGCCTGTGTCAATGATGCTTGTGCTTACTTTCTGCAATGAGTGAAGGTGTGTGTATAGCAGGAGAAAACCTCCTTCCCCTTCTCTCTTTGCTCTCCAGGAGCCTGAGTGCATCCTGTCTCTTCCCCAGAGATTTATTGACATTCATTACATTAAAAAAGGGGTGAGATCTCTGAAGTAATTTTAATGAGCTCCTGAGTTTATACCTGATGAGAGAAGTGATCAACATCAGAGAGCGAGAATTCTTCCCAATTTTTCACTCATGTTTGATGGTAGAGTATTACCAGAAGCTCCACTGCACTGTTTTTATGGCTGTTGGGTGGGAATCATGGTCTGATTATTTGTCTGTGAGTATTTCAATTCCTCTTTTTAAATTTCAAGAGAATGGGCAGTGACTTGTTCCAGCACCTTTGTTCTTTCTTCTTCACAGCCACAAACTAAAACCAGGATGTTTTACTATCAGCTATTAGTACTCGGCAAAAAATTTTTCAACCTGCCTTTTCCTCTTTTGCTTTTTTTTGCTTTGTCTGAGATTGTAGAGCTGACACAGATAGTTCAGTGCCTCAAAGTTAGACATCACTGCAATGAGACGCAGCTTGACTGCATATTAGCAAATACTCAAGCCATTTGCGAATCTCTTAAATCTGATCCTCTTTATGTTTTCTGATGCTTAACAAGTCAAGATTTAAAGAGAGAAATGAGCAATTAAAAAAAGGAGAGAACAAAAGCTACAATCATAAAAATCTGGTAATTACTTATCCCCAGGGCTGGATGCTAACTATTGCCTTTAGGAGGCTGCATGCAAACTTTAATCTCCTCCCTCCTCTATGTTGCTGTGACCCTTAATAATATCCAGATGTTACCTCTTCTTTTTTCAGTGTCTCATCATTTTCTGAGACATTCACCTTTTAAGAGGCATTTCTTTTCAGTGTTGTTCCCTACTTGCAGCTGATTTTTTTTAAATTTTGTTTTAAATTAATTAAAAAGTGTAGTTAACAAAAAACATACTTTCCTTAGGAAAAAAAAAATTAATCCAGGTTACATTTCAATAATTACAGAATTCTAAGGAGATAATGGAAATAATCCAGGTGCTATTGAATCTTCTGTTGGAAAGTCTCAATGAGGAGAGCATTTACCAAAAATAGTTATAAGTGTGTGACTGATTATGGTTATGTAGCTAATATATTTGTGACAGGTAAAATTTAACAAGAGATGGACAAGACAGGAGCTGTAAAAGTGACCTTTATTATTTCACTCTTTTATTGGTAAAGTCAAATCCTGCCCAGTTCCTCAATAGACTTAAAGATTGCAAGGTAGAGAATTATTTCTGTGCACTCTTTGTCAGCTGATGCACAGCAATGATTATGAGCTGTTTTAGAGGATGAATCTTTTCCTCGCTGTCTCCTCTTCTCACTTGCACATGCACTCATGCTCCAACTTTGCCAGCCCTCCTCCTCTTTGTAACCCTCAATGGAAGCACCTCTTGTTCTCCGTGTTTCTGGATGCCTCCTCTCTCACTGGGCTTTGGCTTTCTGCCTACCCAATCCCTTCCCTCCAAGTCCTTTCCAACTAAAGGTGCTTCCACTATTGTTCCCTTCTTGGACATATTTAGTTATCCCCACCTTTTGGAGAGTAAGGGAGAAAAATAAATTGATGTCTCCTGATTTGGGCTCCTGTTTCTTGCCTCAAACATGTCATATATGTGAAAGCTGTGCATTGGGAGTGGGAACACTGCACTCTGGAGGCACCTCCTCAAAGGAGGCAAAAATGCCAGTGGAGGAGCCACTGCTTTTATTTCCTATATTAAGAAATTGCATTTAAAAAAACAACCAACACCCCCCCCCCCCAAAAAAAAAACCACAAACAAACAAACAAAAACAAAACAAAACAAAAACAAAAAAACCCCTCTAACTTGCTGAAGGTAAGACTCAGAGGTTCTAAATTCAGGTAGTTAAAAATCTTTATTTGAACATCCAGCCATATACCCTTCCCTTGCACATTTTACCTTAATGTTTGTTATATCTCTGTTTACAAATAATGCTGCACTGTACACTTTTTAGATAGCTCATTTTGAATAATGGATACCTCAATGATAGGCAGTCAGATGACAACAAGACACAAAGATAACAATGAAAAGCAAGATTTAACTTTTCCTTTGCCAGGGCATGTTGCTTATTCAAAGCAAAGAACAATGCTGTCAGGTTGCTAAAACTGGGGTGGTCTGTTCCTGCCTCAGGCTAGGTTTTAAGCTAAGGTGAATCCTAACCATTAGAAATCCCTTGTTTACAACAAGCAGTCTTGGAGACACACCTAGTAATGTCTACAGAGCTGGAGAAGTCACCGTCCAACTTTGGCTTCAGGACATCTGGCAAGTGTAGCCTTATCTCAATATTAGACCTACAGAAGGCTTTTCTGCTAAGTGATTGCTTTAAAGTAGAAGTTTAGAACCAGGAAGTGCTGGCATCAGTTGTACAAAGTCTATGTTCTCAGGGAAAACATCTTCCCACACAATAGACTCCAAATAAAGACAATGGCTGATAAAGGCAATAATGAGTTTACAGATACTACAAAAGAAAATAATTACACAACACATTGTCACATATTTTTTAAAAGAGTTAACGATAGTTTGGGATGTTTTTTCTATTGATTCCATGATTTCTGCTTTGGCAATAAAATATTTTACCACAGAAGAGTTGCATGACTTCATTACTTCACAGCAACACTAATGAAAATAATCAATCTTTATATTGATAATTTCTAACTGCATGTAATCATCACTACGCATGTATAGAAGACAGAAAGCACAGTCTAAAGGCTTAGAATATTTTTTGCAACAAGGTCCTTCAGAGAGAAATGTGATCAGGTCAGGTAGAGTTTTCAGCTCTAGATTCTGGAGGCGCACAACCTCACTACTCAATGTTGCCACATTGAACAGTAAACCCTGTACTAAGCATGCTGATTTAGAACTGCTTGTTAGATTGAGTGAAGAAGTTAATTTTGAGAGCAGTCATCATTCCTGGGGAAGAAAAACACACAAAGTGTGGCAAACACATCAGGATGCGGTTCTCACAGGTTTATTTGTAGAGAGAACAGAAGCATCAGTAGTTGTGTACCATTTACATTTCCTACATCTACATCTTTCTCTTTGAAGAACTTAGCATTGTTTTTACAAAGTACTGTAAAAAGTGTAACAGTTCCCATGGCTTTGACACCTTTGTAGGAAAGCAGTGTACAAGGGCATCACCAAGACGTGGTGGCAGTGAGCTAGCTATGGCCAGAAATCCCTCACATTCCATAACCTTCACTTTTGGGCTGTCAACACAAATGCTGCATATAGCAATTGATTATCTGGCTCATCGTCCAGCTTACCACCAGTTTTTACAAGGATCTCTTGGAAAAGAGCTCAGCTCCCACATCACTGTAACCTCTGTCATTTCTTCATCTGCTCTGTTGTTTCCCTGCCTATCCCTCCTGCCCCATCCCCTCAATATGAGTAAACAGAAGAGGGCTGGTGTAGCTTTTCTTCACAAAGGCCACGTGTAGGCACTTCAGACTGTTTGCAGGACCCACGTTTGTGAAACAAGGACAATTCATTTTAAGGATCCAGAACTCTGCTTAGATGAGACTTATTCTGCACCTTGTCGTATGCTTAAGTACCATACATTACCTGCTTAGAGCCTAAGTGTGTGAAGGAAGCCATTTATAACACACAAGGATAACAAGTGCAGTAGTCCTAGGACAGCAATGCAAACATAGCTAGTCTCTTCTGGTACACATTGTTTTCAACTCTTTACAGAGCACTGATGTATAAAAAGCACATCATAGTAATTTTCTTCTTGCTCGAGAGGTGCAAACCACAGTCCCCTCATCTGTGGAGCAAGAAACCTGTGTGGGCTATGACGCTGTATTCAGGCTCCTGCAAGCTGCACTGCAAGCCTTGCTGAGGGGAGGAATGAAACGGTGCTGTTCAAACCACTCGGTGTTTGAGGGGGCTGGAAAGATCCATGGAGAAAGGAGAGAGAAAAGAGGTAAGGAAAATGCAGTCATACCACTGAGGTTATGGTATGGCAACCAGAGTCTGGATCACACAAGTATGCTGAAAGGAGCTGAATATCTGATGGAGGGTATGGATGCGAAATCCATATGTGGGCCATCCAGTGAGACCATCTGGGGCTGATAAACCTACTGGTTTATTCTGTGTCAAAATGACACAGAATAAACCAGCAGAAATTCTTTTCATAGAGGAGGTTTACAGACCTGCCAGCCTTCCCCTTGCTGGCATTTCCAGTGTGTAAATACTTATTAAATTACAGTGGGGCTGCTCAGTCCAATTTTAAATGAAGGTTGTAAAGTGGGTTTTTGACAACTTATTAAAAATTTAAGTATAATTCCAAACCCTTGGGTTCGTTGATTTTATATTTAGCATTTCTCTGTTGGAATAGCAACACATGATGTCTGTCAGCAAGCCAACCACAATAGCCCTAGGCTGATTTTCCAAAAATAAACAGCAGTCTATATTTGTCGAGGCTGTGCCGGTGCCATGTTCTACATGAGCACCTTTTTAATCTGATAATTCATCAGCTGAAACATTGTCTAACAATCAGCTGAAGTGTTCTTGCAATCTGAAAGAAACACTGTTCCCTTTCCCGGTGTGGCAGTCCACAGGTTGTGTCAGAAGAGCACTGAAGTCACAACTTAAAGTTAGAGAGGAACATTAGGAAAAAAAAAAAAAAAGAGGGAGGTGGTTCATTTTAAAATGAAAGGACAGTTATAGTGAAATTTTTTAAAGGGAAGATCAAGGAATCTATAGACCACTCACTCTGATTGCAATTGAGACCTAAATTTGACCAAATTCATGAGTGATGTGGTAGTTGACAGCTGACATAAACGTAGCCTAACTGCATTTGTTTTCTCCATTTATATAAAGGTTAGTGATGTTCCAACTGCAGGTTTTGTTTGCAATTGCAGCTGTGTATGTAGAATCGCCCATATAAAATCTGCATAAAATGCAAATATGTTTACTGAAAATTATGCAGGTTAATTTTTTGCTTTGCTTTAATATAGAGTAAAATCAGTTGTGCTGAAATATTTTAATGAAAAAGACACACCACTATGGAGAATCTAAGGGATTTGGAGGGCAACATGGAATCAACACGCTGACTGATGTGACCCTATGTTGACTGATTTGCACCGACAAGTTTTGCCTTCATCTTCCTAAACTGACATCTTTACCTAATGGACAGGTAGTCGAGCTCTCTTTGGAAACTAGTTTTACAAAAGGAGATAACTCTATCTGGTAATATTGGGAACTGGAGGAAGAAAAGGAGCAAAGGTTCAGATGCAGATAGACGTGGGCTTAGAGTGGGACACAGGTGCATGTCAAAGCGATTGACTGTTCTGTAGTAAAGGACTGTGCAATACTTCCCTCAGTAATACTCCAATATTTACTCCCTATAATTTTGTTATTTAGGTAAACTTGCATTTTCTGTCCCTCTCTCTCAGTTAAAACTTGCCCAATTCATACATATGTGTGTGCAGCATTTGAATATTTAATAATGTGCATATATCTCTGTACATAGCACAAATACATGACTCCTGATTATAGTAGGACTGATAACTGGACTGGGAGATCTTCTTCAAAAAAGAAGAACAGAAATAAGTAGCATTTATTTTGTGAATGTTTCTAGTTTTGACAACTTGAAGGCCTTTTTAATCACTCATGTTATGTCTATAGAACTTATATTTGTGAGTATTACAAGGGCATGACAGGGAAGTATTAACTGGAATTTCTTAACTGGAAATTTCTTTTTGTACTTACACCAGTAATTAATTGTGACAAAGTTACAGAGCTATTGAAGTTTGATTGTGGAAAATTACATGGAATATTCCCATTTTCACTGCAAAAGTGACTGTTTAATACTCTTATTTTCCTAACAAAATGGAGATCCATAAGGACACCACTGTCTTCATTTCAGCTAAGAGAACATACAAAAAACCAAAACATGAGGCCATGTAATACAGCCCTTTTTTTAGAGATCATGAAGTGACAGTCCAATTTGTCGCTGCATTGAATGCAGCTGACCACTGAGGAAAATGGATCCTCTGTCTGCTGTGGTCATGTTCTGAAATGAATCCTTTCACTGTATCACACTGTTAGTAAGATTTATACATTCTGTGAAAAGCAAGGCATTTCCATCAAAACAGATCAAGTTCAATATAATACAAGTTAAATTTTTTACCCATATGTGTGGTAATAAGATTCTGCTCTAGAACTTAATTTCTTGAATGGGACTTTTGTTTTCAATTTCAACCACAGATTCATTCAACAGTCTGTATTTACTTAATTTTTTGCCACCATTACATGTCTTCCCTTAGCTCTCATTTTGCTAGGACAAAACAAGCCAAGTGGGTTAGGCTTTCTAACCATTGCCCTATTCATTCTTCTTTTGCATCTGTTCCTTTTTTATCTTAGTACTTCTTCCATCATTACGGAGCATGACAATTGTACACAGTGTCTCATATGGAGTCTTCCCATATTGTCTAGAAGGCCATTGACAGTAGTCTGAGAAATACTCTCAGTTCAACATCACTTGATTTTCAAAGGAAATGTTGCTTTTCTTTTCAACAATCCCTTTTCTTACTCAGTTTAAAGTGCTGGGCCGTTGTTGACTCTCCACTAAGTCAGGTCTGAATGTCAGCAAGACTATTATTACTATACAATAATACAGGTTACTACAACTGCAAATGGATTTATTGGATGAAGAAAAAGAGGTACAAAACCGTATCTACAAGATAGGACAGAAGCCAAAAAAAAAAAGGGATATCAAATGTTTCTTACATTTTTGGGGGGGAAGTGCTGGATATTGTACTTATCGCTACATCACATAGAAGTTATGTATGTCATTTTATAGTTTATAAGTGTAGCTATCATATTTATTATAGTTGATATTTATCTTGTATTCCATCAAAAAAGGTGGTTTTAAGTTCAGTAACCCGATCTCCTTCTATGACAAGGTGACTTGCTTAGCAGATGAGGCTGTGAATATTGTCTATTTGGACTTTAGTAAAGCGTTGGTCACCATTTCCCACAGCATTCTCCTGGAGAAACTGGCCGCCCAGAGAGTGGTGGTAAAGGGAGTTACATCCTGCTGGTGGCTGGTCACAGGTGGTGTTCCACAGGGCTCAGTACTTGGGCCAATCCTATTTAATACCTTTATCAATGATCTGGACAAAGGGAACAAGGGCACCCTCTGTCAGTTTGCAGACACCACCAAACTGACTGGGTGGGAGTCTTGATCTGCTGGAGGGTAGAAATGCTCTACAGAGGGATCTGGACAGGCTGGATCAATTGGCTGAGGCCAGTGGTATCAGGTTCTAAAAGGCAAAGTGCCAGGTGCTACAGTTGGTTCACAACAACTCCAGACAGTGCTACAGACTTGGGACAGAGTGGCTGGAAAGCTGCCTGGCAGAAAAAGACCTGGGGATGCTGGTTGACAGCTGAACATGAGCCAGCAGTGTGCCCAGGTGGCCAAGAAGGCCAATGGCATCCTGGCCTGTATCAGAAACAGTGTGGCCAGCAGGACTTTGGTGGCCACAGCCTTAGTGATCTTCCCCCTGTACTCAGCACTGTTGAATCCTTGAAAATGTCTTTTTAATTAGAAAATGTGGAAAAAAGCCTAAAGCACTTAGGTTGAACTACAAGTACAAACATGAGGTATTACAGATACAGACAATTTGGTTATGAGTTATATGAAATAACACAACTGTCATCCACAATGAATGCCTTCAGTCTTTCAAGTGTTGCACAAGGAATATATATATGCACTTTCACTTCCCTGTATTGAGTTCCTTACTGCTCTGCTGTCATTCTCAAAGCAAGGAGAAACATTAGTGTGACAGCACAGGACATATCCACAATGATGTTTAAAGGTTTCAGAGACTTTTGTTATTTTTCTAGAGATGGCAGACATACCGATTTACCTCAGGACAGAGCAACCTTCAGATCCAACACTTGAAAATGCACTGGAACTGCCGTGATAACTCACACAACTGAGTTTGAGATGTAGATATTCAAAGATGCTGACATCAAGAAATGAAATCTTGGCCCCACTGGAGTTGGAGCAGACTCATCTTTGATGTCAGCACAACTGTGATTTTAACAGTGATTTTAGAAATGTCAGGCATGGCTCATGAGTCTAATTGACAGAAACATTTTTGACGAATGTCAAATTTTAAAATACCATTTTTACCTCAAGCACTTGACTTGCTTCTGTACTGATCCTAGGTACAATTTTTTACAGCACAATATAGGACACGCTACACTTTTATTTCTATGCACACAGCTCAGATAGTGCAATCCTCAACTGCTGTAGTTATTTGCTTGGATGTGGAACAACACTGAGGAACTCCAGCTTTGTGCCTGCATAGCTATACTATTGACAATTCTGAGCTATGTAACAGTAATTTCAAATAGTTAAGTGGGAAAACAAAAAAAACAACTTTTATATCATTAAGAATTCATCTCAAGTACCCAGCACTTCTACAGTGAATATACAGCATCTTATGGAAACCAAACTAAAATCAGCTCTTCTACTGCATCTACATTTTCTTCTACTACTCCCATAGAGGTCCTACAAAAACAGCTGCAAGTCAATTATTCAGACTGGAAAGCAATGTAAATTTTTATTTTTCCTCTAGTCTCCATCATGTGCTTTGCTATCAAACAATGCCAAAGTCAGAATATAAATGAGGCTAGAAAATATCCATATAAAATACACATATATATGTATACACATGCTGTATACATTATTCCAGGTGTGTATAGCATGCTGGACTGCTAAACAGCTTTCTGCATGGACTTCACGGGAACAGAGACCCTGTTATGAACGACTCCCTCCCTATTTTTTTTCCATACACTCGGGCTATTGTGACATCTTCTTTCCCGGCAGTGCTTCCCTTCTCTTGAACTTTTACCCTCTCTGCTTGAGCCCTTCTATGAATGGCAATGTAACAAAAGGGGAGAAAATGAAGAGAAGTGTAATTAACAAGATGATGACTGCCCCAGCTCCTCAGAGATATCCTTAGAGAGTGACTCTCTGAGCTCATCAGCACGACAGAAGATAGTAGTGTCAGGAATAAACTGAAAAAAACCCAGATAAGCTAGAGACAACCTCAATTATTTTTGAGTCCCATTTTACTGACCGAATATAACATCAGTGAAATTAAGGCAGCATGCAATTTAGACTGGTCTTATGTTTTTGTGCTATAGCTGCTCAGGTGGATTGTATGGTTAAAACCATATTTCAGCTCCCCAAAATCTTATGTCATGTGTGTTTGGACAGTATCAAAAGAGTAATATTGTGAGAAAATACTGTTAATGGTCAGTTATTCAATGCGGTATTGGCAAATATCTGGAGACATGCTGTAGATAGATAGGCTGCTGAATTTTAAACAGCTACTGAGCCTAATCTCTTTCATCTAGTTGTACCTTGAGTAATACAGGAGCTAATACAGATTGGAGAATTTCAAATGTATGCCCCAAGCATGCACATATATATTACAGCAGTAAAACCCAATAGTAAACCTGTTCCTTAGGCATTGTTAATAGGATTTGGATAATCACAGAAAAAGCCCTTGGTGCTGAAATTTTTCTTTTTGTTTATACCACATTACCTAATGGGACTGCGTGAAGCTGAAAAGAAAACAACGGATTGACATGAACGTTCCAGTAGAAAAAATAGGCAATGTCAGTGAGGCCTCCATGCTAGTTAATAATTTGTTTTACTTTATTCCGCATTTGCTCATCTCAAGGAATATTTTCAAATGAAAATCACATGCTTGTACTTCTTAGCTGAAGTTAAGTGCTAAGATAGCAGGTTTTAAAATGTCCACTGTGGGGATTGGAAGATGTCTTATCAGGAGTGCCTGGTACACACCTCACATGGGGTCCACTCTGAGAATGCTTCTTAGTCATTTCCTTCATCACAAAATCCACCAGTGACATTTCATGTGTTCTTTGCTGCTGGAAGCTGTGCTATCCTGCCCCTTGGCCATGAGATAAAATTATATATTCTATAAAATTACTGAATATTGCATTTCTAGTCCCAGCATCTATTAAAACCATTGCTGCTGCCTGCTAAGGAAAGACAGACCAAGTTAGGTAAAGAAAGGTTGAAGCCCAACAGGAATAGTTAATTGTTAACTGGGAAGTTAGAAAGAGGGATGCCCACAGAGTTAGAGTATCCCTTGGAGTCCAACATGCCTTCCTCCCTGTCATCCATGGGCTACTCCTTATATGCAGTCAGGTTCATTCTTTCATGCAATAAGATGGAAGGAAAAGCAGATTCTTCTGCTTTTTCCCTTTGTTCTGATTTCTGTCTTTTGTCAGTTAGCGCAAAGAGAAAAGCAGGCACAAGTAAAATTCACTTTCAGGGGGGATTTTACTGGTGCCAAACTACTGCGCCATCAGCAGTTATTGGTTACACACTACAAACTTTTATTTCCCTGCTTGCTGGCCACACGATGCCAGAACTCCCTGTTGGCCCCAGAAGGCAGATGCCTGCTGCTGGTACATGACCAAAGTAAAATGTAGGTTGCGTGTCTCCTTGGCTATTATATGGCCATTTTTCTAAGCAATCTTTGGCTGATGAAGTTCTGTGCTCTCTCATAAGGACTGTCACATGGTGGAGGGAGAGGCGGGGGGTTGATTCCTTGTTTCCATGATTTGTAAAAAGGTAAATGTTTAACTCAGTTTTGGCACTGAGAAGAAGAGCAGAGAGGGTTTTAAAGGCACTTTGCATGTAAGTACTCATGAAACAACATTGTTATTCTCACACAGCAGGCGTAAGCAGAAGAAACAGAGACATAACAACTTAGCAATGCAAAATGAGCTCCAGGCATCAGGTAATTGTACCTTTTTTTTTGCTTTTAAAACCCCTAACAACACTGAATCACATGCGGTCAATCTGACCTGTTCTTGATGCTGTTCACAGCAGTAGAAAGTCTTTGTGACTCACACTTTCAATCAGAAGGACATTTTAGATTATTCACATATGGAGAGAAAAAAGCAAAACAACAAACTGTTTATTTGTATTCATTTTATGACCTGAAAGGGCTCAATTTTTCATGATTTGTACTGAAGCTAGTGTGTTTTAAAAGTATTTATCTAAAAGATGTGATTTCATCATACAGCCTCCAAAACAAATTTATTTAGTTCCATTATATGTGACCTATCTTTCTGACTTTCTTTTAAGATATAAAATATTATGGATAGGTAGAAGCATGTGATCCAGAGAAGCAATGCAACGTGCCACACGTTTGAAATTCAAAGGTACTGGCAGTTCCCTGGGGCACTTCAGTGTCGTGAGAGCCAGAACCCTCTGCAATGAACATAGTGGCTCTGGGTGGCTCAGACATAGCTTCTCGAGGGCAGTGGAGCTGGTGAAGGGTCTGGAGCACAAATCCTATGAGGAGCAGCTGAGGGAGCTGAGGATATTTAGCCTGGAGAAAAGGAGGCTCAAGAGAGAGCCTCATCACTCCCTATGACTACCTGAAAGAAGGATGTATTTAGGAGGGAGCTGGTCTCTTCTCCCAAGAAACAAATGATAGCACAGAAGGAAATAGCCTCAAGTTGTCCCAGGGGAGGTTCAAATTGGACATTAAGAAAAATGTCTTCATCAGCAGGGTTGCCAAGCACTGGAACAGGCTGCCCAAGGAAGTGGTTGAATCACTATCCCTGGAGACATTTAAAAGACATAGAGACATGGTGTTTGGGGGCATGTGTTAGTGGTGGACTTAGCAGTGTTGGGTTAATGGTTGGACTCAATGAACTTACAGATCTTTTCCAACCTAAACAATTCTATGATTCTCTGTGTTTTTGTCAACTGGTTTCTTCATGTTCCATAACTGGTGCTTCTGTAGAAAGGGTAGAGAGAGACGAGCACTTACCCAGAAACAAAGCATGTAGTCAACAGGAATGGGCATCCTTCCTGACTCTACAAGGGGTGACTCGTAGAGTCACCAAGCACCTGCAGAAACAAACCGCGCGTCCACTACCAGGAATGCAAGCAGTGACATTATTCTTCCTCTGTTCCTCTGCTCCAGGGACACCAGGTTGCAGGTCAGAGTCAGAGGCTGATCATCATCTCTAAGGTCAACTTCTGCACAGCACTGTGCCCAAACAGGCAGGTCCCAGGAAGAGGCTCATTAGCCCTGCACTATCCCAATGGCTGCATGGCTTACCAGTCAGATCTGGGCTGTGACCACCAGCTGGAAGGACCAACGAAGCAACTCTGCTCCCTAGAAAGTCTGCACTCTCCAGTCAATTATCTTTGAGAATTTGGTGTATGTAGTGATTTGATTAAAATCAGGGATCTTCCTCAGGCTGAGTAATACGTAGTCTTTTTTCACATGACTTAAGTGTGCAGGTCCCATGCAGTAGTGACTTAGGATAGAGCCAGAAAAGTTTTGCTGATGAATGTAAAATAACTGCAGGTACATGTAGAAAAATATTATCTGTTTATAACAATACAAACAATATTAAAAAATGGATGGGGAGAAAAAAGCTTAGATCTCACCACTAATTCTAGTGCTTGTAATTAAGTGTAATCCATAAATACCAAAGGATTGTCCATTTGGACCAGATTATATGTTTCAGTTCCTAGAAGAAGAAAAAATTATTACGTTTTTGCCATGCATTAAATTTAATATTAGTTACCATGTTGGAAAGAATAATGGGAAAAACCTTTCCTTGGGTTGTGAGAAGGTGAAATCTAATATCTTCCAGTTAATCCCATTATGATTATTATATATGACTCTAGGTTGGGTTCATTCATAGATTGCACAAATATTACTAAATAAGGCTTCAGGCAAGTATGCATGAATTTTTGTAAATTGTGATCAGGCCTCAGCGCAGTGGCTACCAGGTAATGGATTAACGAGCTGTCAGTATTAAATTCATTTATTTCTCCTTATCATTTAAAGAGCAGGTGGCCTATAATTATACCAATCTGAACACACCACTCTGAAAGACACACAGCTTTTTGCAGAGAAATAGGAGGAGCAGCGGCAGATTTCATTTATCAGGAATAACATGCCCTTCCTGGCCTTTCATCTCCAGCACCTAGGTAGACTCACTCTGCTGGTGCTATTGACCCTGCACATTTTATGCAGACTGGGGTGGATTGATGATAAATATACTGAAAGTTTCTTGCTGTAACTTGAAATTAAGTGAGGCCTTGAAAGAAAAGTCTTCAAAGGACTAAAAATGTGTGCATGCATGTATTTGTTCAAAAAAGCATGTAGTGATTGACTGGACTGTGTTCTGCAGATGTGCACATATATGGGTTTCAGTGGAATTGTAAGGTGTGTAAATCAGTGCAAAATTTGTCTTACCCTTCTCCAAAGTTGAATCAGTCCTGGTTGCCTCTGTCACATAAACAGTGTAAGTTCAGATACAATTGAAATATGTGAATTTACTGAAAAAAAAGTAAAACCAAAAGTGCTGAAAAAGTTTCACAGTTATTTAAAAATAAGGATAGCCTTTAGTTTACTCAGGTTATATTGATCCTTTTTCTCCCTCTCTTTTCAGTGTACTAGAGCCAATAAAATATTTGGTCGTGAAAAAATGAAAAAGGGTGGGAAAGAGTTTGATTTTGACCTTTAACTAAGCAGCTCATCCGATTGAATCTCTGTATGCTGAAAAAAATGAAGGCGAGCAAGCAGGAGAATTTTCTTTCAGTAGGCAGAGTTTCAGTTTGTCTGCATTTCCTACCATCTCACTTGTTTACTCAACATATTTATAATAATTACTGCAGCTCCCTATCTATTACTGCAGTATTCTAATTAGAAGCTGAAAGGATACTGAGGACTCACTTGGAAAGGATTAGTGATCATGAAACAAACCGAAATGTCTGTCTGCTCCATACCACCAGGCATCTTTTCTGCAGGTGAAGATAAAGAAGAGTAGAATCAACAAGATTTGTTGAAAGAGTTTTTTAATGCTTCTTATCTTGTCTTACTATGGTGGTAAGTGTTGTCAAGGACTGTTTTGAGCAAGAAGTTGAATTACAGTCATCAAAAAGAATGAGGTCGTGCTATTGTCAGCAAGACTACTGATGGCATGATGTAATGCTGTGTGCAATGAAAATTTGAAGAACAGGATAGATCTGCATTAAAGGAGGATTTTTCTGTTCTGGGCAGGGGTTTTCCCCTCTCTTTTTATAAGACAACTTTTTAATTGGAAAAAACAACAAACAAGAACCCCACAATGGGGAGGTTTTGTCATCATTTGGGAGTAAATAGAAGATACGATTTAGGGGTGGGTATCTCAAAAAAAAAATAACAGTCAAATTCTTTCTCAAGGAACTCTGTTTGCTTACATTTGTGAGCCCTAAACATGTGCTAAAAACACCTCCCTTTTCATTCCCAAAGCACTATTGCTTTGAACAGTATTCAGCAAGAATTCAGAAATGCTGTACTTGAGCAACGTGTCATTTAGAAGGCAGGTATAATGTAAAACCATTTCATTTAAAGTAAGTCACATCAGGACCCACTAGAAAGACAATTTATCCTGAAATTACTAAGAATTGATACATATATAATTGTTTTGCTATCACCTTTTCCAAAAAACATCACCCAACTAGACCTTAAAATTGTGCCCCAAAAGGTTATTTGGACACAAATGTTGCTCAGGTAAGTGGGAAATCAGCTGATGTTCATTTCTACTTCTCAGGCAGTGACACCACAGGGAAGTCCCCCTTCACAATTTTTTGAATGGAAATATTTTCTTCTTTTTTACCTCCATGTGAATGAGCATACTCACATTCGGCAGGTGCACTCTTTGCTGGGTTAAAAAGTGGCTGGATGGCAGGGCCAGAGAGTGGTGGGGAATGGTGCCACATCTACTTAGTGGATGGTCACTAGTGGGATTCCTCAGGACTCAGTTTTGCAGCCAGTACTGTTCTATATCCTTATTGATGATCTGGATGAGGATATTGAGTGTACCCTCAGACAGTTCACAGACAACACTAAGTTTGGTGGGAGTGTTGATCTGCTGGAGGGTAGGAAGGCTCTGCAGAGCTGCACAGGCTGGCTGGCTGGGCCGAGACCAGCAGTATGAGATTCAACAAGCCCATGTGCTGGGTCCTGCACTTTGGTCACAAAAAACCCCGGCAGCTCCACAGGTTGGTGTAAGAGTGGTTGGAAAGTGGTCCAGTGGAAGAAGACCTGGGAGTACTGGTCGACCGCTGAACATGAGCCAGCAGTGTGCCCAGGTGGTCAAGAAGGCCAGTGGGATCCTGCCCTGTGTCAGAAATAGTATGGCCAGCAGGACCAGGGAAGTGATTGCCTCTCTGTGCTTAGAACTGGAGAGGCTGCATCTTGACTCCTCTGTCCAGTTTTGGGCCTCTCACTACATTGAGGTGCTGGAGTGTGTCCAGAGAAGGGTGACAAAGCTGGTGAAGAGTCTAGAGAGTAAGTCATATGAGGCGCAGCTGAGGCAGCTGGAGATTGTTTAGCCTGGAGAAAAGGAGGCACAGAGAGGACCTTATCACTTTCTACAACTGCCTGAAAGGAGATTGTAGGGAGGTGGGGATCAATCTCATCTCTCAAGCAACTGGAGGATACAGCCTTAAGGTGCACCAGGGAAGGTTCATGTGGAACATCAGGAAGAGTTTCTTCACAGAAGGGGTTGTTAAACACTGGAATTGACTGCCCAGGGAGGTGATGGAGTCATCATTCCTGGAGGTGTTCAAGAAACTACTGAATGTGTCACTTACTGCCATGATCTAGTTGACAAGGTGGTGATCGGTCAAAGGTTGGCCTCGATGATCTTGGAGTTCTTTTCCAACCTCAATAATTCTGTGATTCTGTATCTTCACCTCACTTCATTTATGTATATAATTGAAATTCTATGTAAGTCGAAATGGTATTTGAAAAAAAAGAACAGCTACAGGTTTTAGAAAGTTACTTACAGTAGACAATAAACCCATTTTTAGCTTTTTGACATACAGATGTTCTTTCTTCCTGAAATATGAAAATTATGTTTTCATAGGACAAATTACCCAATTGTTTCCTCATTTAATGATAAAATAGATGTTTCTCTCCTGAAAAAAACCAAAATTAATACTTAAAATGGTACACATTCAGATATAACTATTTCTTTTTGCTTTTTTCTCTCTCTTCTTCTTTCATTATTTCATCAAATTAATGTTCTCCTTGTGAGATTTTGAAGAATTTGATAAAAGAAACTGATGAGATTAGCCTGCCTTTATCTGAGTTTTTATTGTGACCTATTGTGTATAAAACATTATGTGCAAAGAAGTAAATATATATTTAAAAAAAAAACAACACATTTTCCTATCAGTTTTGTTTTTTTTTTTACTTCCGTGGGCAGCACTGACCTTTTTCTCCTGCTTCTAGGACAAATGTTTGCTCCAAAAATATGTTAACCATCCAGTGTTTTGTTTGAAGTCTATTTAGGGGCTTGCAAAAGTATTCAAGATATACCAAGAAAGAAGGGAGCAAAATGGTTGATACTCTACTTTAAGTTACTGGACTGAAACAAACTCTTAGCCATGCTTGTTTCACACACTTTTACAGACAACTATTGGCAAGCCATGTGAATCTGGGAGGTTGGAACTTTTCTCTTTTCATCTGCCCTCTTTCAGTATAAGTTTTTTCCTTATTGTATATCCTACCTACGCAACACTGCCCTTCAGCATAGCTTGCACTACTGACAGAATGCCAGCTGCTCTCATTCTGGTTCCACCTTCACATCCCTTCTCTTGGCTACACCTCCAGCCTGATTGCAGCATCCCCCTGCTCCCTTTACTTCGCAGGCTCTCCTTGATAATTTTCTGTTTCTAGTATGTTTGTTATAATTCCCTGACCAAGTACTCTTTCCCAATCTTTCTATATGAAAAATGCTTCTGTATGTAAAATGCTTTCAGTTTGCCATTTCAATGGTGTTACGCAAATGAGAACACTTATTCCATTGCTTATCAGATTAATGAATATTTAGATAAATAATGCTTTCTCCAGGCAGCCAGCTTCAGTGTGCCATAAGGCTAATTGCAAGGTGGGGAAGGTAAAGACTTTGAGCAACCAAGCAGGTGCTGAGGAGGGAAGTCAACCTTTTGGAGATGATGACCTTCACATCTCACTGTTGACAGAGACCCATAAGTCATCGTAGAACAAAATACCTATATTTTGGAACTGTTCACATTAATCAATACACTTCATTTTTCCTTTGGTTTTCTAAGGATACAAATCCTACACAGTTACACTCTTTCTGTTTTTACCCACAAGCACCTAATAGCTGCTTTGGCATTATTTTTTGATAATGGATTGTCCCCTTTCACACACTAGCAGCTATCAGTGAGGACTCAGACCAACAGTCCTGCAAAATAGGCATAGCACAGAGGTTTAAATTCATGTAATGTAACCCATTCCCAGGCACTGTGACTGCAGAAACAAAAGAGGTTCTGCAGCTGTCAGGGAAGTAACCTAGTGAAGTTTGCCGTAATCTCTGTTAGCTTTAAAAGTCCTTTATCTCAGTCCTGTGAGAAGTTCCCCTACCAGAAGTCTCTCTCTGTTCTCCCATTTGCAACATGTTCTAGTCCAAAAGAGTACCAAAGCTGAGATCTTCAAAGGATACAAAGATATTTAGGAACATAATGTCCCTGAAGGTTGATGGCATTTTCCTAATCTTCTCAAGCTGCTTCTAAAAAGGCCTGTTCAACAACTCTGTGAGTTTTTTTTTTCTTTTTAATTGCCTTTGCTTTTGGTTCCCTTTTGGATTATAAATCAAAAGGAGCCAATTATCTATTCATATAGCAGTTTGCGGAAAACTTATTCAGCCTAAACTATATGCAAAATTTAGCCACAATTCATCTTAGAATTTAAATACCATTATAAAAATTACAAGGAGCAATAGTCTATCACTAAAATTTAAAAGCATTGGCTTTGAATATAGACAATCTTCCAGGATTAGTTAATACTATTACATTTTTCTTACACTTAGTTGGAAGTACCTGATCTCCTCTCTAGACACTTTTTCTCAGAAAGCAATTGACAATTTGTAATGCTTATTGCATTTAAAAAGTTAATTGCTGTCTAACTGAAGTAGCTTATTATACAAGTACTGGGACTATGTCTGTCTGCCAGTTGAATACACTAAAGTATTCCATTTAAGCAATTTAAATTAAAATATCATTTTATAAAGTTGTTTTGATTTTGATTACATATTGAGATTTTAAATAATTTTGACTTAATTTCAAGGGAGATGGATTCCTTTTGTATAATATCAAATTGTAATAATTTCTATGTGATTAACATTTAATTTATGTCTACATTCTTGGCATATTCTTTCCCTATAGCCACAGTTGTATTATATTTGTTAGAAAAGATGAGTTTTCTGTGCAATGCACTGTGGAGCTGAAGTAGCAAAAAGCATGAAAAAAAAATTCTGAATCTGGAGTTCTACAAGCAATCCCCCAGCAGAATGCCACTATCACATGTCATCATACAGCCCAAAAAACAGCTCCATAAGAAGACTTCATAATAGAGAGAATTAAAACTATCATGGTGGGTTCTATAGCGTGATGTAGTCACTTGCTAACGAAATAAGATGACACAGAGCTCTAAATTAGCCTTTAGCCCAAACTTTTTATGTTTGGGAGACAGTAATACAGTAGCATTGTACTCTCTGCAGCACAGATGGATGCTCTCTCTCTGTCCTTCAATGTCTGCTTCAGGACTCACACATCCAGTTTGAGAAATTAGGAGATACTATGCACTCTACTCAAATGTGTTTATTCACAAGTGGAAGTGCGCATTTCTCTTCCATTTTGGTGACTGGTATAATTTTTTTGGAGGAGAGGATGTTCAAAATAGTTGAATTGTCAGAAAAGTGAATACTCTACACTGAATTTGGTGAATGACTAGCCAAATTTGATGAGGCAGAAAAAATAAATGTCAGGAGCAGAAAGACAAAGCAGGACATTTTTTTAAAGTAAGCTTTCTAATTTTTTAGCTAAGTTCATGGGGGCACAGATTTTCTAGTCCTTAAGAAGCAGATGAATTGCCTGGAATAGTCCAGTTCAAATAACTTGGACTGCCTCAGGAAGGATGTGAGAAAATCTATGTCTCTGAATACATATTTAAAGTTAAATAACTATTTTAATTTCCATGAGCAAACTGATGAAGAACAAGTATGGACCAAGAATTTAGGTTTTAATTTACACTAAATTTCACCCAGACAAATACTTCATAATTTGCACCATAACAGCTTTGGTCAGTACCACTTTAAACTGAAGTATCCTAGGTAACTGCACAACTCCCCCATATCTTTTCAGAAGGAAATGCCATTAACAGCAATCTGATAGAGCTCATCAGAAACAAGCATCAAGAAGGAATTTATATCCTGTCTTTGTCTCAGGACTTGATCTTGAGTTTAAATATTTGTTTTCCTTGCTAAGGTATATAAAGGAATTCATGGATGGTTTGTTAATGTGGTTTTTTTCTTGCTGTTGTCAGCTCTTTGTTTTGGAAAGCTGATGTGAAGCATTCCTACTACTAGCTTTTTTGAGTGTTCAGTTAATATGCTGTAAACCAAAATACATATACATAATAAAAAAAAAAATCTATAACGTAACAGCACCAGTACAGCATCTGAAGTCGTTTAGAAAATGACAGTCTTTGTAGTCATACGGGAAAAGCAGAACAACACAGTCCAAAGGACAATTTTTAAAAGCTCTGCCAGGGGAGGTTAAGGTTGGATATTATGAAGAAATTCTTTACAGAGAGGGTAATCAGGCATTGGAACAGGCTGACCAAGGAAGTGGTGGATTCTCCGTCCTTGGAGGTTTTTAAGATGAGACTGGATGTGGCACTTAGTGCCATGGTCTAGTAACCATGGTGGTAGTGGATCAAGGGTTGAACTTGATGATCTCGGAGGTCCTTTCCAACCCAGCTGATTTTAAACTGAAAATGACTGAAACGGAAAACTTGCATCTGAAACACTTTGAATTCTTACAGAGAATGAAGTCCTGATTTTGTTCCTTGGATAAATATTTTCTCTGCCAGTTTTTTTGTGGATCTACCTCTGCTAAATCTCCTAGAACTTCATCAGATCTGCATTTACACCCAACTCCCTTCTATGTTATATGCTCAACTTCTTCAGATGTTTCTTTTTCAAAATATATGAAAATAATTTCCTTTAGAAGATTGTGTAATTTCTGTCAATGAAAAAGGACAGAACAATTGCTTGACTCCATTACAACAACAGGTAGTCTACTTCCCTTAGTCCAGGCTGTAAGATGAGATGAAAAAAGAGCAGGAAAGTAGAGGAAATCTCTTTTAAGGTTAACAGGTATCTTTAAACACAAATTCTATCTCACCAGTCTCAAACTTTTATTTTTAGCTAAAAAGGAAAATCTAAAGGATTAGATTTTTCAGTCTTCTCTACCCTCAAACAAATTTTACTTTAAATAGCCTGTCTAGTAATCCTAATCATCAACGTTCAGCAAATTTTTTATTGACTTTGCTATTTTATTTCCGATTGCTTAAATGGCTGTGCATTGAAAACAAAAAGTTAGTTGAACTTATTTCAGTGAACAAGTCTCACCTGAGATTTTTGAATCTATCCAAATGTAGACCCTTAATCAGCATGGGCCGAGAGAAGAAAAATGAAGCTAATGACCTTCACACTGAAAAAAACCAAACCAAACCAACAACAATAACAACAACAACTACAAAAAGGCAGAAAAGAATTTATTTCAAAGGGCCAGATCCTGAAGGACTTTAAGCATCTGTAGGGCTGCTAAATTGACTGAAGATGCTGGCACTTGGTGGTCCTGAGAATTTGCATCTAACAGAAAATCTAACTGCATTTAACCACGTGAAATACTGTTATATTCTACGCTTCTATGCCCCACAGTTTTGCTGTCTCTTTTACAGTGAGGATTTTTTTCCAACTCTGGGTCTTCTAGGTGACTCCATATTCAAAATGACAGAAGAACCTACAAGGCACGTGGGTTTTTGTATAGCATCTAGCATTTGTTGTAGCTACAGAAATCACATGCCTGAAATGTGTTAATCAATAACAAATGGAAAAAATATTTTAACTGAATTAAATATCTTTTTTCCTTCCCTTCTTTTACATTAACAGACAAATTGTTGTAGAGCTCCTTACAATGCTGTGACACTTTAACTTTGCAACTTGCAATGCTATTAGGCATAGCGGGGTTTAGTGTTTCATGTGACATGCTTTTTCCTTGATTTCCAAGTCCTTGATAAGGCTGTTTGAATTACTAACAGATAGGACATCGGAAGGAGGTCGCTTCAGGGACCACTTAAAGGTTTCTGAGGAACTTGCAGTTAGGTGAATTCTCATAAAAGAGCTGAGAGTCCAGACTGAATCAGAGAATCACAGGTATCTGATTCAGTACAGCAAGAAATTAAGCAGAAAAAGTTCCACATATTCTTCTGTTAAAGAGGCAACAGAAAAATCCTACAGCACCACTCCTTTTTGTACTACATTACCAGTCACTCTTGAACAATGATGCTCAGATCATAGTTGTGTATTAATCTTATCACTTTCCACTTTCATCTTGGCCATTTATTTTCTTACTTATAAGGACAGTGGGCTATCCCCTACTTTTGTACAGTCCCAGAGATTAAAGACTTATGTAGAAGATTTGGGTCAACTAATGCTTTCCTTTTTTTGCCTTTTCTTGAGGCTATGAGGAGGCTATGCTATGAGGAATGTTGCCTGAAGAACTTACCCCTCCAAATCAAATACTTTTACAATCCCGACCCTAAAAGCTTTTGAAGCTAAAATATACTTTTTCCCTCTAGTTACGCATGCTAAGTTTTCCAGAAATTCCTTTAATATAAATATGTACGTGTGTGTGTGTACACACACACGCGCGCGCGCGCGCACACGCACACACGCAGAGCATTATCTTGGCAAGGAAGCAAGGACAAAAAGACTTAGCAGCAAATTATTTAGATAAGAGCTAAAAATCCATAAAAGACTAGAAAGTCATCTTGTTCTTGTGTTCTGTTTTCCTCCTTAAAACATTGCTATTCCAGAGCAGTGTGAAAGAGGAGCTTTGGGAAATGAAACCCTTCCTACAACCACAGCAGAGGATCAGAATTGGTTACCACTGTCCCTAACATGTATCTTGGTCCTGTCCACTCATCCCTATGTGACAAGTTCAGTCTCCTGTGACTTCCCTAACCCACTGCCAGCTAGGTTAGCCAAAGTAGCAAGAATTAACAGAACACACCCATCTGTCCCTTAGAAATGAGGATGAAATGCAAATATGCCTGTTTCAGGTAAACCAAAAAGAAACTATCAAATTATCTTCACCTTCAGCCCCTGCAAACTGGGATCAAGAGTGGTGGAAGATCTCCTGTTGACAAGTTCCCTCGCACAACCAGTGCTGCAAAAAGCTGTCAATAAGGTGAGGTCTAGTAAGCAGACTGTAATTAACTTCATTATGCAAAAGGACTGAGGAATGGAGGGTGAGAAGGAGAAGAAATGAAGTAAGAAATGTGTCCCCCAGGTAAAGTTGCCCAATGCCAGCATGCTGGGATGTACACAACCTCTGGAAGCAGGGGGCTCAGAGAGTCTGCCTTTGGCTAGCTTACTGCCCAGGCAGCCTGTGAGACACTCTGTCTGACTGACTCCTTAAGGTAACCTGCAGAATATGCCCCAGATGGTGAACTTGTAACTAGAGTAAGGGCTAACGACTGTGGTGGTGACCCCAAGCTGGTAGACATGTGACCAGGCTGGGCAGAGGGCCTGTTCCTCCAACAGGGATCAAGGTCAACCTCCAAAGCAGTAAGGAAAAACACAGGTGCAAGAAAAAACTTCATGTCCCTAGGTGAGGTGGCCACTCATGCTAGCACTGCCCTCCCCACCTCCAGCTGTGCCACCTGCACCATCACTGCCCAGCTTTGCCCCTGATTCGCCAAGGCAGGGAGAAAAAAATATATCAAGTTTCCCAATTATCAAAACACTATTGTAACAATGAGCTCTTGCTGCACCTGCTTCCTTAGTGCCGAGTGAACCGCCACAGTTCACCTCCTGCCACAAAGGGGAGCCTGGCCAGTGATGATTAACTCCAGCAGAACACAATAGTCAACATCTGACCTGCCTGTGTGCCAAGGAGCATGTTTTCCTTGTTTATCTTGCACAGCAAGGTTTTAGCATCGCTTTTTTACAAAGGCCATGCCTACTCTAGATTCCCAGACGGTGAGTCAGCCGTGGTCCCCGGGTGAACCTGGACTCACGTGGTGGAGAGTGAGGAAACTTCACCCCGTGGAAGGGTCAGGCATGCTTGCCACCAGAGCACGTTCAGATTTTAAAAAACAAACCTGTTTCCTACCACCACACTTTAGCCTCGGTCAGCATGTAAACAACTCATGGAGGACTGGATCTCAGCACTAGCTGCGCTTCTCATGCTCCCTGCCTATCTTTTCAGCCTGAGGGTTGCAGCAAAGTGTGTGCTTTTCACCAATGCTCAGCATTTTATCTTTGTTGTATAGAAGCATTATTACCTTTTTTTTTTAATCAAGTTTGAGTAATCTGTGTACATTACAGGTCTGTCATGTTTTAGTTCTTAAGCCAACCAGGCTCTCAGTCTAACATGCAGGATGTGGATGTGCTGTCTCCAGCAAAACTCAACAAGAAGAACAGGCCTCTGAGGTCATGAGCAGCCAGTTAGAAATTAGAGTAGCCCTGAGGCAAAGGAAATTCAGAGGCAGTTGAAGGTTTCAGTTAAGCAAGAAAAAAGTCCAACATTTAGAGGTTGTACTACAAGGACATTTGCATCCCACAGCATTTGTCATCCTAATAAGTAGCTTGTTAGAAGTCAAAAATATGCAGGTAATGATATTTTGCACCACCTTCCCACTTTTATAGCATACTGCAATGAAATATGAAATTCCCTTTTGTTAGAACAATACAGATAATATTCTGTAAGTATATTACATTGTGCTATGAAATGGGGAAGAGTTGTCATGAAAATGGAACTTGTTATCACTGCTAAAATGGCCCCAAAGTGCCTCAAACCTTTGTAAGATGCAAGGTAGATTAGAAAGTGAGAGTGTTTGTTCTTCTGCTTATGCTGCAGTGGGCTTTTGCTCTATCCTTCATTCTGGGTGTGTGTTATTTTCATGGCACTGCTGTATTATGAATCTAATGGTATGCAATACCAAGTGAGGCCAACCCCATGTATCAGTGCCATCTCAGTGTCTGTGATGCTGCTGTAGCACCACCCCATGAAGTCCAGCCCAGGTCTGCTCAGGCTACTTGACCTCAATATCCTTCTACTTTTGTTCTCTGACACTTTGTTTATATTTTCAGAGCTTGCCCTGTGTTATGAGTTGGGTTGAGGGAAGTGATGGCATGGTGGGAATACGTCCTATCATGGAGATATGAAGAGTGCTCGGAAGAAGAGTAATGAAAAGGAGTCAACCTCCTCAGGGCATCCATGCACTGCATACTCCCACCATTCACATTGTCTGACCTGCCTTCTCTTAACATCTTCTCCCCCCAACCAGGACAATTTGCTTCATGGGTCTGGCCCCAGTTTAAATTTCATGGAAGTCAAAGTGGCAGAAGTAGAAATGTTCCTCCCTTATTATGGACCCTGAAGTATGCATAATTTAGTGGAGAGCTGTGGAGATCAAGGTAGTATACCATTTAAAAATTTGTTTGTTGATTTACTCTCCTTGTAATTACACATTGGTTTCATTATTCCTATTTATTAAAGAACTAAATATAATTAAAGTTTTGTCTTTGAGCTGAGTGAGATTTTGTTCGGTTACTTTCCACAATCTCCTCTCACGGGCAGGGTTAGTCTGGACCTTGGTGAAAGCTGTGAACTGCAGATAGGTATGCCAGAGATTTTCCGCACAATGCCCACAAAGTTTCTGAGACTGATTATGTCGTAGCTTATTTTCAACTAATGTCAAAACAGAAAAAGTCAAGCCATCAGTCCACATACTGAGCCCTTCTTTGCAAAACAGAGGACCTTTATGAAGAAGCCAGCATTCGCGGTACACTATCATAAGTGTCCAGCAACTTGTGTAATGGGCATACAGATCATTCCGAGGTTTCCCCCATAGAAAATCATGCTGGAAATCACGATTTCAATCTCCAAGACTCATTCGTCCCAGAAGTTTTTCATTTGATAAATGAACATATCGTTTAATTTGAAGTCATGGTATGGATCTTAGCTTGCTGAGTGGCTGTTTTTAGAAAGCATTGGTAACATATGTGGGATAGTGGAGTTTTGTTTTGGTTAGAGGTTTTATGGAGGGGTTTTTTTTTCTTAACAAGTACAGCAACACAGGCTGGATGGATTAGAATACCTCAGACATGTCATCATTTATATTGTCATGGACTGTCACAATGATTGGTGTTGAGAAAGGATGCGATGAAATGTTTATGTGGAAAACTAATCGTTGTTTAGTGGTTTTTATTGACACTTTGCCTGGTATGTGCTACAACATTTTGGGGGGGGGGGAAGAGGGTGGGTTATTTTGCTTTTAACTGTCTAGCTCTTACAATTGGTCTAATTCTGCTCCTGCTGAAAACCTTGGGCATTTTACCATGCTGGTGAGCAGGCCTGGAGCCAACATGTCTACAAATGAAATAACATAAGCCTCAAGTCTACAACGAGCTCTGAGCAGAAGAAATTCCATCTCCATATATGAGATCTTGCTCAGCCGCAAAACACGTCAGCATTAAGCCAGATTTTGTGCAGAGCAGCTATATAAGAGCAACACTTTAATTTCGAGGTACTACTTTAATACTAAAATGTCAGCTGCTGTTTTCCAGTCTGGGAAGCACATCTGAATTCTTGGTACTGTTTGCCTTGCTAAACAGTGGCATTAAGCTCTAGCTTCACCTCTTTTCCTTAGAGAAAACAAGTTTCTACCTGGAGAAACCAGTTTCTATTCTCCACTGTGGATGCAAGGGTTAAGGGTAAGCAGACTTCTGGGCCTACACTAAACTTGAAGAAAATATAAAGGAGCTATATTTTTATTGTGTGCCCAGGTGGCCAAGAAGGCCAATGGGATCTTGTCCTGTATCAAAAATAGCGTGGCCAGCAGGAGCAGGGAAGTGATCCTTCCCCTGTACTCTGCGTTGGTGAGGCCACACCTTGAGTATTGTGTTCAGTTCTGGGCCCCTCAGTTCAGAAAGGATATTGAGGTGCTGGAGCGGGTCCAGAGAAGAGCAACAAGGCTGGTGAAGGGACTGGAGCATAAGTCCTATGGGGAGAGGCTGAGGGAGCTGGGGTTGTTTAGCCTGGAGAAGAGGAGGCTCAGAGGTGACCTCATCACCGTCTATAACTACCTGAAGGGAAGTTCTAGCCAGGTGGGGGTTGGTCTCTTCTCTCAGGCACTCAGCAATAGGACAAGGGGGCACGGGCTTAAGCTCCGCCAGGGGAAATTTAAGTTGGATATCAGGAGAAAATTCTTTACAGAGAGAGTAATCAGGCATTGGAATGGGCTGCCCAGAGAGGTGGTGGATTCACCATCCCTGGAGATTTTTAAACGCAGATTGGACGTGGCACTGAGTGCCATGATCTAGTAAATGGACTGGATTTGGACCAAGGGTTGGACTCGATGATCTCGGAGGTCTTTTCCAACCCAATCGATTCTATGATTCTATGATTCTATGATTTATAATAAAAAGTGTGTCTTTTTTTCCTTCATGCCAATCTGATCCAAAATTGGATGTGCTCCACTTTAAAGAAAGGTAAGGGAGTGTTCTAAAAATATCTAGGGTAATGACATTCATCCCAGACAGAGATCTGTCATCCCAGATCTGGTACCGCACAAAAAACCCAAACAGTTTTCCCAGTGTTGGTCCTTCACCCACTTCACCTGGCTAACCATACCAGCAAATTCACTAGTCAGAGGATGTGGGAGCAGCACCTCAGGAGCGTGAATTTCCTTTACAGCATTTGGCTGGAGGGTAGATGCTTGCTCTAAACACTCTTTTTCACAAAAGGCTGTTAAGGCAATCCCTGGGGTGTGAGAAAACAGGAGGTGAAACTCAGCACAAAGGAACAATAACAACTGCACACAGCTTCTTCCTTCTATAACAGGGAGGAAAAAAAGTTCTTGACTTTCACATAACTTCCACCTCCTGGCTTTCCGTCAGCCATTCCCCAGGCAGTGGAGAAGGCTGAATTTAAAATGGAGGTTAAGATATGCCCTGGAGCATACTTAAGCCTTCTTAATTGTTCTTGTGATGATCTGTACTTTGTAACATGAGAGAGGCAGTGGGCATCCTACTGGCCTCTCTCTTCCCCCATCTCATCCTACGCTTCAGATAGGTACCATTTTATACCTAACAAAGAAATAGAGATTGAAATTATACCTTCATCAAGCACAGAAAAGTCAGACAAGCTTGGGAGTTAATGTCCAGGATTACTGGAAACATTACCTAAAAGAATGGTTTTCTAAAACCCACTTGTCAAAGGATAGATGTCTGCAACTGAGACATTGTCAAAGATTAGACTCCAACACCGATGCATCCTTCTGTAAGGAAGCAGTGGGACAAAAATCAAGAGAATGAGCTGGCAGTGAGGAGGTGTCATGTCACAGCCATTTTCTTCCAAGTTGTTTTGTTCAGCCAGACTGAAGCCTTAGTCAAAACAACCTTCTTTAGTAAAACAGTAGAAGAGTCAACTTGGTGTACATTTCAAACGATACAGTATTTCTTCATAGCAGCTTCCTAATCTAAATGAAAGTTATCATTTTTTGATAGGCATGCTTTCCCTGTCTTTCTATGTTGTCTTGGCATAGAGTAGTTCTCTAGGTCCACTAAGTTTTGATGTGTGTACATTGGTATAATTTTTTATTTCTGGGGTTTAGATTTCTGCATGTATGTATGTAGAAATTAAGTTTAGAGACTAGACTGAAATTCAGCATTCAAGAAACAGGAAAAATATTGTTCCAACTGCAGTTTGTCCTCTGCCCCACCTCTTCAATGGCACCATTCAGGCTGAAAAATTTAGCTTGGTGTGAATTATTAACTCCTTGTTGTATCTTTAATTCCAGGGAGATGAACCTGTTGCAGACCTCAGCTGCACCTATACCCAAAATAAAATCAATTTATTTACAAATACATTTTGTACCTCTTACAATATCTTTTGCATGTTTAGTCTTAGCTTAGCTAATAAAAGGGATTTATAAGGATGGCACATGGAGAAAACAGAGCTGTGCACCCAGATTTTCCTTTATGTACCACTTTGAGGATGTGAGTACCACTTGCAAGCATAGTGGGAAACATAGAAGGCTACCTGAACAGTGGGCAATTATGTTAGCAACAAGGGACATGCTACAGATAGGGCAGAGTTTTGTAGTTAACTTTTTAAGGCATAATGTGAAAACAATAAAGAATTTTTAGATATGGCAGTTTATTTAGTTATCATGTTAATAATTGAATTCTGATTAACGATTGTAATTAATCATTATCTATGGATACTTAGGAAACTGTCAATAGCCATAATGGGTTCAATCAGAGAGTCATGTAATTCAGTACCCTGTCTCCAGCAGTGGGCACAAAGAGGTATGCAGGAAACATAAGAGACTGAGCACATATGATGCAGTGGCTAAAATCCATCCGCCAGAACTTTCTTATCAAATAGCAGAAGCTCCCAAAGGAGGAGTAATGTTATGTGTCTCCAAGCATAGATCTCTGTGCTCACTGAATTTACTTTGGAAATTACAAAGGAAAACTTTGGGTTTGAAGATGGTTCTAATACTGGAGAGATTTGCACAATATTGAGGAAAATTGTGAGGATCTGTAAATTACTGTAATGTGTTCATGAGTGTTCCTTGATTTGACTATCTAAGACTCAAAAACCAGAGGCAATTGTGGTCTTTCTTGATGATGTTGGGGTCACAAAACATAGATTAAATTTCCAGAGTTGTTCTGAACAGAAAGTATTTAGGTGGCCATGGGAACACCTGGTGCTCAGAACCTTTTGTAAGCGGAGTGCATTTATATGGGAGCTCTGTTTCCTTTTTAGCAAGCAAAACAGTCAGCAAAGATGGGAACTGAATATCCAGATCATTCAGAATAACACCTAACTTGCCTATTATGTTACAGATTTCTCCCACATTTATGATTCAATTTAAGAGGTAATTTCAATGAAATTGAACATTGTGACTGCACAATAGACAGCTGCTAAAAGATAAATGCTGAAAAGATATATTTTCAGAGGAAAAAAATAGGTTTTTTTAATGATGAAAGTTTAGTTCCCTTACATGTATTATTATTACACCTTCTGAGATAATATTATTTGTGCAATGTGATAAATTATTTTCTGCTATCTGTAGGAAGTGAAAAGAACATACTTGCTTTTATAATTCATTGTTTTTGATTAAAAACCTACATTCTCTTAGCCAAAAGATGGAGCAAGCCACTGAAGGCTTAGTCTGCATTTCAGCTCTCCAGAGATTATTAATCAACGTGCTCCTTCTCCTTTTATAATTAATTAAGCAACAGTCATATAGACCAACATCTTGAACTATCTGAACCAGAGGATCAGAAATGTTCAGTTCAGGATCGCGACAAGACTTTTAATGGCTAACACTGAGTTTATATGGTACACTTGCTGCAAAGATTGCATTAAAGGAAAAGTAAGGTTAAACACCAAGCACTGGGATTTCAAATTTCCAGTATTTAAATCAATGAAAAATTAAATAGGTCTGGAAAATTTAATTCAGACCCTTTGTTCACAGTCTTTACACCATAAGTCTGTGTTTTGTTTTGTATAACAACTTGACCTCACATTGTCCTTTGCCATCTTTTCTCCTTCCCCTCTCTCCCTCTCTTTTATTTCTCTTTCTTTTTGTTTTTTCCCCTAGTCTAATTTATTATTCCATCTTTGCTTCCTTTCTTTCTTCCTCATCCTTTAGTGTTTGCTGCAGCAGGCACAAGGAGCCTCCGGGGTCTCAGTTCTCATGTCTAAGCACTATGACAGCCAAAGAGTGAAATGGCAGATCCACATTAGCTTCTACTTCCCTCTCTCATATGTACTCAATCAGTTTGTTGCTATATTAAAAAAGGAAAAAAAATATCCAGCCATCAGTTAGGGATTTTAGGAGAATGTAAGATGTTTGGTGGTTTATGCAGGTAAATCTGACAGTGAGATTCAATCAAGCCTTGGAGAAACGATGATTTATTATTTTTATCTAAGGCAAGGCAAAGGCAAATGGAATCACAGTCACTTTATATGAATAGAGGAATCTGTATTTACAGATGCATACGTATGTGTAAACATGCTAGCTAATAACACACATTATTTCAGAGCTGATCTGCAGGACAGGCTTCCAGAGTAACTGCTTTCTTAGATGCATTCACAATGGATATTTTGTCATCTTTCTCCCAGGCTTGTCGTGTCACAGGTCGTTAGTGGACATTATCTATTGTGAAAGCAATCTTGAAAACATTGTGAACTTTGAGCTGCCTAAGCTCACAAGGAGCTGATCATACAATTGAAGAACAACTTGAATTAATACTTAGCAGGCCACACGCAAATGGGACACAATGATGGCAGGGGAGATGGCTATTCTCATGCTGTTGAAGTTTACTTTGAGGGACTGGTAGACAGCATGTATCACAGAATCATATGATCACTGAATGATTGGACCTCTGGAGATCATCTAGTTTAAACCACTGCTAAAGCAGCTTCACCTAGAGAGAATTGCACAGGTCGTGTACCAGGACCCCACAACGAAAGGCAAAGATGGAATGATATCCTCCATGACTGCACTAAAGGAAGAGTTCCCTTCAGTAATACTTGTCTCAAGAACAGATCCAATGCAGTTGGGCATTCTGACAGTTGCAACGGGTACAGGGCCATCACAAACAGTACACAGCCATGATAAAGCAGCTGTGTCCCACCTCTCATAGAAATTAACTTTCCAGAGCAGAAATTACTATGTCTGTTAGCTGTACAATGTAACAAAGGTGGTGTGCCTCTTTGAGGTAGTACTTGCTTCTTAAGAAATAGCATAAAACTACATCTGTAAATCAGCAGTTCTCTAGTAGCCATCCTTCAGCTGCTTTACCATTAGGCAAAGTCAAGACTATCATGAACTAGCAAAAATGGGCTTTGCAGCCACATCAGAAGATTTCTGGCCCACTGTCAAGTGGCACTCAAGGTGGCATGGTCTGGAAGATGACATGGTCCTCCAAAGTCAGACAGGAAAGAAGGTATTTTTTATGACACGTTATCAGCCTGACATCTCTGTGAAGACACTGGCAAAGATTCACACTGGTGTTAATTACAGATTGACCTGTGCATTGCCTTCCACAAAAGGAATATGAGCACAATTTCACTACCTAAGCCAGTAGTGGTAACTAAAAAAGGATATGTATGTTCCTTCCAATGTGATAATATCAATATCCAATATCCATATGTAAATACACCTATCTGGGTCATTCTTGTTAGCAAAAGCTTTTTATTCTTTCTGTTGTTGGTTTGTTTTTTTAAGCTTTCTTTCACAACCTTACTGGTAACATCTTGGTTTAGAGGTGTCAGAGCAACATGAATTCAATATTTTGTTATGTGGTGGGTCTTGAGGTCAGCACATTGCAGACATTACAGGAATGCTGTGATTGCTATACAGCCCTTATTAGGGTGATCACTGAAGGTTTAAAGGGTAAGAGACATTTTGAAACCAGCCAGTCTTACATACCATATAGATGCACCCAGATGTTCTAGAGATGCCTTAGGAATCTGAAGCATCAACAAGAGGAATCACACCAAATTTGGGATTCTGTGAGTGGGGCAGAACTTGAAAGAGCCCTAAGAGCAAGAATAAGCTTGGGGCATAAAAGAGTAACAGGCAGAGCTGAGCACAACTATCCATTATACCTCCACTCCCAAGGTATAGATGCACATTTTTCAAGTACGTTGGGGATTAGTTATTGTAATAGCTGTGCATGGGGTTATATTGACAGAAAGTAATGAAAATATTGCCTAAATTGGCCACTTATAGAATTACAGAATATTCTGAGTTGGAAGGGACCCACAGGGGTCATCAAAGTCAAACTTCTGGCCCTGCACAGGACAGAATCACATCATGTGCCTAAGAGCATTGTCCAAATGCTTCTTCCAATCTTCACAAAGCTAGCTACTAAAATATTTACAGGCATGCCATAAGATGGAATAATTAAGTGTAACATTAATGGATTTCATAGTAGGTGCTATGAGTATCCTGTAAGTGTATGGGTAGCCCATAACAGCATCTTTTTGCTTTCAAATTCCCCAGACAATGTGAGATTTTCTCTTGGTATGGTCTTGCCTTCACATTAAACACCATCATACCTCAAAGACCACATAGATGTTTGATTGCCTTCTCAGCCAACCAGTTAAGGAGAAGCACTATGTGCCTATTTACTCACTGACAAGCAAAAAGAAAGACTGCAGTCGTTTGCATCCTTTTATTTGTTTTAGGTTAACTTGACCTCATTGACCTCATTAGGTTAACTTGGCACCTCTTTGTACTTGAGGAATATTTCAATTAAAAAGCAGACTGCAGAACAAATTGTTTGCTACCAAAATACAATGCAGTCTTTTCTGAGCATTATTATTATTATTAAAAAAATAATATTACTAATATAATAATATGCAGTATTATGAATGTTGTACCACAGTTTAGTAAAGTACACTTGAGTGCTTCTCAGTATTAACAGGGCTTATGGACAGACTGATAAGCCTCCAGTGAAAAATCTTAAAACACAAAAACAAGTAAATCAATGGAAAGGTATATACAGCTTGTTGTTTTCATTAATTTTGCATAAGTCAGCTATAATACAAATATTTCATTTGTGGCAGCATCCAGGGTGTCTCATATGCTTGTGCACAGGACACAAAAGGTAAATCCAGAATTATAAAATCCACCATACTTTCCCCCATGATTCAGGATTATACGGGATTTGTTTTCTCAAATTGTTTACTTTTTTTTTTACAATCTTTAATACCCATATAATTTCATATAAATATAAGATACTTAAACATTGATGAAAATATTCTGAATCTTATGAAAAGAAAAATAATGTGCAATTTACTAAAGAACACCAAAGGGAAGTGGCACTCTTAGTCAGAATTTGAAAACTATTAATAAAAAAATGTCTTTGGAGATGGCAAGCACCCTTGGCAGTAAAAGGGCTTAATGTTTTTGTTTCTTCTTCAGTGCAATGAAAGTAAATGATTTCTATGGGGAATAGTCTTAATTCAGTGCTGCATATTCCATTACCTAAACCAATAGTGGTTTTTAATGCAATACGTTGAAGATATTCATATGAAGTAATTTTTTCCATAAAGTTTTCTGCAAAGAAACAAAACAATGAGAAATGAATAATTCATATGTTTCACAGGGACAGGGACACATTTCATTTACTTGTAAAAATAAAAAAAATGTATGTTGTAAAGTAGTCCGTGTAATATTGGATCAAATTCAGTGTTATTAAAAGTTGGTGTGAACTTGAGGCCTAAGGTTCAGGAAAGAAAACTACTAAAACTGTACAGAAAAAAACAACTTTGAGGTCTGCTATAGAAAAAGTAGAAGACTGGAGAATATGGTTTAAAAAATTTTTGTAGGAAATATTTTCTGTCAATGAGAACAGTGAATCCTCTTTTAGAAATGTGTAAACTGATATTAATCCTTATCCACTTCAGTTCATCAAAATAGTTCTACAATTACAAAAAATTTTAAAGGGGTATTTTATTTTAAAAGATACAGAATTTGATTTTTTTCAGCTCTTTTCTATTGTAGGTTTAGATTCAGAATTTACAATTTTTTCTTAATATTGTGTTGGGTTAACTGCTCAGTGAATAATAGGATAAATGAAGCTGGAAGGGAACTCTCAATATCAGCTAGTCCACCCCCCTGCTCCAAGCAGGGCTGTCTTCAAAGTTAAAATAGGTTGCTCAGGGCTTTGCTCAACTGAGCTCTGAAATTCTCCAAGGATGGAGATTCCACAGCCTCTCTGGCAAAACCATGACCTAATGATATGATATAATAGTATTATTCTTAGACCTACCTTTTTTTTTTTTAATATGTGAGGTTTGTATCTAAATTCCAACTTTAAATCCTGTTTACATGACACTTAAAGCTGTACAAGTCCTGAATTTCTTGCTGCTAGTTGAATAGTATGTTGAATGCATTTCTGTTACTTTCAGTATTTTAATTATATGTATGCAAAAGACACATCAATAGACAAAAAATGTAATACTTTTAGGATGTCTTCAGTGTGTACAGCAATCTAATGCTGAATTCATTGCGGTAGTGCTGAATAAGCTTGGTATGCCTGAAAGTGTTTAATATAATTACTATACCAAGTATTACTTCTATGGAATAAGTACATTAGTTTAAGTCCTTTCCATCTTCTTAAAGTAGTAATTAAAGTTTAATGTCAATAGATAATTCACTAGAAAATGCTCATTTTCATTCTTTTTCTTTTTTTTTCTCCTAAAAGAAAGTAAAAAATCGTCTTTTTCTCCCAGAAGAATCCATAAAAGCTACAAGTCTGGCACATTACGAGTCTCTTGGTTGACTAAACTCAAATTAACTAAACTTATATCACTAATTTGTAAGTTCTGAAGAGGAATTCAGGTTATTCCTTGAGAAACAATATTTTTGACATTTGAAAGAATATCTGCATCTTTGAGAGATGGTATGCATTATTGTAGACACAGATTGGGAAGACCTGTTTTGGAGATGATGAGGAAAGTCAAACCAAATTGTGGTAAGTTCTGTAGGCACTCGTGAGAAGCTAAAGCCAACGGAGTGGTGCCGTAAATTTTTATTTTATTCAAGGTGGGGGAGACATTGCACTATCTAGCACTCCTTCTGCTGAAAATATCAAGCACAGAGAAAGTGATGAGTTTGGTTTTTAGTATCCACCCTAAATTCAATCAGCAAGATTAAAATCCACTACGATGTGCATGTAAAGCATGTATCTCCTACAAACAGAAAATGCATTCTGGGTGCTCTTTCATCTGCCTCAGTAGACCGGAGTTACACTGCTCACCACTCAAGAAAGAATTTAAGTTGATGGTGGTGGGTTTGGCTTTTCTGTTTTGTTTGTTTGTTTGTTTGTTTTGTTTTTGGTTTGGTTTGGTTTTTTGTTGGTTTTGTTTGTTTGTTTGTTTGTGGGTTTTGTTGTTGTTGTTGTTTTGTTTTAATTATTTTTTTTCTATTTTTATCTTAAAGCTGCTCTGTTATTGTGAAACCCTAGTGGTCTTCCTATCACTCAAACAGCCAGAATATGTAAAGTTATCCATTATGACAATGTATAACTGTAACAATAAACCATGACTATCTCTAGTGCATTCTGCATGTTGAAATTCATATAATTATATTAGTTAATAATGGGGGATTTCTATTTGTTCTCCTTTGTTGTTTTGGGTATTTTTTTCCAAAGAGCTCTTCATGAAACTTTCAAGTGTCTCCTACCCATGATTCCTTGTAGGTGCTAGGTTGTCTTATCACATATAGTGTAAGGAATCCCTTCTTCCTTCTCCTTTTCTTTTTTTAATGACTGGAATTACTACTTGAAAACTCTATTCACCTTCTTTTGAGAAAGCACATAAAAATACAAAATCTCTTCAAAATTAAGCAGTCCATAATAATAAAATAGAACAAGACAGTGTTTATCTATTGACACTAGCATGATATGTTCAGCTAAATTGAAATTTGGATTATATATCTTTCTGTGTGTATTTAGAAAAACATTTACCCAACCACAACCTTTGCTTCAGTTTCTTGAAGGATAGATTTGCTTTATTCTCATCTCAGTGACTACACAAACTATCCAGCCTGACCTGCAACAAAGGAAAAAGTTCCTTTGTAGTGGTGCTATGAAAATGAATTTGAAAGAACTGGCCACACAATTGCTACAAATTTTCCTCCATCAGTTTTAGGTAGTGCTCTCAGATTTCTATCTGAGATTTCCTAGGGAAAAAGTAGGTCCCAGGACCTCTACTTTTTTCCAGTTTACCTACAACACATGCAACCTAACATGGCTTATGCTATGGAAACAAAGCGTTGATTCTCGTTAAGAACAATGTCAAACATTGGAGCTATGACGCAGATGATCAATTTGCTAAGATGATTTGGGTTTAGCATAACACAAACATGCAAACATGCAAACATTTGTCATCTGGAAAACATAACAGAGTTTCCTGTCTCCAAAGTCAGACAGGAAAGAATGTATTTTTTATGACACATTATCTCTTATCTCTTCGTTAAGACACTGGCAAAGAAAGATTCACACTGATGTCAATTACAGATTGACCTGTGCACTGCCTTCCACAAAAGGAATATGAGCACAATTTCACTACCTAAGCCAGTAGTGGTAACTGAAAAAGGATTTGCATGTTCCTTCCAATGTGATAATATCAATATCCAATATCCATATGTAAATACACCTATCTGGGTCATTCGTGTTAGCAAAAGCTTTTTATTCCTTTGGTTGTTGGTTGGCTTTCTTCCCTGAGAAATATATTCAATTTTCAACAAAAAAATACCTATAGAGAGTAATGTTTCCTACAATCCCCCTGAAGAATTTCCATAAGGACCCCAAAAGTTTAGAAGAAAATTACCTGAGTAATTTTATTTTGCCAAATATCTTTACTAGTTAGTGCTAGGCACTCCAGCAAGAGCATAATACAATATTGATTATTAGAATTCCATAAGCAGGGAAAAATCTTACTGCATTATACTCTTCACTGTAAATTTTAGGAAGATTTATACTTCTTTTCCTATACTCTATCCAAAAGAGTTGATTATGAATATACAACAGTAAAGACCCAGGAATAAAAATGTTTTAACAGCAGTTTATACTCCAATTTAACAAATAAATAATATCTTCAACTACATCATGTATTAATTATGACACAGCTGCTTTTTTTTATAAGGGTTTGAGAGATAATACAGTAAGAATGCATCCTGTCAGGCTGCTTTATCCTCACTTCTTGGGTTTGGAGGAGGATGGAAGCAGGGGGTTGCTTTGTGATACATGCCATCTCCCTGAATTTAAGAAGAGTTTTACATCTCTTCCACACATATAATCCTTTTGATGAACCCTCTAGAAATAAGACCCCAAAAGAAGGAAGGGGAGGAAATGAGTACCTTTTTTGCACAGTGCAGACATTTTTGGTAGGGAACAGCCTCTGTCACTCACTCATCCTCTGTGTTGTGTGATCTGCAGGCAGAGATTCATGTGTGAAATAAGGTAAAGTGCAGAGAAAACCAGTATCTCTCAACTGTGTCATAACTAAGATGACTTATTTCTTTAGAGTATATATATGTATGTACACACATAAATTTAGCTGGAGCTGGAATAAAAGTGCATAGGAAGGCATAAGAATATTTTATTATCTTCTTCTACTAGAAAACCATTCCTTTCATTCTTTAGCACTTACGTACAATTGGACATGACCTTTATCTCCTGAAGCATCTTTTTGCTACAGAGAAATTTCTTGAATTTGTTCTGGCGTTTGAATTCACTTGCCTATTTGATTATTCATTGGTTTAGATCGTATATATCCTTGATTTTCAGGCAAATCATGATCAAGTGCAGGACCTCTGTCTATTCACCAGCTTACTTGTGTCTGCTGTGATGGCTTGTAGCTGCATACCCACAAAGCCACAGCATGTCATTTTACTTCTGTGTTTTCACTTGCTCAGCATATCCTCTCCTGATACCTAAATTTAGATTCAGTAACAATTAATTGCACAAGTTGCAATGCTGACAGGGTAGATGGTTCTGTGGTGATATTGTCTCTGATGTGCTGAACACTGCACGCGACAGAGAAGAAGCCTTTAATGTATTAAACTTAACAAGATGACAACTAATGGAGAACATGGCTTTCTGGATGTGTTTCAAGCTTGCATTTAAAACATGAGTATAAACTCTTTTGCAATCTGAACTGTTTTCTATATGTTTCCTAATTGGGATTGAGAGCTTCTAATGATACTGACCTGACATCAAGCCACTCACTAGGTTTGTTTTAGTAAAGGAATGAGCACTCTGGACCAAATTCTGCAAGCACTTCTTACGCACATACCTTACTTTAAGCCACATGAATAGTTCCTTTTAAGACAAAAATCTTTCTTGTGCTCTCAGGTTGAACATGTACTCTGCTGCTTTGCAGGAGAGTGCATTGCTCTCAGTAGCTTTTCACCCACAACAATTTAATTATCTTATCCAATATCTTGTTGTTTGGCCTCTAGGTAAGTCATTTAGACCAAAGACCTCTCTAAACCTTCTTTCTCTTTCTGTCTGTTTAATTAATGCTCCATTTTTTTAAGCTGCTGCAAGTGCTGCTATGCCAGACAATGTGGTTTGGATTAACTTGATGTTATTTAAAATTTACTTCCTTTCAGCAAGTTAGGAGACACCCAAAGAAGACATGCTGAAAACTAAGTAGAGATTTTGCATCGAGTTTAAGTTAAACACATATGCCTAAACAATCTTCTTGAGTTTCCCTGTTATCACACATCACCTGAACTATGTCTGTCCTGATGTGGGAAAACACAAGGAGAAAGGAATCACAGGCCCACTGTGTCTGTGTGTTTTCTCTTAAGTGTGGGGCATATGTTACATAATAAATTTCACTGCAATTTAAGTGTAGTCAGATTATTTTGAGTTTGCCTTGAATATTAACGCATATATGCCCATTACGATGATCAAACTGAAAAAACTTAAATGTTATCAAGCTGTGGCAGCTAGTTCACATGTCTTGTAAAATACTTCTAGGACCCATTTATGGCAAGTTCGTGAAGTTTCTCATGTATACGAGTCTCATCTTAGATCAAGGCATCCTGTGATCATGTCTCATGCATCCGTAATAGCATTACAAACAGGGTAACAAGTGGCCAGACTTAGCACAAACGCAGCTGTGTGGAGTCCAACCTAGTGAAATCTAGTTTATCTGAAGTCTAGTTTATGAATGTTCTTGCAAGACATCTTACACAGTACTGCACCTTCAAATGATACATCAGTGGCCTTTTGCTTCCTGCAGTGAAAAGAAATGTAGACCGCAGCACAGAAAATCAGTTCGGGAAAGTTCCTTGTGACAAAAATGCATTCTTGCTTAAGAACATCCAGCATCCTCTGCCCAACCCAAAACCACAGAGGGTAAGTGACAAGTAAGTCTCCTTCTCTAAAGCCATAATGAAGAGCTATATTAACAAGGCAATAAGAAAAGCTTGTAATAAATTAACTGCTTAGTTTTTTCAGGGAACATAAAATTTTTTCCTCAGTTTCAGCCCATTCAATCCTCTGCGCTAAAATGCTCCCAATGGCTGGCAGTTACTTGGCCCCATGGGGAAGCCGTGCTCTCCCTGTGGGAGGTCTGCTGAGGATGCTGCCCACCCATGGTATGAAATATGCAATGTCTGTCTTCTCTACTCACCCACAGCGCAGCAACAAGGAGCCCAGAAAGCTTACTTAATACCTCCCCGTTTGTGTGCAATTTCTTTATGTTTCTGCAGAAACAGAATATCAACATCATCCTTGCAAAGATAAGAAAGTATGACCTTCACTTCCATGCAGTCGTTTTATCATGGCTTTATATTAGTGAGTCGCAGGATCCTAAAGAGCAGCAGATATGACATTCATATACTCATGTTATTGGTTAATTGTTTGCTATATATCAAATTCAGTAGCCTGAACCTCTTGATAGGAAATTTTTTGGTACAAAAGTGTATGTGCATGCACACTCATGAATGTGTGTGCACAGACATAAGGTGTACACTTGTGTGTTGAACAGTTCCCCGTGAGAAGTGATGTTTTAACAGTGTGTTTGCTGGAGTAAATGGTGCTCACACAGTTCCCAAGGAGACGTAAGTTACCCATATGCTGTGCTTTTTTATCTCTTAAACCAGATTTACTGTGAAATTATGTGCAGTATGAGATGGTGATTTTTAGCTTATCTATTTATCTCTACTGGGACTTGGATTTTTGTCTTGCTTTACTTGTCTGTGAACCTCCCAGTAGAAGATTCATTTGCATTCACTGAGATGATAAACAGTTTCTATTCTCCAGTCTTGTTATCATTTTCTATTACTTTTTTTTTAATCAATTATTTTTATTCATTGATAACCAGGCTTGTAAAAACAACTTTGAATAACCAGCACACTAAAACACCCACTAGAAAACAGTTTACAAGAAATATCTGTCCCCTGCCCTTTGACGAGTTTTCATCCTATTCTAAGCAAACATTTTGGAACCAAGTCCTTTATCCTGGGCTGTCCAACAGCTAGATACAGATGCACCCATCTATCTATCTGTCTGTCTATCTATCTACCTAGCTATTTACCTTTGGTTTGCTAATTGAAACATTTTTCCTGGATAGTTTGCTTTCTCGGCAGTTATTTGCAACATCTGAAGCAAAGTGAATATAGAAAGGACCGACTTTGGGAAGTTTTCTTTAAATGCTCAGATCCTCAGTGCTTCATATTCTCAGGAAAAAAAAAGTAAGTGAAAAATGAACAAGTCATGGATTTTCAATGCTCTAATGACTTATACTAATGTATTCCTTCCTCTAAATACAGATTTCTATTTAAAATTCAGTATGCAGGGGTATTATGAATTCTAGTTTAATAGATTCCAAATAATTGCCCTTTAGAAATGATGAATAGCTGTTTAAAGCCACTGATAAGAATATACTATTTCTCCCCTAACAATGGACCTTCTACATTAACTGTATCATATATGCTGGAAATTAGTTTATTAATTTTTTTTATTGATATGCAAACTACAAGCTGATGGCAGATGGCAAATAACCCCTTTACTCTAACACCAAACCCTCCAAAAAAAAGCCTTGTCTCTGCTACAGTTCTTGTAGGGGGACAAAAAAGAGAGATAAGAAGATAGCTTTTATATTGAAGGCAGGCCACTGAAATGCAGATGATGCCATTCTCTCTTGCACTCAGTTTTCAGATTTTCTGGCATAAAAAGAATAAGATATAAGATTGAATTAATGACCAGATTTTGCAGAACTGCAATTCAAGATGCTTTCTCTCTGCTGTTCATGCTATCTCTGAGTGGCCTTTAAAACAACTATTCTAGACTTGTTCTTTCATTTAAAAGACAAGCATCCAGAAATACTGAAATTAAAAATACGTTATTCATATATTCAACATAGGAATGACCTGACAAAAAATTTCACTTAACAGAGCTGATGGTTTCTTCATAACATATGAAACGTTTTGAAAATACCAAACAAAATAGATTAAATGCATCTGCAGTTGAATTTGCAGTTATCATAAAACATGACACTGGAAGTTTCTGAGGTTGTATGTGTTTTGTGTACTAAACACACCTGCTGTACTTAAATGCAGCACTTGAAAAAATATATGCAAAATGTGAATATATTAGAAAGCTAACACCTTTTTACTTAAAAACTTGGGGAAGGATGTGTGTTTTGAAGTAATATTTCAAATATTTAGGGAGATATACAAAGATATTGTACACCAACAATAGTGCTTTTAACAAATAATGAGGTAATGCAAAGCTGTAATATAGTGCTATACGTAAATAAATGGTTTTTCATTGCATAATTGTTGGGTTATACCAAGCTTTTAGATTACTGGCAGAAATAAAACACTTAGTGGATGAAAATTGAATGTATATACATATATATACATATATATTGGATTAAGAAACTGGTATTTCCTATCATGCGCATATTATGCAATGGAACATCCTAGTACTAGTGCTCACTTGCTCTCTCTGTTCATATGTGACTGCATGTAACTGCATTTCTGCACAGAGAATTCATCTCAGCTAAATTTTGTCTGTTGAAAAAATATTTACCAGTGTCCGTACTTGTTAAAGCTAACAGCAAAAAGAAAACCTCTTTATTAGAGGTTAGAAAGTTACTGTAAGAACTGTTCTACTTTTCTCATTGCCATCAATCCTACATACAAGGAACTTAAATTTCCAATTAATTTCTCTTGGCAAAGTTACCAGCAGCACAAAAGATCCTAAAAGTGCATTAAAGCAGTTTTAAGTCTTAACCATAGTTGCATCTATAATGCTTGGCTCTGGTCCCTTTAGCCTTTTATTTTTTTTCTATAGGATCAGGGCAGTTACCCCCATCTCAGGGCCTTTTCTTCCTCCCTCTGGGGTAGGCTGCCTTCTCCACACACCACTGGTACCCAGAAAAGAATGGTTCTTCTGTTTGTCTGGCTGACTGCATATTGCATCCATTGCTCCATTCAGCCTGTCTTTTCAGGTCTGGTAGCTTCTGTACAACTTAGCTTTTGTGCTCTACTGCCAGGGCTTTTCTGAAGCCAGACGCTTTTTGAAAAGAGGGTATATTTGCATAAACAATACCATGTGAGGAGGTCTGCTGGAAAGAAAATCAAAATTCAGCTGAGCGAATCTTCCTGAACAACTCATTTCTTGCAACCAACACCTCCTATCGTTACCATCTGTGTACTAAATTATGGCTGAAAACGTGTGCTGCTCTTTCTTTTCGCTTGCTCTTGTGTACAGATTCCTCATATCAGCTGAAGTATATTTTGTTTTCAAATTTAGGCTGAACAGAAACCCTTAAACAGAATTCAGTATATGGAATGAGGAAAATATAGTTGTATTAAATAAGGAACAGAAGGTCCGCCATGCATTAGATAGCTTGCAACCCAGATTGGATTTGTACTGAAGGCTCATCAAAATGCATATCAGAAAGAAGATCTACCCATCAGCTTGCTGAGATTTCAGGTCAGTGATGGCAGGGCAGCTTTATCAGGAGAGAGCAGAGAGAAGAAGGCTTACTGCTGCGAATGATAGCTGAAGGAATCATTCTGGAAAATATGTGGTCTTAAATCTTGAGTGGCTTAAAATATTGGATATACTGAGCGCATGTGTATATGTATCCACATAAACACAAAAATAAAGAGTTCATACATATGTATACGAGTGAATTCATGTATATTTCTATGCACAAGCAAACATGCACACGTGGTCTGTGCTACAGCCTCTGTGTGCATTTACAATATCCTACACATGGGAATAAAAATAATTAGGCTAACCCTGAAAAAAAGCAGGCAGGCAAATCAAAAGTAGCCACACGGAAAAAAGGAAGAATAGACTTTCATAAGCCACTGCTCAAATCTCCCGCTTATTTGCATTTTTTATTCAAATATCTAGCTAGGTAATGCATCTCTCACTATTTCATTAAATCTCAATCTTAATTTTGTTTTCTTACTCAGGTGCTTTGGATATAATTAATAACAATATTTAAAATGTGTCTCCCCTACTGTATTAGGTCTGCACATACAGCATCTAGTGTTTTGCACTGCCTATTAAATCACACTCATATGTCAGAAAAATGGTGCTTATGGATGTGTTCAGCATACAAAACTATCACAGATGAGGGGTTTTTCTTCTACCCTGCTACCTTGATCACTGCCCACTTTCCAAGCCCTAGTATCAAAAGGATTGGGAGAAGACAGATTGCCTCCGACTGTTGGCTCTATCCATGTGTTGGAACAGTGTGCACATGGGATTTTTGTGGGCATTTTTTATTGTTCTGGTTTCTTCCTGCACAAAATCCAGTGCAAGGGGCAAGTTTGAACAGAAGATCTCATATCACGTCTTTTCACTTACAGACAGGCATCCTATCAAACTGGTTCTCAAATGTCTGAAGTAGCCCCTTGCCATGAATCAAACTACACTTCTGTCACAGGGCTCCAGTTATGCTTGTGTCTTACCCTGAGGAGGTATCCAAGCAGACAGCTAGCAGAAATCTGGAAGACCATACATTCACTCGTTCATTTCCAAGTCCTCTGTAAGATGTGGAGCTTTATTATACTTACCTGGAATGTGAAGTGGTCCATTTCATACAACACTGGAAAACGAAGGTCAATGAAGATCCTTAAAGAAATTGGGCTTAGTAATAGTGACTCTTTTCTTCAGATTTCATTTTGGGGGAATCATTCCTATAATTCTCTGCTTTTCTGAGGATTTTCTCTATATTACCTTCACAACCCTGACCAAGAAAAAGAAAAAAAAGGAAAATAAAGTCACAGAAGAAATAATAATGTTTATGTAAGAGAGACATTGCCTGATTAATATTAGCTGTTTGTTCATTATAGTGCAAGAAAAATTAGAGAGGAGGGGATGGTTGGAAGTAGGAGAAAAGGAAGAGTGAACTCCATATTTTTTGCAGAATGTATTTTTCATGGAGTCTGCAAAACGCTTTGGAGGGGGGTTTGCATGACTGAATTTTGTAATCCCCATAACTTGGAAATCAATAAGATAAATGGAGGAGAAATGAACAGCTAGTGGCCTCGGTCTTGATGATTCGAGGATAAATCCTTTTAATAAACATGAAACTGCAGCAGAGCAGAAACTCTAAGTCCTACTTTTGATTTAAAGATGTTTATCTCTCTATCTGCTACATTTCTCAGATTTTATTCTCCTCGTATCTTTTCAATTTTATCTCTCTGGTTACCCATATGGTTAATTGTTTTTTGCATTTATTCTTCAAAGATGAAGCATGTGCATACGTACATAACACATTAATATATGCAAGCAGTGGGGACATATAGTTTGGCTTTGTAGTAGGTCCCAAGAAGACTTAATGGAAAATCACTATCATCCTATAGTCATTTTGTTTATGCTTGAAACATGTTGTTGTCTGTATAGCAGAATCACATAGGTGAAAGGTAGAAGAAAATAAGGGCAATTTCACTTAAGGAAAACTTGCAGAGAAATTTTGCTGGTGATGGTGATCACAAAGAAACTATCATAAAAAATGAAGCAAACTGCACCAGTTTCTCAGCATTAGAACTCCTTCACTAGTTAATCCATCAGAATTGAGATTTGTCAAGGCTTGTTTTATGTAATAAATGTTTGATTAATTTGTACATTTCTACAATATAACAGAAATAATTTGGAAGTTCAAGATTTAATATCCAGGCTTCCTTTATATACACAAGGGGGGGAAAATACATTTAGATCTCTCATTTATTTTCCAATTAACTGTTCTTTATCCGTGCATTAATATTACAGATGTCTCAAGAATAATTAAAACAGATAAGCAATTTATAAAATCTTCACATTTCATGCTAATTACCATAATGTAATGTTACATTTTTATTAGCAGCTTTTGTTCCCTCCCCCCACTGTTAACTTCTAGGAACCCTGGGGCCTGAGCCAGTCAGCATGTTATAAATCTTTGTTAAAATACGACACGAAGCTAAGAAGCTTGCAACAAAGCAAATTGGACAGTGATGGAGCTCTCCTTTCTTTACCTTCATTTCCCAACAGCCAGCCTGTCATCAAATATGAAAACAATGATGGCTTTCCACAGTTTCTCACTGTGAAGGCTCAAGGGCTCCCAGGACAGAGGGTTGTGAGGATGGGCTTTGAAGTTGTCGGTCCATGAGAAAGACAGAGGAGAGCAAATTGATCCGAAGATCCTGATACAGACCTAAGTCACAGGCCCAGGAAGTGACTGTAGAGTCAACATACATAGTACCACTATATCACACAATTATATTCACAAGAAATTAAGTCCCATCTCAAAATGAGCTGGCTTGTTTGTTCTCATCATTTCTATGCAGGATTACTATCAGAATTCAAAAACAAGCATTCAAGGAGGAATTCCTAGAGATGCTTAATGTTCAAGCCATCAAGTGAGAGAATAGAAGTGCCACACTGTATTACATGAGCTCTTCCACACCTCTGTTCCAGACTTCGGTGGAACCATACTCACAGTCAAGCCAAACACCACGGTTATCGTGAGCAGTTTGGAATAAGAAGTAAAAATAGTTTACATTGATAAAGAGGTTAACTTTGCTGAAATATGCGACTTCATATCATTAAAATTAAGTATCTCCTCAAGTGTTTAAAAGGATAGGATAAACTCGTCCAGTGAATGAGCAACAGTATCAGCTTCTCTGGTAACAATACCAGTGGCCACTACATCAGCATGTGCACACACAGAGGTGCACACATGTATGCATGCCATTCTATTCCGGTGCTGCACAGCAGAGCCAAACACTCAAGTGTGCTATTAGTTGCATGTCTTAGCAGCCTCTTTCAGATCAGCCTTTAAGCAGTAATTTGTGTCATAATGAAGATAATGTACCTCCATATGTTTCAAAAATACACTCATCTAAGCTTTCAGAAATAATAATGTAGTTTATGTTTCATTTTGTTTTTATTCCCGAAACAGACTTTGATATGAGGTGGTGGAAAGGAGATAAAATGAGATAAAACAGCTTGCTCCAGTGCCAAGTCCTGAAACCTTAATTTAAGGAGAAGAGTACGTATGTGTATCTCCTCAGCTGCTATCCAGTCTATTGATTCAAAGCTACAAGACCTTTTTTGTATTACTTAATTTATTTTTATTTATTGCAACATTGATAGAATTCAAACTGCATTGGATAATGTACTAGATAAGATACCTTTTTAAAACCTCTTACTGAGATCCTATTGGGACTGGCATGTAATTGAAAACACTTAATGGAATATTTCAGGGCATATTGCCAGAGAATGAACAAGAGAACCACATTTTATTTTAAAATGCCATAGAAAAATCACTAAAATTATCGCAGCTCTGGTTTAGTGTAGAAGAGGATGGGTATTATAATTTACATAGACTTTCTTTCTGAAATTATTTTCTCTCCTTGTTACATTTGACAAGTCACCCACTGTCTTTTCAGAAATGCCTGACATTCTTTTTAATTAAGTAGCGAGGGGTGACAAGCAATACATTTTTTAAAGATTGCTGAATGCATTGGGTGTGTTTTCAGCCTGGGGCCCAAATCCCCAGTTGGTTTGTTCCATTGGGAAGAAATTTCAGTGATTACAACTTCTGCCTTGACCTATTCTAAGATGGTACAAAGCCAAATTGTAATACTCTTTGTTAGTACTTGCTTTTCACTGTCCTTACTTCTGTTAAGCCAGAATAATATTTGGGTCTTGGAGGGCTCAGAACTGTTAAGTTCTGAGGTTTCTGATAACAATACAGAAAAATCCAGACAAGAGACTTTTCAAAGTGGAGGTTTTATCATGAATTTCCTGGGTGCTTGCTTGCACAGCCCCAGAAAAGGAGACATCCTTCTTTATCTGTTGTAAGTCAATTGAGGAACAGAGAGTTTAACTGGCTTCCCTTCAGTCACACAACAGACTACCTAGAAAGCTAGGAATAGCAGCCAACCTGCCTGTTTCCATAATCCTACAGACTACTGGAGATCCCTTGGAGGCAGCTAACAGCCCTACATATTCATACTGCAGATTTACCATTGAAACTCTCCCTCAAGCACTTTTGCACAAGAAAAACCTTTTGCACCAGGAAAAGAGTTTCTACCAAGAATGTAGTAGTCAGAAGTACTAAAAGACATCTTCAGCTGACACAAAAAATCTCAAATATATAAAAGAAAGGAAATTCATTTGAGATGTAAGTTTTCAAAATGAGACTGTCTTTACACACAGAGTCAAGTATACGCTATTTTGCTGGTTCACATTTGGCCAACCTCAAACTAGGAGCTTGTCTTCACATATGTGAAGAATTACAAGGGAAATATGTAAATGTTTAGTTGTACCAGTGCAACTGACCCTTGAGCAAAGACCCTTAAGCATTCAAATACTGTAGAGGGTTCTACCTTAACCAAATTTGTAGATTAATATTGTTTAATTCTTACTTCTTCATGCCATAAAGACAGGGTCACAGGGTCCTTTTCATGACCTGATATTTAAAATTAAGACTAAATCCAAATAAAAGGTTTCAGCTCCAGATTAAAATGTGTTTTGAGTCCTGTTTGTAGCTAGGTCTTCTCAGAGAAATATCATGACATCTTAAGGGCGTAGCTCATCCCTTGTCTATAATCCTGGACCTGGATTTACATGAACATAGGCAGATGACCACACATAATTGCCATATGTCAAGGTATACTTGCCCACAGGTTAGAGAAGCACATTAGTAAATAGGGCCTTCATAAATGTGCAGCAAAACCAATAAAATATAGCAAATATACCGAGATTTAGTTTATTCTTTCCTCTTGTTGATTTTGTGCTGCTATCAGCTAATATTCCCTGTAGGCAGACTTTTCCCACTGGGTGCTCAGAAATTATGAGGTTCACTGGAACTGTTCTTTCTTTTTTCTGTTCCTTAAGTCCAATGAAATGACAACGCTCAATCTGGAAATTGAATGTGGTGAGGAAGCCACAAACACCAAGACTGATGTGGCTTATTAGCTTGATTCCTGTTTTGCAAAGGTCAGCCCCAAGCATTCCCTGATGCTGACAGATCTCATGTTGCAGTGATAAGCCAAATGTGGAAAAAGCCTGTGGTGAACAGACCTATCCATATCAGAATGAACACTGGAAAATCAACACACTCAGATTTCAGCCTATGGAATGTATGAGCTATCTGCATTCACGGTTTTGCCAGTAGAGGTATGGGGGATTTACCACCTGCTTGGGTAATATTGGCCAGTTTATTTAAAATCAAATCATGGTCTTCCTAGCCAATAAAGCAAACCAGTGTCAGCCACACCATCACTAATAATTAATGCTTCTTTTGGAATATGTCCAAACCTCTCAAATAAAACAATTGTCTGGATAACATCCTATCTCTCACTTGCAAATCCCATGCACTTTCTCACCAAATGCTCCTGCCATTGGCTTCTGAGGCAATGTGATCAAGACTAAATAACACACAGCATATGTTCACAGCTGGGATGTGTCAAAAGCAAGTTTTGAATCAGGGCATAGCACAGAGATGCCTAAAACAGCAGTGGCAGATATCTTCCTTACAGCCATGGTTTAAAGCCCAGGTTTGACCACATCTGCCTAAATTGACAAAATCATAGGTACCAATGACCTATTTCAGTGTCCGCTCCAAGCTGGAGTGGACATTGCCTTGGAGGGCACACTTCATATATCTTCTGGTATCTGAGGTGATAAACACGCACAGGGGACAAAAAATAAGTAATCAGTATTTGAATATGCCATGCAATTTCATATACCCATCATGGGGGAAGGGATTTGCAAGGGTGTACGTGCAGTGCTGCTTGCCAATAGACACAGATTGTTTAACAGTCACCTCCAGGCAGTAAAACCGGTTGCCAGTTCAAGTGCCAGGTAATTTTACAGGATAATTATTAACCTTACTGAAGTTATTAAAGTCTAGCTACTGGGAGACTTGTGAAGTGTGAATTATCGCTATCCGTCTGACCGGGAATGATAGCTAATCCCCTCAAACATTTAATGCTGAGCTGAAGATTATCCCCCTATTTAGATATTAGAAAAATCTTCGGAAATGATCAAATTACATACAATTTTTACAGTTGTGAGAGAGTATTTACAAGATTTCTCTTCCATTCCTCCACCACCCACCCACCTCCCTTTTTACTCACCCTTCTTTCCAACAATATACTAGGAAAACACAGTTCTGTTTCACCCCTCTCTGATATGGCCATCTTCTTTGTATACCACAAGCACCGAAGTAGAGATGTGAATCTTATTATATCTTCCATGGAGAATGTTTCTAAAGATGATAGCATAGCTAACACCATGTGCTAAGGCAGTCAGCGCAGCTTGTTCAAGGTCCCACAGTCTCCTCTCCTGCTTCCCACCCAAAGTAAAATTTCATGTGCTGTGGATATAGCCACTTTTTTTTCCTTCTTATCAAACCACTGGTGATGTGGTCACCTTTTTTTTCTTCCCATCACTTTCACCCAGTATTCTCCCTAGTGTTGAGCTTTTTCAGTATCTGTCTCAAAGCCAAATGCCACTAGGGAACGTTACAAGGTCAGAACCTGTGAAGGAAAGAGTGAGCAAGCTTAAAGAAAGTATCATATGTACATAATATTGTAAAGAAATCGAGGTTAACCAGAGGGGAAGAAATTAAGAGAAGCTGTAGCTCATTTTTTGTAAAGTCTCAACCGTTTCCTTGAAAAAGGAAATGATAGAATATCACTGAAGTGTGACCTCTTGCATATGGTATTCTTCACCATTGATGTTTCAGCCCTGCCCTAACACACAACCATGTGTTTGCATATCCTTTGTCCCTGGATGCCTGTCACAGTCATCTGTGAGGAACATGATGAACTTGACTATTTCTGCAGCAGTTGCAGAAATGTGGTCTCAGTACCCTCAGAGATGTTAAGGTCTTTGTTCCAAGCTGATGATGGTCCCACCCATTAAGCTCCTGTCACGTACCTGCATCCTTGCATACCAGTGTTAACTGCACAGATGGAGAGATGGTTTCCTGATGTGAGTTACTGCCATTTCCAATCCACAACTAGTGAGTGTCTGCCATTACGGAAAGCAGTAAATTTCAAAAGTCTATCCTTTGTTGATTTGTTACCCATCTCACGGCTGCTTCCTCTCCTCCCTTCCACATGTCTCTTTTGAAATAGCACATTTCTATTGGCGTGCTTTGAAGGGATGTTCCCTTGATTATCCTATTCCCAGATCTTTGTAACTGTCTTTTTTACCCCTCAGAGAAAAAAATGTATTGTGCTGTTGTCTTCCTTTTCATGTTAGTGCATATAAGCTTGCATTCCTCGTGCTGTTGGTTTCCTCTCTGTCCACATTATTTCTTGATACAAGATCAGGAAATATCTTCCTCAAGAACCATACAAAGGCAAAAATTTACTACTTTTATTTCACCAAAAGTGGTAAATTCATGTGTCAGTGAGATTGCAGGAAATGTAACCACACAGATTCTCCAGAGGAAACTCTTGTCTTACACAGACACAACTGGCATGTGGGTTTATTTTGATTTGGACTTTTCTGAATGTGGTACTAGATTAAATGGGGGGGAGGGAGCATTACTTTGTATGCTATATCACTTTGTCTAAGCATACTCTACTTACATGCTACTTATGTGCTGTTAATAGGCACTTTAGTTATTCCAGAAACTAAGAGAAAGGGACACTTGTACCAATGCATTCTCTTTTATAGAGCATCTTGTATCTTCGTTTTATTCACTAACTTTATCTGAGAGCTCCCAAAACACTGTCTTTTCACCTTTTACACTCTATATTATAAAGGAAAAAGAAACCCTTTGTTACTTATTTGCCTTTTTTTATAATGGTCCTGGTGACACAGTTTGTAAACTAAAAGAATATTGGGACAGCAACATTTAAGTGAGGCTTTTAAACTACTCTTTTATATTGATGGACTTAATTTGTTGAACTTCTTGAGCTTTCTACAAGTATAATGTGAAAATTAAAATAAAGTGATAAATTATTGGTATTTTTTTAGTTAGAAAGAGAAATAAACTGTTGCAGTCTCTGTATATACAGGGTGGTAAGGAATCTATGTGTATAGCTATAGATTCTGCTTAATCACAGTCCAGGGACCATTGCACCTCCAAATCAGTATTACTCATTTCATAATGCATAAAGCTGAGATATGGGACTTTTTTTCCTTGGTTCCTTTCCCATATTTTTTTGGTTAATCAGGGGCATGGCTTGAGTAAATAATTTATTCTTTTTGTTTTATTGTACCAATTTTATCCATCTGGGATTTTTCAGGTTATTCACTCTCTGAAGTGAATCTGTATGTGTTCAGACAGTGCTTAGTGCACTGTGGCTTCGAGCTCAGGTAAGCCTCTAACTAATTTCTATGTAAATAACAACCAAAGGAAGAATTTGAAGCATCAGGTCCCACAAAGACTTCCTGGTTGGTGGGTGTAAGGTATGAGACTCAGCCTGTCTTTAATCTTGGAGGACTCAACCACGTGTTTGCAATGGTAAGAAAAAATCAAAGCGTAATTATATTGTGCTCACTGAGGGGAAGGGATAGAAAAGGTCAGTCTAGACAGGAAAAATGGGTGAGAACGATTGTTTTGCAGGTCTCTGCCTCTGAAGTCACTCTGCCAACAGACTGGCGCTCTGTTATTAGACAAGAAGGCTCTTTCAACCTTAAAGTTGCCACCTGTAGCAAAAACATCTCTTTTCAGTTACATAGCAAAGTATCCTGAAAATATATTACATCAAATTAATAATGCCTAATACTCAGTTTTTATATTACCTTGCTGTTGGAAGGGAAGGTGTCCAGTGAAATTTATTTTATTTAATATATATATTGCATTCTGTGGCTGGCTTTTAGAGGACCTTAAAATAAATTACAATAAATATTTCAGTGAGACATGCCAGCTATATCAAGGTTGGCAAAACAGCAACAAGTCCCTCATCAATAAATAAAGCCAGTCTGGGGCTTTCAGGTCATGTTACTCCTTGTAGAAATCTGTTCAAACACACATACACATGCTGATAGGTAGTAAGATTTTTCTAATTTTGTAGTCTTTTTGAGGCTACATGTATCCACAATTATATTCTGATTGTTATCATGTCAATATTGTCCCTAATTTTGAAAATTATTCTTGATGATAGCTCTCTCTCATCCTAAGATATTTAAGTGAGAAGTCACATCACCCCATGTGCCTTTATTTTGCCAGGCTGAAAAATCATGCTTTTTCATTCAGGTTTGGTCACTCTTAGTGCAAACCATTCTCTAGAAGCCATTCTCCACACCCATTTTGACCTGAATCTCTCCTACTCAAAAATGAAGTCTTAGGAAAATCTGAAGGTCATCAGATGCAGTGTTCCTCGTAGTACAACAGTCTGCCCTGCTCCCATCACAGCTGCAGAGATGTTCTACGTACTTTGGGCATCCCATTGAGCAAAAGTGCATTCAAATGGGTGAGAACCAAGCCAATCTATCACCCAGGATCAGTGGGATAAGCGGTGGTTTGAGAACATGCAAAAGTAAAATATATGTTTACCATGGTCCTTTTCCTTTACATAGAGAGGATTCTGGTTGGAGGACTGTGCTCATCTGGAGACATGGATAGCAAAGTCCCAAGAACTGCACTCTGTCAAAACTGCTTGAGTCAAGGGAACCTTCCTTGAGTAATTAAGGAGTTTCAGAATATTTAGGATCTAGGCCTATTAATAATTCCACTGTGTACACACCTTGGCTCAAGAAGGTCTTAAATTTTATTCTTAGTAAGTCTTAAATGAGCACCTGACTTCTCTTGCATCCACTGTTCAGGAAGAATTTTTTCACCAGAATAAAAACATTCCCATATCTGTTTATTTCAAGGATTATTAATCAATTTTTGATTCTTAGTTTTCCTTCATTTCCTGAGATGTAAATCTACTCTGGAATCCCTGCCATACCTTTTTTTTCTTTCTCTATTTTTTCCTTTTTCTGGTCTTCATTTATTGCCATAATCAGGCTCAGGTTCATGTATTTTCAGCCTGGGTGAATTTAAAAAAAACCCACAATTTACTTCCTCCTGTTCTGTGTATCTAAATATGGTAGTGTCTTTTTCCTATGAAAACCTGTGACAAGAGACTGTTAATTTAACTCCATGTCATTATATCTTTCATGGAAATCCATGATGGGGAGAGGTCTTTACCATCTGCTTCCATCAGGAGGGTTATCTAAGTGTCTAGACAGTATAGTGATAGGCTTTTTAGGGTTGCTGATAGATAGATGGGGCTTTGGAGAGCTTGTATTTAATCCTCTTCAGATGTGGATGGATGTTTTCCGGCAGTCTGGGATGAAGTTTAGGATTGTATTTCAAACAAACTTACCCTGGAGTGTAAATGGGACAACTTTGACTAGTAGTAAACTTTAACAGGTCTGAGGGATTAAACGTGGGATTAAATAATATGTAAATCAGAGAGTCTGTATTTGATATACAATGTTTACCTTCTTTTGTTTTAAACACAAATTAAAATTCTTTGAGCAGAATAAAAAAATTATTCATGCCCATATAATAGTAATACCTTCCACCAAGAAAAATTGTTACAAAAAACATAAAAGGGACAAGATGGAAAGGGAGCACGTGTCTAAACAGACATGGATCTTTTATCACTGATGCTTTAAAACACACCAAATATTAAAAAAAAAAAATTTTAAATCTTTCTAGCTGCTCACCACTTGTTTATTTTGGCACGATATTATTCTCAGAAAATGAGAATAAGGCAAACGTGTATTTCCACCCGGTCGTGTTCTGGTTCTTGTGTAAGAGCACAATGCAGCAATGTTTGGGTCTCGAACAGCAGAAAGCAGCATCTGTTCTGAAAACTTGCCTCCGTGGAAACTTTTAAAATTTCCAGACATTCCTGTGCTGTGAGGTGTATGTCCTCCAGCAGTGCTCCTGCTGTTCCTGCAGTCCACAGCGCAAGGAGTGCAGTCTCCCCTGTGAAGTGGTCGATGTCCCCATGATCAAATGGTTTCAAAGCTGTTGAAAGAACTTTACCTGACAGGAGAAGCTTGCTATTGAGGTGCTAGTTCTGCATCTGTGCCCTTCTCTGGCTGCTCTGAGGCGAAGCTCTCAACGTCATCTCCTACCATGACCTCCTCACATGCAAGCCTCCCAGGCAGACCTGTATCAGGCTTTCCCCGGCTCCTACTCTTGCCCCAGTTCTCCAGCCATCTCACAAACTGAGTTTGATTACTTTGGGGGGTGCAACTGGGAGGTGGTACGCACAGCTCCCCTTCGGGAGATATAGTTTGTCAAGGGGAATTCGTCAGGGAACAAGTCAGGGACCAATCTTGTTTTTATTATTTACCAATACGAAAGTGGGATCATGAATAAATGAATGAAAATTAGTTATTACCTAACACTGTCAGTACAGAAGACAGCAGGAAGGAAGACCTTGTTGCCCTTTCAGATTGAAAAGTTAGAAATACAACTGTAAAATCATACATTTTATGAACAAATAATAAATATTTAGTTAATATATGTTATGAGATGGAATGTACTGAAAAATCAGAGAGGGTGGACTCGTGTCCAGGTTAGTCACATATAATATGGTTATGAGAAAGATGTGTATGGCTGTTGAAGATACATGGCAACTACCTCTGGCAGAATACGGAAAGCATTTATGCCCTATATTAAGGTGTTGATAGCATCCCTGCAGGAACAATGCACACTGTATTCTGACAATCCACATTTATGAAAAATAAAATTGGGAATGGAAGAAGTTTGTGCAACTGACCACGAGAATGGAGGACTATCATGCAAGAAAGATTAAAAGACCTGGGCCTGCTAGCCTAGCTTAATACAAACTTTAAGGAAATGCAATTGCTCAAGATAAATGTACACAACTGAAGGAGAACTACTGAAGTTATCAGACAATCCCAGCAGCAGAACAAACAGATAGAAGGGACCCATGGATGTAGCCATGCTGGGAAGTAGGAGAAGGTTTCTAGTCACCAGTGTCCAGAGATAGGAGAAGGTTTCTAGTCACCAGTGTCCAGAGATGCAGATCTCAGCACATGGAGAAGTGGCATGTTTTTCAGTGTCTTCGAGGCAGAACCAGATGTGTTTCTGAGGGACACCAGAGACTGTGGCTTCCTGTAAACGCAAAGGACTGAGCTGAGTGTCCTCACACATCCCTCACTACCCAAATCTGCCTCGAGCAGTTTGAAATTGCCAAGGAGCACAACAAAGCACACCCTTCTTACAATGTAGTACCATTTCAGGTTAAATTTAAGCTACAATACCAATGTGAAGAGGTACCAAAACTTTGACATGCTTTTTTTCCTGATCTGCAATTTAACCATCCTCTTGAACAGCCTTCTACAATTCTGACTTCCTCAACTCCCCAGTCGCAGAGTATAACTTTGCTCTTGCTTTTCTTTCCCTTTTTCAGGGATTTGTCTCATGAAGCTTTCTAACCTTTTTGTCAGACTGGTTCAGCTGAGGAAGACAATTCTGCACAGTACTGGAGAAGGAATTTAAAATCCTACTCTGGAGGCGAGTCCTTCATACCGTCTAAGACCTGTTTGTCAGCACATACTTCAGAGACTGCACAGGAGGAAATGTGTAGGGCTGAAGGACAATTCAATTTGCTGTGCCTTCAGTCCTTTACCTGTTGAAAGAGACTGTTATAATACAATGTATGTTTGACACAACAGGCTGAATGAAGTTCACCAATACACTCAACACAGACGCTGAGTTTATCAAGAGGGCTGTGTACCAGTTCAGCATGCGTACAACCCAAAGCTTTCCTTTCCAGGCCTGTAAACCATCTCAGCCTTTTCCAACACAAGATGGCCCTGCAACGATGCTGCCTTTTGTCCACCAAAAGTAAAGCTAGTAAATTATCATTGGTAAGCCAAGTATGACTCCTCTCCACTTCTGCAGAGGAGCACAGTTCCATTCTTCCGGTAGAAGTTTTATACTACCTTTCCTGAAATGGTTTTTTTTGAAAGGTAAGTGGTGTTTTTATTTCTGAAGCAAGGTAAAATGAACATTGCTCTAACTTGTCCTGGAAGCCAACAGCAACAACAGGACATATCTGCAGGTGAAGATACACAGCTGAGGGTTTCATGGGATATGCTCTGATGTCTGGCAGTCTTGCATGGAGGGATAGTGGATGCCCTGCATTTGAAGCATCACAGAAAGCTGATGCTAGAGTGAGAAGCTCTGGGACGAGCCAAGATATTCCTTTCCCTTCATCCGGGATTTAAAAGTCAGAACATTTGAGAGGACAGGGCTTTTTACTTGTATTTTGCAGTAAGCAAACGAATGCATGCTTTCTACTCTGAGACACTGTACAGCTATCAGTATCCGGTTTTCGTAACTGCCACATTTTATTGTTACTTCACAGAGAATATCAGGTAAGATAGAAAAAAATATTCTGTTTATTTATCTAAGGAGTTGTTATTTGACAAGTGAGAAACTAAAAATTGGATAAAAGTGAGAAAAATCTGCTGTGGAGAAAAATACTTAGTTGTAACTCAGAAAAACCACCCAAACTGGGGGCCTGCAACATGATCAGAAATAAAGGAAAGCAAGTATGAATATCCATCTTATCTGATCTGTGAAAGAAGAGCTTATATTCCTGTTACTGTGCAGGTTGTAGTTCAGGTATCAAAGCTCCAACTTCAAAAATTGTATGAATCTGTCTAAAACACAACTGTTCTTAACCAACAGGCATATTATAATTCCTCAGACTGTAGTTTATGAACTATTTAAATAAAAAAAGACTGATCATGAGTGGCCTCACAAATCCTATCCCACTGTCAATATTCAATAATCTTTTAACATACCGAAGAGTTTGTGTTGCCCAAAATACCAGGGTGCTATGATTTACTGGCTAGGATTGATTATGTTTCTGGTATTATATTGATGGCTGAAATCTTGGTTGGGGTAATTTCTCAATATGATGGAACATATTCTTAGCTTCCACTTCAGAGCATGAGGGTCCTTCTCACTGGGAAGATGACAGCATGCTCCCCAATACAGCCAGTGCTTACGGGTCCCTAACTGTTGTATTTGTGACCCTACACAGTTCTTTGTCTTTTCTCTAAATGCTTTCAGACTGTATTCTCCTGAAGAAAGTTTCTGGTTATCACATAAAAACAACCAAAATAATCACAGTTCCCACTGAAATGGCAAGCGCAGACAACAAGTCAACTGGTGAAAGGAGGGTTGGATCTAGCCACTTTTTGACAAGTCTTGCTAAAGGTTAAATTCTGACCAGTTCAGCATTGAAGCAGTAGCATGACAAAAGAAAGCACATAGACTTGCTTCTATCAGATCAGTGTAGGGTTCAGGAACACACTTGCATTTCTTTGCGTATAGCACAAGAGTGAAAAAAAGAGAAAGAGCTGAACCAAGAACTATTGCAAATTGCAGTTGTCATCTGTGCCGAAATCAGGTCCAATCTTTAAGCAACAGATGGGAGGTGAGTACACTTTCCTGCTGTTTGGACTTTTGTATCAACTTCCACAGCCTAGATTGGTTGCAGTCCTGAAGTGGTGGTGTGGTTTCACTCCAACCAGCAACCAAGCACCATGCAGCCACTTGCTCACTCCCCCACCACTGGGATCCGGGAGAGAGAAGAGTGAAATCTGGGAAACTCATGGGTTGAGATAAAGACAGTTTAATAGGGAAAGCAAAAGCTGCACACACAAGCAGGAAAACCCAAAGAATTAATTCACTTTGTCCCATATGCAGGCGAGTTCAGCCATCCCCAGAAGGGCAGGGCCCCATCAGATATAACAATGACTTGGGAAGACAAATACCATCACACCAAACGTCCCCCCTCTTCCTCCTTCTTCCTCTCTGGTCTCTATACTACGCATGATGTCATTTGATATGGAATATCCCTTTGGCCTGTTTGGGTCACCTGTCCCGGCTGCATCTCCTCCCAGCCTCCCATACACCCCCAGTCTCCTTGCAAGCATGGCAGTACAAAAAGCAGAAAAGGCCTTGGCTCTGTGTAAGCCCTGCTCAGCAATAACAAAAACATCTCTGTACTGTCAACCCTGTGTTCAGCACAAATCCAAAACACAGCCCCATACCAGCCACTGTGAAGAAAGTTAACTCTATATATCCAAAACCAGCACAGATGGCTACTGACAAAACTGGTGTCTGCACAAAACTCCTGAGCTTGACTTTGTTGAGTAACAGCTCTGCTGTAAAACTGATTGCCACAGATCATGGCTGCAGTAGGATATATTGCTGTTTGGATAACACAGGCCACGTTTCTGGGTTGCCGGTAAGGTTAAGGATGTTTAACAGAGATACTAGGAGCTATAAAAGGCTCCCTGGCCTCTGATTGCATTGCTCTGTAAAACGAGCTTGCTTTTGCCTTCTTTTTTTATACTTTCTCTTACTATTAATATTATTGAACAGACTTCTGTAGTACTTTATATCATGTCCTGTATGTTATTATCCTAAACTAAATTTTATTTCATTACTTGGTTCTTTGGGTGGTGAATTAGACCCAACTCCAATTCTTCCAGGCACAATAGAGACTATATAGATAAATATTTTGTTTCCTGTTAAATACTTAACATTAAAGAGTTGAGCACATTTTGCTCAAAAGACATCATTTATTGACACAGGACTAACAAAAGCAAAATAATCCATCTTTTCTCTGACCTCAACCTGCCACAAACCTTCACTACTGTGGGGATGTTTTCCTACAAATCTACTTATTTTACAGATGGAATATAGTGTTTTTCCCCATTGCTGAAAATGGAGAAGCTCCTGCTGGCTCAGAGCAGAGATTCTTTCTTTTAGAGTAGAATTTTCTCTGATCATTCACTAGATGTAGAAAAGCTCACAAAGCTGAGAGGTCTCACAAATTGCACCTTACTGCTACCTCTGTTCACGAGACAGGAAGTCTCATGTGATGACAGTTAAATGAGTGAGAAGTCTCACTAAATCACACTGCAAATTTTTCTCCTTGCTGGAGTGAGACAGTGTGCTGTAAAAAGCTGTTTGAAAGTGAACAAGTCCCAACTGAAATAAGTGAGAGCTGACAGGTTTGGTCCTGCACATTGCATTCCTTTGTAAACCAGAGAGATGCTTTCTGTGAAGATTTTCCATGCTCCCCTGGAAAAATAATCTTTTGTCTTGCATATACACTGTAAATAGAGACCACTTAATTGTAACAGTGGATGGGATTTATAAGGAAAGCTACACTTCTAAAGCAAGAGAGAAGAAAAAAAAAGGCTTCATACATTTAAAGAATTACATTTCAGACTGTGGGTGGATAAGAAAATAAGTTTCATTCAGTGTTGCTAACAACAGAAAGCTACCATCAGAACCTGAAGCACGTACCAGCGACAACTTTCTAAGCTGCAGGAGCAGGCTGCAGGGCCTCATGGTTCTCCTGTTCTCCGTAAAGCTTAAACTATTAATTGAAGGGAGAAGTTCAGCCTAGTCTTTGGCAAACCAATCTCTATATTCCACTTTGTCGTCATCCATAACAACTCATGGCTGCACACAGAAAGGAAAGAATTTGTGAGGAGGAGGAAGGGATGCAGTTGTAGAATTAATAAACCTAAGTTGCAGTGGGAAATTTTGGTTAGGCTTTCAGGAAAATCGTACTCCAAGCCTCAAATTAGTTGTTGCAGAAGGCAGTTTTCTATCACAAGAGTGAGAAATCAATCTGAGGCATTTTACCAATGTACTATAGACAAAACTTCTTTTTAATACTGGAGAAAAAATAAAAGATAACAAAAAAAAAAAAAAGCTATAACTAGAGCACACATAATTTTCTTCTTAAAAAGAAATATGAAAACCCATACACATTCAGGGAGCTTAATAGCTGATACATCTTCTTTTACCTCTGTCTATTGCTAACTTGAGGCCAGATGTTGATGCCTTTACTCAAAATGAATGAACTCTTAAAGCAAGTCTGTCATTGACCAAAACAGAATTGCAAGAGGAGTGAAGTACTATTGGAGTACTCCTTAGAGATGTCAGCACCTGGTCCTGGAAGACACATTCATTTTAAATATACTTCTGAAAACAGAGCAATGTTTAGGCATTGCCACTTTTGATTGTTAAATTGCTTGACAAACTTTCCAGCTGGCCCACACATACAAAAACTAGAACTAAAAATGTTTGCATCCAGCCAGAATGGTTACAGAATAAGCTTTATGTGCTTGCATGTGCACACACGCACACAATTCAGCTTTTTGAAGTAGAACCAAACTGAGCAAAAGAGAGTCCAGAAGCTTTTACCACTGAGCTGAAACAAAGGCTCTACTCAGTGCTCTCTATAAAAGAGTGAATCCTAACTGGAAGCATGTTTGTGGGACTCCTGTGGTAGTGAGAAAGCATCCAGCTGATCTGTTAAATGGATCACTGGTGAGGGAGCTCACAAGCCAATGCAAAAGGTGTTGAGCAGCAACCAGTCTTCTGAAAGATCAGGTAGTGAATGGGAAACGTGATCCAGAACCTGCAACAAATGAAAGAATTTCCTTGTTAACTCATTTCTGGAATTTGCCTTGCAAATGTACTCTCCAGCTTTCTTTGCTACCTGATGCCTTTCCCCGCCAGAAATCAGTGGTACATACAAATAAATCTTAAAAATGGGAAACAGGACACAGTGAAGGGCCCTATCTGCTCCTCCAGACCCCTATCTCTCTGCTGTAAACAGAGTTGCACCTGTTAGGATATATCAAATGATTGCACTTCAATTCCTACACCTTCTTATCAACAGAACAACAGGACATGTAAACTCTGAGAGTACCAGAAACTTAGGCAGGAAAGCAGATGATCTGTTCTGATTCCGAGGAAGCCCAAGAATATCATAAACCAAGAAAACCCAAGCAGACACAGGGACTTATAGAGACTTGAGCCAAATTAAATTCTTATTTTAAGAAAAATATCATAAGTATCATTCATATTTATGTTTGGGGAAACAACTGTAGTAGATTACTTTTCTGACTAATTCCCCAGAAGAAAGTGAGTGCTAGGAATGAAGAGCTCTGACTCAGGAGAGGTTTACAAAACTTGTGAGAAATCTTTATTTGCTTCTTTATCTTATTTGTCTATGTTCTGGTTTCATGTCTGAGAGTCACAGGATCATAAGATCAGACCTGTTCAGGCTGGAAGGGACCTTGGGTGTCTCTAACCCAACTTTCTACCCAAAGTGGAGTCAGGTTGTTCAGGGTTTTATCCAACTGCTATGTAAAAAACCCCAAGGGTGAAAACTATACAGTCTTCCTGTGTTTCTGCTCCACTGCTTGCCTGTCTTCATAGGGAAGCAGTTTCTCCTTATATACACTCTGACCTGCTCTTGTTTTAACTTACAGCTATTGCTTCATCTCCCCACTACACAATACTGTTAAGAGCCTGGCTCTGTCTTTTTGAGTCCTGCTGAGGAAGAGGAATATACCAGAATGTATATTCCCAAAACAACATGATGAGAACTTCTACAATCAGATTTAGTATGGGCATTTTACGACAGTAGACTTATTATCTGAAGGTAGAGTGTTACCTGTAAAGTAATACAGTCATAGCAAAATTGATCAATTCTGACAGAATATAGGTACAACATTTTTCAAAATCAGGCCTATCCAACTACTTGTTTGAATTAAGTTTTTTACATAAAAAATAATTCAATTTTGTTTTTTCTGTTGGGTCATCAGAGATAAATAACTACACAGAAACTCTCCAAATATTTGACACTTGCATGCCCACCAACACCATCTACACACCTAATAGCTAATACTCTCACCCACCTACACAGTGGTAGCTCCATGTTACAGATTTTTTATAATGCTGCTTTTACAAGGAAAAGTACATCAATATTCTCTACAACATCTTATGAAAATACAGACATGAACTAGGTAGAAGTACAGCAGATGGAAAATCTTCATAGATATAGAAAAGGAATGTTGTAAAGCAGATGGTTATCCATTGTTCAAGTAGACTAAAATGAAGCATGAGTTTCTTTGTATGAACAATATGACCAAAAAATTCCAGTCAGGAGGGTAGTGAGAGGTGGACCACATGAGAATTCTGTGAGAGTAGAGTAGGCCCAGTAGAGCCTTTTAAGAGCATGTTAACATCTGCTGGAGTTGAAGGGTCTACAATGGCATACTTCTGCTTCAAGGCAAGAGTTAGATGAAGTACATTTTCTGTCTGTATTCTGATTTCATGATATCATGATATTCATGACTCTTGTCACATGAATCCAGCTTTTCTTTGTCATCCTGAAGCAGTAGTTCCCATGCTTTTAATGTCCCATGTGAATCTGTGGTTCAGGAGTAATTAAAAATAGAACCAAACCAAACCAAAAAAACCACCATTCCTCCCCACCCCACCCCCCAAAAAAAACCCGCACCAAAACCAAACCCCCAAACAACAAACAACCCAAGACAAACTGACTGCTGGAGATAAAGAATAGAAAAATCATGGGAATGGCACAAGGACAAAAAGGAGAGCAATGAGTAAGCAAGACAAAAATCTGAAAGAGAACAGAAGTGGTAGTGTGGAGTGTTTCCCAAGACAAAAGACTTGATTACTCTTGTCAGCAGACTCAACTTCATGGAAGAGCTGTGGGTGAGACAGAACGCAAGACATGAGAAAGGATCCTGTTTCTGCCACAGCTCTTGCCCCACAAAACCCTATTCTTGAGTTCAGTGTCAGGGTCTGTTCAAGTTGGCAGGACAGAATCTGGTCTGCAAATCAGAGCAGAATCTGGTAAAGTGACTGTATCTGTGCTTATATGTCTGTACTTGCATTACACAGGAGGAATGGTTGGCAGTTAGGTTGCCTGGTTCCAATAATACTTTGAGGGGAACAGCAGAATGGTCATTTGCATAGCTGTAAAAGACTTCAGACTGCTGAGTGATTGAATGAAGAATGAAAATAAATATATTCACCATGAAACAAGACAGTTTGAATGCAGAGCACTTTTTCAACCCTCTACAGACTATTTAATAGGTGTTAAATTAGAGCTTGTCTAGCATAAACAGAACCCTTCAATTCTACCATGGCAGTCTAACCACAAAATAAAGGAAAAACCTGAGTGTCCTCATAAAGTTGAAGCCTGTGGGTTTCGGTTAAGAAAGTGACATGATTTTTTTTTTTTTTTTTTTTTTAAGATCAAAAGTTCAGTTTGGTTTCTTTTGCAGATTCCCATACCACTGCCTTGCCATGCTTTGCCTGAAAGGGACAGCAGAAATATCAAAATGTCTCATATATTCCCATTCTTGCAATATTTCTGGCCCAACTAAACCCGGGGTACTTCTGCTTCCCCTGACAACTGGCTTACTGAGGTCTGTTCTTCCAGAATGGTTATTTAAGAGGTGTGACTGCCAGACCAAGCCAAACAGTGTTTACTTCCTCTGCCGATCCTCTTTCCCAGAGATGGCTGTCACTTTCCCAGGGGCATGTATGCTCAGAGTAGGGCAGCGGTTCATCAGCCTCGCTGAACCACATACAAGGCAGCTATTTTATTGCAGCACTGTGCAAAGGGTTTCCTCCCACTTCTTTTTGTGCAACCACACATTATACATCTCCCCTAATGTGGGGAAGAGCTGCAGACATGGATCAAAGCTGCTAATAGAATCATGGAATAAACAAGGCTTAATAGGCTAACTACTTCAAATGTGATTAAAGTTACAAGAAACCAATCCTTCTCCTTAACCAGGCCTGGCAGTTCCAGGTTAAAAACTGATTTTGTGAGGTTAGATGCTCTTCTTCCACATTAGTCTAGTTTCTGTGTTTTTTCCCTGTTCCCACAAGCTGCAATTTACACATTTCCCGGCAGAGCCCTGCCAAGCCATCAAACAGACAAGCTGGCAACTGTAGAGACTGAGGAGCAGTTTAAAGCAGAAGAGCCAGTCAATTGCTCAGCTTCCTTCCCCCTCCCAGCAGGTCTCTGCTATACTTCTGTATTTTTATTTACCTCCCATAACTAGTAATTTATCAAGTTAACCTCTCTCTATAACTTGCAGACCCGTAATACTATATTGATTTAAAATACAGACAATACTAAATTTAGAGTGTTCCCTTGCAGCAGATGCTTCATGCAAATGCAACTTTCTGCATGTTCATCTTTAAAGCTATTCCACATATTAAAAATATGAAACAAGATTTTTTTTCATGTTAACTAAGCGTTATTGACTGAGGATGAGCTAAATGTACGAGAAATTAGCTACAGCAGCGATAGATCACATATAGGGTCATATTGTTTCATATCTGTAAAAATGGCATTTTATTGTTATGTATTTATAATCAGCCAGCAGAAAGTTCAAGAGAGTAAAAGACTTGCAACTGATGCCACCTGGAATACGATGAGATGAAATTGTTAAGGAAAAAAAATGTCAATATTTAGGAGACATGCTGGATATTTAAAGTATCAATCATTTTCTGTACCATTGAGGCTAAAACAAGGCTGACACCGCCTGGTAAGGGATAGCTTTTCCAAAAGGAAGAGTTAATAATCAGAAGGGACCTACACAGAGGTCTGTGTAATTGAGAACCACAGAGAAGGTGCACAGGGATTGAGCCTGTCACAACACCAGAGCTAGAGGACTCAAATGAAATTAGCAGGTAGTAGGTTTAAAACAAACAAAAGGAAGTACCTTTTTTTAACCCATTACACTATGGAAATTCATTACCACAGGATGCTGCATATGCCAAAGACTTGTAGAGCTCCAAAAATGATCAGACAAGATAACGGGAGAAAAGTTATGAAAGGCTTCTGAGCACAGAGGTACAGTAACAGTTGCAGGACATCCCCGAGCCATGGGTGGTGGAAAGCATGGCTATACCCTTGCCTGTTCTTGTAACCTTCTTGACACATCTGTCCTCAGCTGTCTCCAGAGACAGGATACTGCACCATGGGGCCCTCTGGTCTGAGCAAGACAGCCATTCTTACACGTTGATATTGACTGGCAGTCAATGTGCCAGATCTGGCCAATAGAGCACATCCACCTGCTTTGCTCTCTTTTCCCAAGGGAGTCCAGGAAAAGCTGTTCAAGAAGCAGGTGCCACCCAGATGGCTCAGCTACACTCAAAAACAACCCAGCACAGAGATGAAGGGCGACTGCTGGTGGTGCTCTTCTCTGTCAGGCAGAGACACAGCTTCCCCCACTCCATCAGAACAACAACCATTAGGCTTGCAGGTTCTCCTTGCATCTTCTGTCCCTCTAGGGAATCAGAAACGACGTTGAAGGGTTTGCTCAAAGCAGGACTGGGAGAAGCATTTAATGTGTGTGGGAAGGGAGTAAGACTTTGGCCAGACCCATCTGAGCACATACAGTGTGAGAGACTGATGTGTCCTGCCTGCAGCACAGGGGCCATGGATACCTACAGCCTAGACTTAGCTACAGTGAACACTGGAGCATTTCCAGCCTCATCGTCCATTGAAACATGTAATAAAACCAAAATATAGATCTAAAATCTTTAGCATCTCCTTTCTACTCTCCTGGTAGATCCACCGAAGGCAATGGGAGCTCTACTGTCAGCTGCCAGGGCATAGGATCAGAAAAAAACTTCAAGTCTGATCATAAAGGTTTTTTCCCCTCTATTTATCATATTTTTTCCTCCTTATGTTCTAAGGCAGGATGTTACATGGAAAATACATAATCTAGTGTATTAATCTAAATAAAATCTCTACTCCAACTCCTGAAAGTAGCCACCTGATCTCCCTATTCAGCAAAGATTCTGTGATTTATGAGATCTTCAAATGGCAGAAGCCAGAAATACCCTGTAAAACACCAGCTACATCTGAATATAAAGGATTTTGTAAGATGCTGTTAATATTCAAGGAACCTAAGAAGCACAAGTTCATCATCAAGTATTCCAAAACCTGATCGATGTTCATTTATGAATGCATGTATAATGTATATAGCTCAGTCACAAGTTCATGAGTTATGTGCCTGTAAAGAAATCTGTGAAAACTTAAACAAGAAGCTGTCATCCCATCAGCCTTGAAAAGCTGAGACAGCAGAGAAAGGTACTTTGCTAATGGAGCTCTGGTTCTATTTTTGTTTCATACTTAATGATTTCCCTTCTACCTTTTAGTTATTTCAGCTACTTTGCAATTTAAAAATAACTATAACACAGCAGAATAAAATACTCTGTGTTCCTAGTGATCCTTTTAGAAGAATGGATCATAACCTTCTTTATAGCCTCCTTCCAGACAGTAGAGCCTTTTTTAAGAAGTTGATGTTGTTTTTTTCCCTGCTCTGGTTTCACAGGATCGAGTATCTTTATTTGGGTAGAAGGAATTAAGGAATTATGAATAATTTAATGATGTATAACATACATTTTGGATACATATGCATAACTAATGTAATTTCCAGAAAACACCACAGTATCTCCTCCAGAAAAAAAACAGAAAAATTAATTATGAAAGGGACACACACTTCCCTTTTTCTTGAGCAAAAAACCCTTACCTTTCTAAAGCATTAAATATGTCAGGTTCTTTAAAATACAGCTAGATGTATAAATCACTGAACGATGGAATAGCTCTTAAAGAACTAGAAAAGTATCAAGATTTACTGCCATGGATGTATATTCTTTCAAACCACCTTTTAAATTTTTTTCCTTTCCATTTTCCCTTTTTATTTTCCATATCAGATGAATAAGGTTCCCGATTCCTATCCCTGCAGAGGGCAACAAAGAGCTTCGCTGCTGGTCAAATGATTTGATTGGCACCCTAATGAAATAATATAGCCAATTATACCATCCTCTGGCTACCAGGCACTGGCGAGGCCCCAACAGCCACCCTGAAGCTCTGAGGTGACCCATCACGTCTCTGAACACGATGCTGCTGCCTGGCCATGGGTGCACTTCCCCAGCCAGTTGTCTGTGTAGCCAGACTGCACATCAAAGACTTGATTGTGCTGGCTTACTGGTCCATGTATCTCCCAGCAAAATGTGTAAACCCTGTAGAAAGGAACACAGGCAGGAAAGATAGGTCTATAATAATTCAAAACATCACATAATGTTTTGAAGGTAGTTTGTTGTTATTTTTTCCCTCTACTCTAATGCAGTTGTTAAAGCACTAGCCTTTTAAAAACCTTGAATCAATATACCAGTTTTGCTTTGGAAGAATAGAAATGTTGACTTAGCAAAAGTGCAAAATAATACATAAAGTAAAGATAGGTGTGGAAACCGTTTTCAGGTTCTACACTTTGCTTTTTTTTGCAGCTGTTATTAGAAAGCCTGAAATATTTAAGTACGTGGTAGTTCGAGCTGCATTCTGCCATGTACAGAATATTTATTCTTATCCATATCTCTTCTCCCCTATCTGTAGGGCTGACTACCACTTCATATAAATGTCTGTTTGTGTATTTGTGTGTATGCATGTCAGAGCTGGGGAGAGCAGCCTTCACTCTGCCAGTGGCAGCTTCCAGTGTGCCATATGCATTATGGCTTGCAGCACAGATCGTGCCCTCAGGCTGACATGTTCCGTCCTGTATCTCTTCATTATAATGAACCCCTGACAGCACAGCGGAGCGTTCAGGCAGCAGGAACAGCGGCATGAGTCCACATCTTGGATGCATAAATCAGGGCTATCAGTCATCAGGTAAAGGACTATACTGGCAATCTGGGGAGACGTTGAGGAAAACACAGCAGAGCCTTAAATAGCACATAAAGAAAAACCTGACAGTGTTTTCTGTCGGGTTTGTGAGCTGTGCTCCCCGGATACATTCAGCTGGATGCAGTTATGAATGCATGCATGGATGCCTGCTGATATGCACCCCTACATTACCCAAATACCTACCGGCTGCAGAGCTTTGTTATCAAATGGCAAACCTAATGCTCCTTGATAAATAACTCTCTATCAGATCTGCCTTGCTCAGAACTTGGTCTAAGGATAAGTGCAAGAAAGTAGGTAGGATGGAGCAGCATCTATCAAGAGAAAAACTGACAGAATTGCGTGGGGAAATCCAGGAAGGCTTTTGGCCACACCAGTCTTTTTCCAGGTCTGAAACTGTCTGGGAGAGCTCTTCCCATGTTTACACAGGAAGGAAGGGTTTTCTTCCCACAGACTTAGCACATTGTGGATACAACCACTCCCTCAGGTGACTCAGACTTTCATATGTTGTACAACCTTCATACTTGCAAGTTCAGGGCCTAAAACATGTTTAGAAACTTCAGGCCTAGGAAAAAGATCCTGGAAACGCATTCAGAAAAAGTTAGTGTTGGAAGGTTGTTTTTCCTTGAGTCTGGTAAGGAAAAGTGGGGGGAGAAAAAAAAGGAAGGCTTTCATGTAGAATACACTGTCTCAGAATGAACAGTGAAAGAATGTTTAAAGTAATGTTTACAATCATACTGGAATTTTTCCCTAAATGGATATTTTTTCTGAACATTTCCTTCCATCCCCTCACCCTCCATACTTACCAAGGAAAATATTTGCTTTTCAAACTTGCAGCATTTCCAAAATTTTTACTTCTGTAGCAAGGTTAGGGCTGGGGATAGGACTGGGGCAAAGATCTGGGCCAGTAAGATAGGATAAAATACAGCAGATGTTGTAAAACACAGTTTATAAAAGAGAAACTTGATGCTAGGTTTCTGGCTGGTGCAGACCTGGTATCCTGACAGATTTGAGAAAGAGTGTTTATTTCTGGAAATCCCCTGTGAGGCTGACAACCTGTGCCAGTGTGGATGACCAGACTTAGTTTAATTCTGAAGCTCACAAACACCTTTCTGTAACAATCAGCTTAGGTGTAATGGTTCCTTACCATTCAGAGAAAAGGGATAAAATATGCTAAGGTCCCAAAATTAGGCCAGAGTGTGTCAATAAGTTGCTGGACCCAGCTAAGGACCAGCAGCGGCAGTGTCTGGACTCAGGCAGACCAAAATCCTGTCTTATCCATGTTCACCTCAACAAATTAGAGGACTGGGCAATCACCAACCATATGAAGTTCAACAAGGGAAGTGCTGGATTCTGCCCCTGGGGTGGGGCAACCCTGGATGCTTGTACAGGCTGGGCAATGAGATGCTGGAAAGCAGTGCCATGGAAAGGGACCTGGGGGTCCTGGTCGACAGCAAGTTGAACAGCCAGGAGGGGCAACTATGTCCTGGGGAGGAATCGAGCAAAGCATTGCCAGCCGGTTGAGGGAGGGGATTGTCCCATTCTGCTCTGCATTAGTTTGGAATCAGGTTGAATATTGTGTGCAGTTTTGGTTACTGCAATATAAGAAGAGGGAACACATGCACACGGTGGGGCAGCCCCAGCCGGCCCCAGGCGTGGAAAGGAGCAAGAGAGGGGAAACTTCGCCTGTGCGGACTGTGCCATCGTGGGAGATGAGAGGGGGAGCCCGGAACACACAGAAGAGAAGGACAACTCTAAACCTGGGCAGATGGAGCTCGATCAGCCCTGTAAGGCCATCCATCTAAGAGAAGGTCACTCTAATTAAACCTACATCCTGAGGACCTCGCTGCCACTGTCCAAGCTCGCTCGGCCCTGGCAGATGAACCTTAGGATTAAAGGGTGGGTTCAGTTCCGCACACATTGCGTCTCACCTAAAAAATCCACTGCGCAGGCTCGAAGGCCTTACCCACATTTGCAAAGCCCTGTATCGACATCTTCTACAAATGCAGTCACACAAAGATCAAAAGACAAAGGTATATACACCTGCCTCCAAAGGTGTACCCAAATTAACTCTAGCATGCTGGAACATCAGAACCATGTTCGATTCTGCGGATAGCGGACGTCCTGAGCGTCGGTCAGCCCTGATTGCCCATGAACTGTCATGTCTCAGCATTGACATTGCTGCTCTCAGTGAAGTTCACCTTCACGAGGAAAGCAGCCTTAGAGAACATGGTGCCGGTTACACACCTTTTTGGTCAGGTAAGCCCAGAACCAAAAAACCGGAGTTGGCTTCATGATCAAAAACTCTATTGTTCCTAAACTCGAAAATCTGCTGAGAGGTCATTCTGACCCAATTATCTCCCTATACCTTCCACTACACAACAAACAACACGTTGTCCTCTTTAGTATATATGCCCCAACTCTCCAAGCTGACCCTGATGAAAAAGATAAATTTTACACCGACCTGCGCCGCCTTACCCAGAAGGTTCCTGCAGATGATAAGATCATTATCCTTGGTGATTTCAATGCCAGAGTAGGAAAGAACTTTGAAGCCTGGAAAGGAATATTAGGCAAGCATGGTTTTGGAAACTGCAACAATAATGGTTGACTTCTGCTAGAATTCTGTGCGGAGCAACAGCTCACCATCACTAACACTATCTTTCAGCAGAAAAATAGTCTGAAGACAACATGGATGCATCCCAGATCCAAACATTGGCACCTCATTGATTATGTCTTGGTGTGATGGAGAGATGTTCACGATATCCACCACACACCACACTCGTGTGATGCCCAGTGCAGAATGCCAAACAGACCATCGGCTTGTGCGCTGTAAACTTACCCTCAGTCTTAAATTCAAACCTAGAAGGGGCAGTATCCCCAGGAGGAGACTCCAAGTTAACAGTCTCCAATCAGCCACAGTGAGAAACAAACTCCAGGCTAATCTTCAAACTAGGCTTGATAACCATTCCACAGATTCTGCAGATACCTCTCCTGTAACACTCTGGCACCATATTAAAAACAGCATCCTGCAGTCCTCTGAATAAACCTTAGGGTTTTCCCTCAAGAAGAACAAGGACTGGTTTGATGAAAACAATCAAGAGATCCAGCAATTGTTGAGGAACAAGAGAACCACCCACCAAGCACACCTTGCACTGCCATCCTGTCACACAAGAAAAACAGCCTTTCGCATTACGTGCAGCAAGCTCCAGCAGAAACTCCGTGACATTCAGAACAAGTAGTGGATTGATCTAGCTGAAAAAAACACAATTATGCACAGACACGGGTGATCACAGAGGATTCTATGAAGCCTTGAAAACAGCATACGGGCCTACATACCAAGCTCAAAGTCCTCTACTCAGCACTGATGGTCAAACGCTTCTGACAGATAAAACCTCCATTCTGATTCAATGGTCTGAACACTTTCAGACTCTTTTGAGTACCAACCGTGTAGTCCAAGACTCAGTAATCCAGTCCATCACACAACAACCGGTGAAGTACGAATTGGATACTGCCCCCACTTTAGGAGAAACCCTCAAGGCCATACAGCAGGTGAAAATCGGCAAGGCAGCTGGGGTTGATGGAATTCCACCTGAAGTCTGGAAACATGGGGGCCTTGCGCTCCATGCTAAATTTCACGAGTTCGTACTACGCTGTTGGGAATTAGGCGAACTACCATCAGACCTTCGTGATGCAGTCATCATCACTTTGTATAAGAAGAAAGAATTAAATCAGACTGTTCAAATTACCGTGGTATTACTCTGCTCTCCATATATGGCAAAATCCTGGTGAGAATACTCTTGAACAGACTAATACCTGCCATAGCAGAAGGAATTCTATCTGAAAGCCAATGTGGTTTCAGAGCCAACAGGAGTACCACAGACATGGTATTTGTTCTCAGACAACTGCAAGAGAAGTGCAGGGAACAGAACAAAGGTCTCTATGTAACCTTTGTTGACCTCATCAAGGCTTTCAATACTGTGAGCAGGAAAGGTCTATGGCAGATTTTGGAATGCTTAGGTTGTCCCCCCAAGTTCCTTAAAATGATCATCTCACTCCATGAGGATCAGCACGGCCAAGTCAGATATGGTGATACACTTTCTGAGCCCTTTCTAATACAGAATGGTGTGAAACAAGGCTGCGTTCTTGCTCCAACCCTATTCACACTCTTTTTCAGCATGATGCTCCAAAGGGCCACAGCAGACCTCGAGGATCAGGACGGTATCTACATTTGATACCGCACTGATGGAAGCCTTTTCAACCTAAGGCGACTGAAGGACCACACCAAGACCTTAAACCATCTTGTCTGAGAGCTGCTTTATGCTGATGACGCCGCCCTTGTCGCCCACACAGAAGCAGCTCTGCAGCGTTTAACATCCTGCTTTGCAGATGCTGCTGAGCTCTTTGGGCTGGAAGTCAGTTTGGAGAAGACAGAAGTTCTTTATTGGCACCTCAAGAAGTCTTCCATCATCCCCACATCACCATTGGCCAATCAGAGCTCAAATCAGTCCAGCAGTTTAATTACCTAGGCAGCCTCATCTCATCGGATGGTAAGATTGACAGAGAGATAGACAACAGGTTAGCAAAGGCATACAGTGCCTTCGGAAAGCTTCATAAAAGAGTTTGGCGAAATAAACACTTGAAGAAAAGTACAAAAATCAGTGTTTACAGAGCCATAGTGCTGTCTGCTCTCTTATATGGATCTGAATCATGGGTCATCTACCGCCACCACCTGCAACTCCTAGAACGCTTCCATCAGCTCTGCCTTTGTACAGTCTTAAACATCCACTGGTCAGATTATGTGACCAATACATCTGTTCTAGAACAAACAGCAGTCACAAGTATTGAGGCCATGTTGCTGAGAACACAGCTGCGCTGGGCAGGACACATCTCCAGGATGAAGGACCACCGACTCCCTAAGATCTTGCTTTATGGTGAACTTGCCACTGGCTGCCGCAACAGAGGAGCCCTGAAGAGAAGATACAAGGACTCCCTGAAACAACATCTCATCCTTGGCCATATTGACCAACATAACTGGTCTACTCCGGCCTCCAGTCGGGAGGCCTGGAGACACACCATCTATAACGCTGCTGATGCTTTTGAGAACGCACGCAGGATCACTCTTGAGGAGAAAAGACAACGCAGAAAGAATCGTGCCCTGCAGAATTTACTACCTAAGAAGTCTTTCTGCTGTGCCTTTTGCAACCGGATGTGCCTGTCTTGTATTGGCCTTTTTAGCCACCAGCATGCTTGTGACAAACGTGGGTAGAGTCCTTCCCAAATCTTCATTCGTGAAGCCTAGCCATGATGATGATGATGATGATGAATATAAGAAGAATATTAAGTTGTTAGAGAGTGTCCAAAGGAGGGCAACAAAGATGGTGAAGGGCCTTGAGGGGAAACCGTATGAGGAGCAGCTGAGGGTACTTGGTTTGTTCAGTCTGGAGAAAAGGAGACTGAGGGGAGACCTCATCGCAGTTACAACTTCCTAGTGAGGAGAAGAGGAGGGGCCAGCACTGGTCGCTTCTCTGTGGTGACCAGTGACAGAACTCAAGGGAATGGCTTGAAGTTGTGTCAGGGGAGGTTTAGATTGGATATTGGAAAGAGGTTCTTCATTCAGAGAGTGGGTGTGCACTGGAACAGGCTCCCCAGAGAAGTGGTCACAGCACCAAGCCTGCCAGAGTTCAAGAAGCATTTGGATGACACTCTCAGGCACATGGTGTGAGTCTCGGGGATGGTCCCGTGCAGGGATAGGAGTTGAACTCAATGATCCTTATGTGTCCCTTTCAATTCAGCATATTCTGTTATTCTGCTTCTGCAAATGAGCTTTCCTATCTATATTATAGAGCTGCAAACTCACTGTGTTTCTCTTTGAAAGCCACAGTCACCTGAGTTCTTGTTTCATGTAGAAGTCACCACACTCTTGCTTTCTATTTTCAAGGTTTAATTTTTACTTTCTGTCATAGGGATATGTCAACAGATAGCAAATACACTCAGGTGTGTAGGGAAGCACCATCTTCAGCATTAGGTATAAGCATTATTTTTCAAAAGTGAGATACTTTATATTATATATTAATACTTTTAAAATTACTAGGTATATTTAGCTAACTAAATCAGCAAACTTTTTGTTCTTAAAGAAATGACATTTTGTTTTCATAAAGACAAATATTTTACATTTGCCCCCTATTTCTGGGTTTTCCTTTCCTCTAAGAAAAAAAAAAAAAGTTCTCTGACACCTTTATTTTTCTCAAAAAGAGAAAAATAGTCACATTTGCATAGCTCAAGTTGACCTATGATAGCTGTTTTTGTGCTCACAGTAACTATAGTGTAACTTGCACTCACAGTATTCTAAAAGCAACAGAGAAAGGTACTTTAGCCCAGGATATGATCCCACATCCAGTTTCTTTCAGCCATAGATCCAAATTTGATAGGTGCCTATTTGGCCTCCTTAAACAGTGAGAAGGCTAATTACAGATCACAACCAGGTGTGATTCACAAAAACCTTCCCTGACCTAACTCTCTCTGAGAACCCATCTGACTTCAAGAAAGTGTTTTTGGAAGCTCAGTTAAGAGAATGTCTTGTTTTTTAATAGTGAGGTCAGACCTTGGAAAAAATTGTATCTACATTCATGCTATTTTACACCATCTCTAAGTTATTTAGATAGTGTAACAATAGTGTTGCTTCCTTGGTTCATCTAGATGACAACTGCAAATTGAATGTAGGAAGGAGAAGCTGACACAGAATAACTGTATGGAGGGTAGGAATTAACCAGTGGCAGTGCTCATTGCAGAGGAATTTATCTGTAGCTTCTCTCACATTTCTTCCTCCAGAGGTAAGGTTACAGAGCATCCCTCCTTACAGTGCTGCACAATTTGCTCTTCACTTTGCACCATGAATTTTTCATGAATGTCAGCTTCTCATACCTCCTCATACCTGCAGATCTGTGCTCCACAGAACTTAGATTTGACAACAGTAAGTTAAACTCTGTTAGCACCCTGGCACCCTCAGAAATTCACTCTGGGAAGCCACACCTTGACGCTGAGCTGAGCAAGATCTCAGTTACACCCTCAGGTAACTCAGGGTGAAGGCTAAGAATAATTCCTTGGTACACACCCAGTTTTACAATTGGTACACAATTACAACACTCATAATTTTCACCATTATTTGTTTAGGTACCACAGCTGCACTGTGGATTATCTGCTCAAAATACCTATGCAAACACATCTCAGCCTTCACCAGGTCTCTATATTACAGTTCAGGAAATAGCTGGGAGAGGAAACTTCATTTCAAATATTTGTACAAATACAAAGTTAATTTCTCGGGAAGGTTTCTGCAAATCTTCTGTGATTATTTCATACAAATCCTTGTAAACTCAAGTTCCCCAGCATGAAAATCCACAGAATAAATTCTTCCTACCTCATTCACCCTCAGCAAATTTGAGCTGTGCTGCAACCTGACTGCAGACATTAACAATTTCAACAGAGAATTTAATTTCTATGTTTATAATTCACAGTCCTCAGTGGGAATAGTTACACAAATCACACTGTCTTGCTTTTCTTCCTGATTGCACAACATAGCAGTGTGACCATGGCAGAGTGAAATTTTCATGCTACACCCAGATATGGATTTCAAAATTTCTTCTGTATTGACTTATTACTTTGACCACCAAAAGAGGGAACAATATTATATAATTAACAAACACAGTGTACATATTTAACCGAAAAATTTAACTTTTAAAATTGGAATATCCTAAATGTAACAATTGACAAGTTATACAACAAATACACTGTTTCTTTAAACTAGTCTGATTGGGTGCTTTAAAATATATACCATGGGCGAGGCTTATTGATTACCCAGTGTAACTGCATCAGTAGAAGAAGAGAGGTCCAACTGAGTCCAGGGAAACACATACAGATTTCTCTACCTCTAAAGAACTTGGCAGCAAGCTACAGCTTCAGCTCCATCCAAATATCCTTTTGTCAAACACAACTTACATATTTCTACCTAATTCATAGGGGTTTTGAGTTCCAGCTAAACTAAACCAACCTCACAAACACACTCCTGCTCTTCCATGAAACAATTCTGAAATATTACAGGAGCCATCAGGAATGATATCCTGATGGGTTTTAGGCAAGATTCATTTTGGCAAAGGATTTCTAGCAGCATGCTGCAGGTTTAAATTTCCCTGGATATCTGCCCTGGCCTCTTTGGAGTTTTGCCTAAGTGTTTAACTACATCCAGGTACATAGGGGAGTGAATTTGCTTTTTCTGGCCCAGAAGGCTCACACTGGGGAGGGGAGCAGCAGGGAGCCGGCATGCCCTGGGGGAAGTTTCAGAAGCAGAGTCCTTTCCAGGGCTAGTCTCGCCAGCCTCAGGCACTGAAGTATTTTGAGGATGTGGGTTTAGTTTTCTGTTCATTCACAGGAGGAGGTATAAGACGCACAGCTGTTTTCTTGGCCTGCCGATCTGTTCCTGTCCTTTGCACTGCCTTGCACTGTGTGCATCCATTTAAACCATGGAAAGAGCAAGTATATCATTAGACTTGAGCCGGGAGCTGTAGTTTATTGACAGTTTACATCAGTATCAATTACTAGACTGGGGAAAGCAGTGGAAAATCAGGCCTTTCCTTGAAATAGTTAAGTGGTACAGGTAGTGCCTTTGAAACTGCTTCCGTCTGTCTGCTGGTTTGCAGAAGGATGCACAAGCCCAATCATTCATTCCAGTACACAGCAGTGAACTTCACATAGCATCAACTAAGATTTATGGAAGGTATTTATTTTTATAATGCTGGGTGAAAAAAATCCATGTTTTCTCAGAGGGAGCACAAGCATCTGAGTTATAAAAACAACCTATTTTTCTTGGGGGAAAAAAATAGAAAAAGAAATAATCTTAGGAAGCCGCTAGTGTAAATGAAGTGAAAATAATTTCAGAATAAGATATTGAGAGACATTGGAGTTATCAGCAAAACTAACAGTTACATGTCTGGTACTTGAGCCCCCCCTCAGCACGGACCCTAATCCTGGCAGGCCATGCTGTTGTCTCAGTGAGTGTAAGACTCAGAAGAAGGGGCTACTGCAGCTATGCTCTAGGAAAATCTTCTGTGATACTTCCCTGTACCAGAGCACATTATAACTTTACCTATTAGCAAATACAGTACTGTGCTAATGACAAACCAGACCCGCAGCATGAAAAGGAGCCACTTATTTTCTGAGAGAATAACACTTTCTTTTTCCCCCTCTTTCTTCCCCCTCACCTCTAACCCCCTGTGTGCTCTCTTCTAATGAAAGGTCAGAGGTTGGGACTTTATTTTCCTCCAGACCATGAATGCTAAATAGTGCCAGCATGAACAGTTCAATGACCCTGTGTGTTCTGAAGCCACCGAAAAATGAAAACAAATGTTAACCTGAGGTCTGACTCCGACTCTCTTTGCTGATCTATACTTATGGAGCACATTAGGGCCACTTACGAAATCAGACTGAGGGGTGATCTCTGACCTCGCTCCGTTTTCAGATGGCCGTGCTCCATTTGCTGGAATACTGGTGCTGCCGCTGGCCTCATGGCGCGGGGGCTCACGGCTTGTTCTCCTGTGGTGCCTGCTGCTGCTCATGTGCAACTTACATAAGCCAGAGCAATCTCTAGCACACATCAATGGCAACACTCCAATTTAAAAGTAGATGGCTGGAGTTGGTGTTATTAGTACCCTGTGTCAAGCTGTGATTGCTCACATATGGCTGCACGCTGAATAGCACTTTTGATTCAGGGTAGAGAAAGAAAAAGTTAATGGTAAAAAAAAAAGAAGATGAAGCATGCTTGAACTTACCATTTACTGATTTGAAATGGTCGGATTAGAAAACCTCTTCTGGATTCCTAGGTGATCCTGATCTTAAAGTCCTAGTCCTGTGACATTAAAGTCACATATTCAATAGCAAACTAGTTGTTGCAAAAGGCTTCTGATTAATAGCACATTCTTCTTGGTAGTATGACAAAGGCAAGAGAAATATTTTCTCTATAAAGTTATTATTAAACAGCAGTGAGGTTCTTGCATTTTATCTCGCTGTTCTGAGAAAAATCTCCTGGAGTAAAAACCATATATGTCACATCAGTTTCTATTTAAATATTTCTTACTGCAGAATGGCCCAAAAAGCACGTATTATGCATCTGCAGTATTGTGCAAGGAAAAAAGGAAGAGATGAAACATGGTCAACTCTATTGAAGCCTGAAAAGAGAAATTAACAATTACATAAAATTCTTCTTTGAAACAGTCAGGTCTCAAAACAGAAGAAAAGCCAATGAGTGCTTCATTCAGGATGGGCTGAACATATTTTAAGCTTACAGGTACATACAGCCCTGATATACTAATATCAGTGCCTACTTCTGCACTTAAAAGCAATGTGCAATTTTCTCTGCTCCAACAGGGCTCTTCAAGTGAAAAGACTGAGCACAGGGGTCAGAAAACACTAGATGTTCTCTTTCATTAAGCAGCAATTGTTCACAAATTTCTTGCACAATTCAAGTGCAATTAGTTTCAACTGGTTTTAAAGAGTATGACTTGATATTTGTTTTTGGGGACATTACCTAGCATTGTATCTGAAACAGTAAAACTAATGTTCCCCACTTCAGCCTTTGCCAAGCTTTGTTTCAGGTTTCAAGGTAAGTCAAATGATAATGTCAACATGTAATGGTTAGCAGTTTTATTCAGAATAACAAAAAAATCATACACTGATATTATTCATGATTTTTACGTCATTTAGATGGGTCTGGCATACACTGACTGAGTTTTTCAGAAGGTCAAGTCTTATATTGTAATGGATACATATATTGGCTGCCATTACAAAATCAGCATTTACTATAAGTTCTTAAAATACTGTCAACTGAAACTTAAGGAAAAAAACACTACAATCTTCTCAATGGTGACAATCATAAGTGTGTAGATTAGCTGTTGATGTATATTCACCTTTAAGCTGTAAAAATTGTTAAGACTGAGGAGGAAAAAGCTAATGGGAGGGAAGGGAGGGAAGAAAACAATCAATCTATAGGAGCTGTAGATCACCAGCATTGCTGGAAGAAAAACCATTTCAATTTAAGGATGTAACACTTAATATAAACATGTCTTCTCTTGAGATTCCCACCTTGCTGTCTTTACTCATGTTTTGAAATCAGTACTTTTCAATAGGTATAGCTTAACAGTGCCTTGTGAAAACAGCCTTAGTCTCAAAAACTTCCCTCCTCTCTGACAGCCTGAGTGGACTCACCCAGCAGTCCAGGAGATGAACTGACTGCCAGTAGGCAAATGTGTGGAAGATTCACCATTTTTGTGTAAGATCCTAAATATTGAAGTATTCGATTTAACATGTTTTGCCTTAGGCTGTGGGATAAACTAAGTGATTAATTGATGCAATTTTGAAAGGGAGGTGGGGTGTCAAGCAGTATTTTGCAGAACTGTTCAGGAGAAAAATCTCTTCCCTTGAGTGCTTCATGTCTAAATTTCTTTAAAACCTGTTTTATTTTGACTTTATCCTGATTTTTTGAATGTCTCCTTTTTCTTTTACCTTTTCTTTGCCTTTCAGTATCCATAAAACAGGAAGCCTTGCACAGACATAGCCTTGTTCTTGTTATCTTCAAAGTCATCCGTAGCTTTTGAGCATGAATACCAATTATTTGTGTAATCAGTATAAATTATCTATATATAAATATATGTAACTTTTGTAAGTATTTTTGTAACTATGCATGAGGACACATACCATTATAAAAATATAAAGCTTCATAAGCACCAAAAAATAATATAAAATCATACAAAAATATAGGCCCTTTATCCCACGTGTTGTGGTTTTGGATGGAAGGACAGTGCAAGGGGAGCTGAATGTGAAAGGAGGACTCTCCTTCTCCTAAAAATTAGTTAGCTTTAATTACCAGTCAGGTTCTTTCTTTATGTATTGAGATAAAAAAACTTGCATGCTTAAAATATCACTTTTCTGTGAAATAATTTTTTCTGTTTGATCTAGTCTGATCAGAGTTTGGTGTTCTTTCCTTGGATAGGAATCTAAATTCTCTCTTGAGCAAAGGCTGTATAAACATTGTATTATTCAGTCTTACCCTTTTCTCAGGGCCAATTTTTTAATTTAAGTCTAGATAGCATCCTCATGGGGGCTACTAACTGAAGGGACTCCTACAGATTACTTCTCACATATTTTTCTCCCCAGACTTCCCTGTAGAAGCAACACAAAGATGCAGGAAATCCTACACAACTCAGGTAGACAGCAACTCAGAAGCCAAACCCAGAAAATACGAGATTGAAGTGAAGCAAGGAGAAAATGCTGGGAGTAAGACCATGTTTCTTGTTGACCCCCTCCAGATCCCCCGGCTGATTAATATAGACTAGCTCCTTTCCAAAACCGTCTGACAAAACTGAGAAGGCAGACCTATGAATCCTACTTCCTAGGACACACGGTAACTTTTGAGCAAGAGGGAAAAAGTGTGTCGTCTTGGATGATATATGAGGGAAGTGCTTCATATGTTATCAGTTTGCACCTCATCTTACAGCTATCTTAAATACTCAGATTTTGCTCAGAGTATAAAAGAAAATGTAGGTGCAGGTCAAAGGGGTCAGTGGTTATAGAGAAGAGGATATAAGTTTACTGGAAACAGATCATCAGAAACAAATTTCAAAAAACAGTGAAAAGATGAGAAAAAATTTGGAAAAGAAGGAAAATTTGCATTACCTTCAATACCTTTTAAAAATACACAACTTCCATACTGAGCATCAACTGCTAGAAAATTATTGATCCTACACCAGCAACAGCATTTTTCTTCAGAAAGATTTCAGAAAGTTAGTTGAATGAGTTAGTGGTGTGAAATTTATGTAAGCTATTTGGAGCAGGAGCTATCTTTTATGCATTTGTACAATAGCTAGCACAAGACATTTGTAAATGTCTAGCCAGATAAATGGAGTTACTGGGCAGTGTCACCTAAAATGCAAATAACAATAGCAACAACAATAATAAATCTCTCTGTACTGACCTGGAATTTAACTCTGAATCACAAGTGTTTAATTTCATTTTTTGAAAAGCTATTCCATGTACATCCAGGTAGACAAATGAGATATGCTGGATCTTAAAGCTCTTTCTATTCTAAGTGTTCAAGGCCAGCTTGAATGGGGCTTTGAACAACCTGGTCTGGTGGTAGGTCTCCCTGCCTGTGGCAGGGGGTTTGGAACCAGGTGAACTTTAAGTTCCTTTCCAACTCAAACCATTCTATGAGTCTTGGAGTCTATGAATCCTTGGAGAAGAAGTGCACGGTATCCTGAAAGACTGAAATATAAAACCAACAGGAGTGATGGGTTGCCTATGGCAACATGATCTGAGAACCTGCCCCAACCTAGAAACCAAGCCTGATGTCCAGACATGTCTGTAACTGTGCCTCTCCACAAACCACCACCAGGAGTTTACTAGGCTGGAAAAAAGCTCTATCAACACTTTTTGTCCTAGGAATTATAGAATCCATGACCAAATAAATATAACACAGCAATATATGGCATATTCTATTGAAATATAAGAAATACATATGTGTCTACATATGCATATATGCACATATATACACAGGTGTGAATATGTATATATACACATGTATGAATGTATGTATACATGCATGTGTGTGTGTGTGTGTTTATACACACTAAAGATTATAAAACATAGGAGTTCCTATAATACAACATATGCTGAAGAAGAAAGAGTATAAATACAAAATCACTACCACCACAGCATCCATATTCTAAGAAACCAATTGTATAAATATCAGAAGAGGTATGTTAAGCCATCTTATGTACTCCTATCTCTTTTGGATTATCCTTCAGAACAAGATTTTCTGATCTGAATTTCTAAAGCATAACTAATGTATTACGTCAGTGGACACGCATCTCATTGGAGGGAGAAAAATTTCATTGTCTAGATGCAGTTTGTTCTTCCTCCAATGTTTTTTCTTATCTTTGGTTTACAAGAATAAGGTCTCTGCAAATCAAGGGAGAATAAAAACTCTCCCATATACACCTTCAACTTTGTCATCACTGTCTGACATTGTTGAAAATATTGTTTGACACATACAGACTTTGAACCCCCAGGAAACAAAATGGACCATAGAAACAGTGACAGTAGCAACTGTAGATGAATAAAGACAATGGTTAGCCATAATTTTTCCAAAACAAATAGATACACTAAGAATTCACTCAAAAAAAAACCAGTCTGGGTATCCAGGCAGTCTCTTCCTTGTCTTGTCTCCTGGTCCTCACATGAACATTGATTTCTATTGATTTGATTCTTAGAATGTCTCAGCTGAGCTCATTTGTAATATTATCACATATCCTATAATAAAAAAATATTGTCTTTGTTTTCAAGACACTGCTCTCATGAAGTGGGAAAACAGGATTGGCTTTATAGGTCCAGTGAGTGACAAAGCTGGGTGTAAAACCTACGTGTGCCAGATCCTACACCCGTGGACTACAACATTTTTTTGCTGACATTCATTGGACTTACTAGTCTATCTGGACAGTAAAAATTCCACCTTAATTACTTACTAAAAGGAAGGGTGACAATTCTCTGTGCTTGTTTTCTCCATTGTAATAAATGGTGGATACCCTCCTAAGGCAAATGCAGACATGTAAGTTGGCACACAAGCTCATCTTTGCTCATACTGCCTAGTTAATAGGCAGTCAGGCAGACCGATGGGATCACTTCATGACCACAGAACTAATGAAAACTCTGGGTCTGGAAAGACGGCCTCACGTTTTCCAAACTCCTGTCCCAGGGAAGAAGAGCCAGGGCCAACATCCCAAGATTTTGTTGTACCTAAAGATCACTGAGTTCTTCAGAAACTACAAACTTGCCCCAAAATGCAGTTGCATGGTTATGAATGTAAAGATAGTTCCAGATGAAAGAAGAAATTATAGAGAGCAGTGTTTGAAAAACGCCACATACCCATGGTAACAGGGTTCATTTATAAAAGGTTTAAATGACATTTTTTCACATAGTTCACACTATGGCATTTCGATAGAGCTTTTCTGCGCTGCTTCTGTCTTGGCAGATGCTCAGCAGCTCTCCCTTTCCTCTCCTCACTCTGTCAGCAGCATCTGGCTGCAGTTTCCACCTCTGCAGCTGTTTCTCAGCTGTGCACACAAAGTGAAGGGTGACACACAGCCACTGGAAAATGAGGCAAGACAGGGAAATACAGGCTGGAAAAGAGGTCATGAGGGGCCTAGGAGTCATTTCCAACCCTGAAGAAAGGATAAGGCTCGGGTTTGCCAGCGCTGTGTCAGGTGCCGGTGGCATTACAAAGAGGTCAGTGTTGTGCACATCTGCCTCTGTGATTTACATGAGAGGATGTGGTGGACAAGGTAACGATAACATCAAGGGCAGTCCCTGCGCCTTTGCACAGTGTTTTCTCTCTTTCTGGGAAACAACTGTTCATAATCCCTTCATAAAAATCCCAACTGCCAACTGGGAGCAGCTTTAAACTGAAACACCTGCTCACAGTTAGGTGTAGGGGCACGGACTCCCCGTGGTGCACACCAGGTGTTTGACTCCAATTCGAGGTGAATGGGCAGGTGAGCTCGCTGGAGGAACACTGAACGGGACTCTGTGAGACTCCTACTTCCATCACTGGATGGCCTTTCCCTGTCCCTCCTTGGGCTTCTTTCTCTCACTCCAGTGTCTCTACCCCACACAATGGCAGTGGAGCCGAGGCCCAATGAAATGATAGTGCTGACAAATGCTTTTACAGATTCTTGGTCTGAGATGATCGTGTTTCCACAAAGCATAGTGAGGTTTTTGTGGATCTTACCTAGCACACAGCTGCCACTGCTTCAGAAAGGGACAAGCAGAAGTTAGGTGCTGCTGCTGCTTACTCGGATAGCAGAGTTGGTAAAACTCCTCTTTTACCAGCTCAGCTTTTCGAGATATTTCTAGCAAGCGAAAACAAGGCAATTTCTTTCTGAGTAGGATTTCTTTCCACATTTTCAAGGTTCATAGCCTTCCCCTGCTGCTGTTGGCTGGCATTAAACCTAAAATGCACAGTATTAGGAGCTATGCCAGCACCCATTTGTTTCCTTTTTAGAACAGCTCATGATTTAAAAATATTATTTATTCAGACCATTATGGAAACAGACTAGACAGACTTATAGGCAAGACTTCCCATGATCAGAGGAAGTGTGAATGTCAGAATAAGCAGGAGGAAAAAGCTGTTATAAATGCTCCTGAGACCAGAAAAGTGTCTTCCCGAGAGCCTGGAGTGCAGTTCCTCCATTTCCAGCCTTATGTGCTGCTGCCTCACCATCTTCAGGAGTCACCTCAGTCCTGGTCCCCCAACTCCCCTGGGAACCACAGAGCCACAAGGAAAACAGGAAGGAACCAGCTCTTCTGCCCCTCATCTTCATCAGTTCCCTCTACATCACTAAAGAATATTATGTGTTCTGCTTAAACTCAGCCCTCTCCAAAACTCCCATCAGACAGTAGTGCACTGCCTCCTATTCAGGCTAGTGGCTAAATATCATTCTTTGGCCTTATGCCTGTTTTTTAAGCTTACTTTTCTCAGCTGTGTTGGGTTTGTTGGGGTAGAAGTGGGATGCTGACCAGGAAAGAATGAAAATTTTGGAATATGCTTACAAAGCATATTCCAGAGACAAACTTTAGAAAATCATGTTTTGTTTTTATGTCTATACATTAAGTTAATCTCTTCAGTAAGCCAGGTTTGCTCAAGAATGTGATTTTTGAGAAAGAGTGGCAATTAAAATTCCTTATGTACTTTCCACCCTTAGAACTGCAGCCAACGCATCTTAAAAAATAAAAGCAAACTACAAACACATGTGCACAGTGTGAGCATCTGATCACCTGACTTCAATCAATTGATATTTACTTATCTGAACCCTGTTTTTCAAAAGTTTTGACTGACACAAGTGTTCCCTCTGATCTCTATTTAGGGATGCTTACCAGACATCAGACAGATAGAAGGGGGAAACTGGCTTTTGCTTCAGTGGTTGCCATGTAGATTCTCTTTTTTTCTATGGAACCTTTCTAAAAGCCTCCATCAGCTATTTGAAGGAGAGTCATTAATAGAGGTGAAGAGAAAAGAAACAGACTTTCGTTGCTTTTAATGCAATGGTTAGAAAAATGAACTTTTTCTCCAGCCCTTGTGTCCTATTTATTCCTTTTATCAGTTTTTCACAGTCTTGGCCTGTCTATATGCAGAATAACACTTTGAATAGGGCCCCAGTGGTCATTGAGTTTAGTCAAGAACTTAAATCAGGCTTAGCCTTTAAAGGACTTTTTTTTTTCTGAGAGCAAAAGATTTCCACATTATTTGAGGTTTAAAATGTGACTTTAATTTTTTTTTTTTTACAGGAGCTGGCTGTTGAATCTCAGTGAGACTCAGCCGACTAACCCTCTTAAGCTCCCTTGGAAATCCCACCCTCCACCAGATAAAGCATGGTATTTTACCTGAGGAATGAAGTTAGCATTCACATGGATGTCTGATCCCATGGTTTTGTTAGAAGAGACTTAAAGGGGGACTGGATAGCAGAATAATTAACTGTGGAACTTTCTCATTCTGTTAAACAACAATTGATGCCAATAACAGAGGCAAGAAAGTAAGGTCAGAGCAGAGACAAGAATCTAAAAGGCAGCTGCTGGAGTATGAGCCATTTGCTTCCCACATTTAATATGAAAAACTTGAATGCCCCAGTGTTTCTCAGTGAGAAATGGAAGTAGAATCAAAATGGTGGGAAGTAGAGCCATGCAAAGAAACTGATAGCTATTTTCTTTTAAAAATTTTTTTTTTTTTTTTAAATTTTTGCACATTTTAGAAGACACTTCTATTCTAAGAAATATATTTTAGCCTTTATGGACTGGTTTGTTCAGCACAGTTTAATGAAGGCAACTACAAGTTGAAAAAGTAAGTAAGCTGGGAAAAATGCAGTCATGTCTAAAAATAATTATAAATATATAATAAATCCACAGTCTCAGTTATATTCTTCAGTTTTATTTAAAGAATTACAAACATGAGTATAAGGAAACTTACTTGTACATAAGAAGTAGTATAAATATGCTTATAAAATAAATATAACCTTTAATCAGTCAGGAATCCTACTGAAAACTATATGTGTGTGTACATGTACACACATACATATGTCTGTGGAAGTGGGAATGATATTCAGACACAGTAATGGAGCAGTATCAGGACTTTTTTCCCTTGTCAATACACTCCGGTTTGGGAGGGAAGGTAGCAGCTGTTTAGCAGTGTGATGTTACTAATACAAGCACATTACACATCACAGACATTTATCATATATCCAAATAGTGAAGGAAAGCGAACTTGGAGAGCTAGATACAATTATATCTGAAACCAGGTCCCTCAAAATGTGAATAAAGACAAATAATACCTTACTTTTCTCTTTTTCATCATGAACTTCATGCTTAAATGTTGGTTCAGTAGGGATCCATGAGGACCATCTTTTCTTGAAACTTTAGCAGCCTTCTCTTCAGCATCTGGACTGTTACTAACCTAAACCAATTCTGCTTAAATCGTAAGGTGTAGTGAGCTGGCTTGTTGGTTTGGCTTGGTTTGTTGGTTTGGTTTGTTTTTTTTTTTTTATTTTGTTTGGTTTTGTTTTGTTTTTTTTTTTAATATGTCCTAGCAGAATAAAACAAGTTAAAGAGCTTTGGCTTAGTTGAGGCCTAAGATTATCAGGCTTTAGCTGCACGCAAGCAAATTTAGCAGTGAATAGCAACTTAGTCCAGTCTGGGTCAAGGCTGAGGAAATCATATTTTGGGGAAGAAGAGATCCCTATTCCACAGCCTTTGAAGATTGGAGCTAAAGTTAGTTGGTGGCTGCTAGCCAGAGAAGGAAGACATTTTTTCCCCTCTTTTGCAATATATCCAAAAGTCACACTTTCAGGGATTTCTATAAACCTGTCATATATTTGAGAAAAACCATAGATCTTCCCATTCACCTGTGAACTAAAGTTGACAACTTGGACACAGAGATGAATCTGCTCTGACTTGGAAGAATATTTAGGAAATATGTATCATATCATTGTACCCATTAATGTCAGCTTAATACAAATACATGGGCAGTTTTTAGTTGTACTTAGGGACACCTACTCTGAATCTCAGGTTTCAAAGTTGGTCTGAGTTTCAAGAGTAATTAATAGTCCGTCTATGAAAATCAGGCCCCTTTTCACTTTTACGTGCCTTGCATTAGAGTTCACATCTCTTCCAAAAACCTTAAGTTTTCAAAACCTATACCTGCAGAAAGAAAGCCCAAAAATTTAGTCCTTGGTGCCCCAGTCAAGTCTCTGTGGCCAAGTGTGAAAGGCGAAAGGGCAATCAGAGTTCAGTCTCTGTTACCTTCGAGGGGCCAGAGCCATAAGGCACCATAATAGTGGCTCAAATAACATATTTGAGCAGTTTCTCTGACAAGAAACCTGGATGTCAGATGAGGAAAATTGTGATTCTCATGAGAAAAAAATTTGGTAAACATGTTTTACATCAAGCATGGCATACCTACACGGATAAATCCAGTTTATAGCCCTCTGTTAGTTTTTTTTCTCCTTATTTAGTAAGAAAACATATATATCAATGTAATCTTTTTCATTTTTCTTATGGCTGAAGCTTCACTGACGGGCTTCCAAAATGACACCACCAAAGAATAGAGACTAACCTCAATGTTTGGTGAAAAAACACAGGAAAGACAGCACCTCCCCTGAGGAACAGAGAAGCAGTGAGCAATATTTCCAAACAAGTGGACAAACAAAAATATACAAAGTAGCCACCACAAAGTCAGTGCATCTCTTCTCATTTCTTCTGGATATTTAAGGTGAATCAAAGCCAAGCCAGAGGCTTATGCAACTAGAGGGAAACAGTCCACATGTTTAGGCCATTTTCTCGTGGCATTTCCTGATGTAAAACTGCAAAGCACAACAGTTCTTGCTCTAAGCTCCTTCGTGCTTGTATATTGTTCCAAATGAAATAGACACTGACAGCAAAGATCCAGCTGTTGGGGGTTTTTTTGGCATTGCTATTTTGAGGAACAGTAAGTCTCCATCTGGAACAGGAGAAGAGGAAGTTCTCTGAGGAGAGGTGTCAATGGTGAAGAAGAATTTATTTATTTTTTCTCCTCTTAATTCACTTTCTTTCTCAAAGGATCTGGGGTTTGCAGTGAGTAACCATATTGAAAGCACCATGGTTGTTGAGTATTTACCAGTATTATATAGTAGGAGAGATCCTCCTAGCATGCTTTCAGAGGCTGGCAACAAAAAATACTTATTTTAAACTTATTCCTATCCAAAAGTGAGTAACTGTTTTTAATAACTCCTAAGAAATGTACAAGAAATACCCATATGCAAAATGATAGGTGCCAGAGAAATCAAATCTCTCTATCAAAGTTTTATTTATCTTACAGTCATCTTTTTTTTTTTTTTTGATAGAAAGGTCATTTCAATTAGCAAGCGGCAGGGGCCACTCAATTAGCAAGGGGGCAGGGAGTTATTGTTGGTAGGCACAGCCCCATATTGATGGTTCCTCTATACGTCAGTGCACGAGCATTAACATTGCTCAGATAATCTTGCTGGCAAGCAAAGAAACAACTATCATGTTACTTGAAAGAACTGAAGCTATATTGTACAGCAGTCATTAGTCTCCTTGAATCTGCTCATAATGGTGAATGCATCATTCTGCCTGCCTGCAACTTGTGTAACAAACAGCACAGCCAAGTCTTTTCCAGTTCTGTTATTCTGTTTTAAAAAACACTGACATTTTCTTAAACAGACATAATTTACAATTTTAAGTAACACAACAGTGCCTTGGTGTGTAAGGGCCAGCAAGCAAACAAGACTCCTTTCACAAAGACTAAAAAAAAAATAAAAAACACAGTCTCGTGCTCTCTGAGGTCATCATGGCTTAAAACTGGGGTGAGGGGAGGAGGAACTACGACCTTTCTGTGACACATCTTTGGCTTTGCAATATGTGTTATACTCCCACAGCAGAAACCCGAGGTGCGAGTAGAGTTAAAAGCAGTGTGTAATGCCCCCTGGGGATATCAACTGACAGTGTCTACACCATCCTCTGCTGTGTCTACACCTACTACACCTCAGACAGTAATTTTGGGGTCTAAGCATCCATGCTTTTTTGATCTCTGATTTAAATTCCCAGGTTGCCTGAGCTGCCCTGAGTGCCAACACCACATGGGAAACACTGGGAGCACTCACAGCACCAAACAAAGTGTACCCTATACACCCATTGGTTGAACCCTCTTGTCCTGCACCAGCTCCTGAAGCGTCCTCCAGTTGCCAACATGTACCCCACCAGTCTGCATGGGATGCCCCTAATACTCACATTCCCAGGTAGAAATATAAAATATATATATATATGTATAATTTTTAGGATGGGCTTAGCTCGGAGGTGTGCTCTTCATACGTATCATCTGTGTGCCACCCATCTATACTGGAAAGCACAAGGTGGAGCTCACGAACTGGCAAGTGAAGTCCCAGTATATAGTGAAGTGTTAGTAAATAACATGAATTCCCTTCTGGTGGGCACTAAACAGAAAACACTGTCCTGCTTATGGCCCTGGCACAGCTGGCCTTCTCTGCTGCTGCAGTGCTGCCTGGACAATTCAACTTGTCTGAGTCTAGCAGCTGAAGACAGATCACAAGCACATGACATTGCAGACCTCCAAGATGAAAATAATGGCGTACTTGTCAACGCTGAAATGCTGTGGTATCAGTCAGGGTGGCAGCTAAGGAGTGGATGCACTTTCCTCTCCTGTCTTTTGTAGAAGTTGCTGTAAAGGGCTACAGAGATGACCTTTTTTCTCTGGAATTAGCTTTTTGCTCTCTGTTTTTCCATGTTTGGAGGACAGCATCATTCTCACTGTGGGAGACTGTAATGTACACCATAAGGTAAGACTGTTTTCTGTCACGGAATGTTAGCTGAGGGCATTAGTCTTGAATCACAGCCCCTGCATTAGTATGGCCTATGGGAATCCTCTTATCCCTGACTGTCATAACAGTGGGTTCATTTTTCCCCCAGGGCAGAGCACCTGGCAGCCTGCTGTTCCCTCTGTTATCCTCCCATCTTTTCAGGGTGCACTCTGGGTAAGGGGATCAGCATGGCACTGTAGGATGCAGATGATGGGAGGTAGCTATGGCTTTACATGAAGTACTAAGTAATTTTATGAAGTGACAGATAAATAAATCATCCCATATATAAGTATCTCAGAAAAAAACAGACAAACAAAAACAAACAAACAAAATAAAAAATAATAATTAAAAAAAAAAAAAAAAAGACAAAAAAAGTCTTTCTTTACCTGAGGATTATCAACTGTGTTAATGACACAAGTTCCAAAATCCTTCACTAAACAGTCTGTCAGTCTAGCTCACCAGACCCTACAACTGCAACAGAACGGAACAGCATCTTGTCAACTGTGGCAGCCTATAAAAAGTATGCGACTGCTATGTTAAATTAATGATGGATTGAAAACAGCAGGTGACATGCAAAGTGCAGCACTGGTATTGCCTAATAAGTGAGCAGAACCACTCTCTGAGGGCAAATTTTCCTCTCAGACTCCCAAAGCAGCTAAAGTGAGAAATATAACAGTAACACAGCCTGAAGGACAAGGAGATGTGCCTTAAATGCTGTCCCAAGCTTCCGAGCTCTGCGTTCATGGCTCAGACTCACTGAATAATAACCAACATTTTTTTAAGTGTAAGAGAGTTTTTTAACTAGTGACATTTAATGGATGTTGGGTAATGGAAATACCCAAAACCCAGCATTAATGGAGAGAAAAAAACCATTATGTTTACATTATAGGCTCCAAATGAGAGCATGAATGTCCTAAGCAGCGTGACAAAGGCTGCTGTCAGGAGGCGGTTTATGATTGAGCAGGAAGACGAAGTCTGGTTACTCATGGCCCATACCTGGACATTTCCAGAAAATTTCTCGAATATGAGTGGTTCAAATAGCTCAGATAAGGATTAGGTAAGAACATATATATGGGGACTTTATTTGAAAACAGTTGAAGCTGTGAACTTTTTCCAAAATATTTTGGTCTGAGGTACATCCCCTGTTACATTCAGCCTTTTAGTCATGTTTACATTTTGCTGAAGGAGCAAGTTTGATAATATTTTCTTCACTTACTCTTCCTTATCTTCTGAAACTTCAACCCACATCAGTAAAATAACATGATCCACAGGGGAAATTGTCCTATTTTTCCATTGTCTACAGGCTACAGAAAGTTTGAAATCAAATCTGAAATTAAAAAATTGGCAGAATATGAATTGAAGTCAGTATTAACTAGAAACTTCAGTACAAAGTATATTCATCTGATCAAAGCAATATTCTATATCCCATGGAAGCTTTTGAAGAATATTTAGAAGTAAAACAAGTGGGAAAAATCTCTCTGTGCCAAATTTTGAGCTGTTTTTTAAACACACATCAAGGCAAAGCCATAAAGCAGCCAATTGCCTGTATCTTTTGCCAAGAGCAGCATTCCCTCTCTCTCTCTCCCTCTCTTTTCCCCTCCTCCTCCCCCCAAATAACCAAGATCAAGATCAAGAAAATTACATCAGGTCCCTGAAACACTTTTCAAGTTTGCAAGAATATCACATCCACATAAGTACAAACATGCACACCACACCCCCCCACACACACACAAGTCCCTTTAGATGCTTCTGTTGCTGCCACCACCAAGGAGCAACCACAGGACTTTATAGGTAGGTAGTGGCATAGAGAGGTGACTTAGGGAAGCAGAGAATTTGGTAGCCAGTGAAAAGCTAAAGAGCAGAAATAGGGTTACAGAGTGAGAGGAGCGAGCGGGGAATATTTGCTCTGGATGCCAAAATTACTCCCTACAGCTGTGTGCTAATATTATGATTATTATTTTGGCAGAGGCTTTATTGTTTTCTTTCCCAAGCTAATCCTACTCCCCCCCTTGTGCAGGTATTGAGCTTATGTTGGGCCAAAAAGGCAAAAGAAACAAGGCCATCAGTTTTAGATTTGCTGTGTTCCATCCAAGATATATAGCACAGGGCAGCAAGGGAAAGCAGGAGAAGGGGAGAAAAGGATGTGTCAATGGTCACAGACTGGGTAAAGACCTTTGACTTTTCAACAGTTTTAGCTCAGAGTGAAAAGGTGGCAGGAATGAAGAGAAAAAATTTTAATTCCCAATTGTCTCTGTTGTAAATAATTGATGCAAATAACTCAGTGTATCTGATTAGCCTGAAGCTCTGTGAAGACATTAAAAAAGCTTTTATTACTAGAATATTTTATTGGAAGAGGTTATGGTCAGATGCTTCTCTCTATCAGTCTTCCTTCTTCTATCAAAATACAGTATCATTTATCACTACAGACCTTTTATAGCTGTCACTAATTTACATCAGCTCAAGCCCTCTGCATATCTCATGCTGAATCAGCAGCCTTCCAAACAGCATTGTCTGTGACAGGCACCAATGCCCGGTGGTGGCAAGGCAGTTTTAGTTCCTCGATAGAATGAAAAATGCTTTACATACAGTTAAACATTTTCTCTTGTGCAAAATTTTTCTTTATATAACCCTTTCCTTAGAACTCCCCCGTCCCCCAAATATTCCTTTATTCCTTAGAAAATAAAGCTCTGCCCTCAGTTTTTGCATTCATCCTGTATGTGAGAGTCCCTGCAATATGAGGCTTCCAAGCACATTTTCTCAAAACTCCCTAACAGAAGAACACATGACAAATTATGAGCCACTATGGGTACAAATCAGAATAGAGCCTGAATTTGTGAGCATCAGTCAAGCATGTTGCAATTTAGGTTATTAATATAAGAGGAGGTGTTTGGTCTTAAATTAACATTCCAGTATTTCCTCTTTCTGTTGCCTTTTTTTTCCTGTTCTGACATTTATTTTCATGTATCGTTTCCCTCTGTAAGCCTGGTACTTTAACATATATCTTTTTCCTTCTTCTACCTAAAAAGCCTTAGAGTATTTCACATACTTTTTCATCTTTGATGTGCCTTTTATGCCAGCCTCCATTTTCTTGTGTCTGAAACAGTTACACTCATTTGTCCTCTCTAGAGCATGTATCCTGAAAAGCATCTTAAATCAGAAAACACGAAAGCATATGTTTAGCACATCCAGGGGTTATTTTTACATGAAGTGCAAGGTAAGCATTTACCTGAAGTTGATCAAAGTTCAACTGCTTTGCCAAACAGGTGCAGACTTTGTGTGTGTGTGTATATATATATATACATACATACATAGAGATGCACATAAGATAAATGTTTTGTTTGAAACTGAACAGCTTTCCAGAAGGAGAACTGCTGGCTCATGAAAAGTATTTGGCAAATTATAACCTCTGTCTTGGGTAACTAAGACATATTACATTCATTACCATCACTCATCTCAGTACCTATTAAATAAACCCCTGAACAAAACACATCTTCTCTTCACCCATGACAAGTAGTGTTTCTTTCCAGACTGTTCATTCCTCTGCTGCACTGGACATCTGCAGAGAGAAGAAGCCACTGCAGTGGAATGAGAGTCGGGAGAAGTAGCACATCCCGCAGCTACTCTGGCACAGGGACACAGGCACTGTATCTAGGAAGCTGTCTGCCAGCTTGGATGATGCATGAAGCTCTTCAAAGCAGCTAAGCTGACCTGCCTTTGCATGGGCTTAACAGAGCTTCTGACCAGGAACCTGCAGAGGAATGTGGCATGGCCACAGATTCATGGGACACAGACCCACAGAGAGATCCTTTGGGGCCAGCAGTTCCAGGGAGATGATTCTCCCTCTGCTCTACTCTTGTGGAGTCCACTTGGAGTACTATATCCAGGTCTGGGGCCCCCAACATAAGAAGGATGTTCACCTGTTAGAGCAAGTGCAGAGGAGGGCCACAAAGATCAGAGGGCTGGAACACCTCTGCTATGAAGACTGGCTGAGAGAGTTTGGGTTGTTCAGCCTGGAGAAGAGAGGCTCTGGGGAGACTTTATAGCACCCTCCAGTACCTAAAGGAGTCTACAAGAGAGCTGGGTTGGAACTTTCCACAAGGACATTAGTGACAGGACAAGGGCTAATGGCTTTCACCTGAAAGAGTGATTAGATATTCGGAAGAAATTCTTTACTCAGATGGAGCAGGTTACCCAGAGAAGTTGTGGATGCCCCATTCCTGGAAATGTTCAAGGCCAGGTTGGATGGGGCTTTGCTCAGCCAGGTCTAGTGGAATGTAGTCCTGCCCATGCCAGAGAGGGTGGAACTATATGATCTTTAGGTACCTTCCAACCCAAACCATTCTGGGATTCTATGATCCAAATTGCAGTGCAAGCACCTTTAATGCAGAAGAGAACTCAGAATATCTTTCACTGATACTCATTGTTCATATTGAAATGTATGTGTACCCTCAAATATTTATTTTTTTCACTCAACTTGTATTGTAGCTTTATCTCAGGCTCTACACAGACATGCATATAGACACCCATATACCTATACATGTCTATAACAGAACTTTGTTCAATCTTGAACTGGGCCCCTTCATTTTGTCAGCTGGATAGTTGAAAAGATGCAGTATTAATTTCAGTCACAGGATAGATTTGTCTTTCAAACCAGAGCTGTTTCCTGTGCAGAATTTAAGAATGTGGGCAGACGAGTTGCCTCTGCTTGTGCTACTGGTCTTTTCCAGAAGCAGGGCTTGACCCCTACACTCCCTCCACCTTTTTTCTTGCATGAGTCACTTTTTCCGAACCTGTTCTCAGGAGCTGTTTTCACACTGCATTGGAAACTTGAATTGTGACTTCTTCTGGGAACAGATTACCTAAAGAGCCAGGCTTTATGAAGGCTGTATCTATCTGGGGATTCAGTTGTTGAATCCATTTAGATATGCCAAGGGTACCAAATGTGTTTAGGTGTTTTGCTGAACAGAGACAATATTAACGTTAATAAGAACTACTTCCACAAGAAAGTAATTGCAAAACTGGGAGTCTTTTTGTTTTACTTCTAATATTAGAGACTCCTCTCAGAGTAGGACTCTGGGTGAGGAAGCAGAAAGGCAATTACTTCCAGTGTACTGGGTGAATTTGCCAGAGGAAGAGAAACTGAATGTTTGATGCATTCCCCAAGGCCAATGTTCCACAATTATAAAAATATACTACCTCCCCTGTAACTCTGTGAATATAAAATGAAGCATCGTACCTACTATTAATTAGCTGTATTTTGTAGTTTTATGGACATTGAACATGGTGTGGTAATTTGCATACATTAGCATGTAATTTACATGCTTACTGCAAGGTATTCAGTTTTATTGCTATTACCTTTTGTGGCCTATTTCTCTAATGACTGTAATGGAATACAAAAGAGATTTCTCTTTGTGTTTACCCTGTTACCTTATACATGAGTTTCAGAATAATGTGTCATGCTGAGAAGTGGGAATTTTCATGTAAAAGGTTTTGCTTTCAAGTCTGAGCCATTTCTTGACCACCCACTCTGTTGAATTTTCTAATGCTTCCTATATTTCCTTGGCCACTGTTCTTTTTTCACCCACATAAGGACACACAATGTTTTAAAAGTCAGGTACAAGTGTAGAGATTTGCTCCATTGCCTGCACTAAAAAAAGAAAGTCAGACACAAGAATTAATGGGTTCTACTCTGTCTATCAGCACCTAAAGGCACAGAGAGAGAAAAATAATCTGCAGCTGGGGAAAGCTGAGCAGGGTCAAAGGGCAGTGCCTGCATCTGCATTCACTGAGAGGCAGAGAGGAGAAATAAAGGGTCTCTTTTTGTTGCAGCTCAGCACTATTTTAGAAAGCGCAGATACCAACTTAATTACCACAGTTCCCTTTTGCACTAGAGCACTGTAGCAGGCTATAAATCAATACTTAAGGTCACATTGCTAAAAGCACTGAAAAAGAGCCTTTTCTCTCACTGTAGCATGTTGTTTGCTGCTCCTGCAGCAGTGTCATGAGAGCTCAATATCAGATAGCGAACAGGGCTAAAACAATGATTACAAAAGAAATCAGAATTGCAAAAACATGAGGTGCAAAGTGAGCAAGTCCAGTTATAGCAGATGCCATGATTGCATCAAACCTTCCATCCTCTCCCAGCTCAGAGACAGAAGACAAAGCAGCAGGTGCCCAGGAGTACAAAATACATTTCATTCAGGGCTGAATTCTTGTTCTGGAGGCCAAGCTGATGGGAGAAGTGCACATCTGAAAAAATTACAGTTATTTCTGCTGAGTATATCTCTGGCAACTTTATCATACATCTGAAATCAATTATACATGTGTACGTATGACATCTTATTTCAATAAATTTTTGGGAATGGGGCTTAGGACTTGCAAAAATAGATTTTTTTTCCATTTGCCTTTCTATTATATTTGCTGACCCAGATATTTCACAACCTTTGGAAGGAAAACAACTCATATGAGATTTGGAAGATATGGAAAAAGCTACTTCCAGCTGAGATACAGTTGGCACAGCATTTAACGGCTTAGCCAGGGGAGGCTTCTTTAGGTTCACACTGGCAGTATGCAGCCAATACTAATATTAGATAGATAGAGGACTTGCATCCAGGTGCCCAGGGTACTACAAGAATGAGACACAGGATCCCATAAATGCCTAATTTAGATGTTATATCATCTACACCATTGCTGTTTACAAACTAATTTACAGAGCTTGTAAAAAGTGTAATTGCAATTAAGGAGGTTGGAATTAAAGAAGATAGAAATCTATCCAATATTAAAAAACACTTTGCAAGAAAATGTTTATTTTTAAAACATAAATAGATTTCCATCTAAATTGAAATTTAATTTCCAAAACTTGCATGTTTCCTTAGAAGGGACTTGAATCCCAGATGCTGGTAAGTCCACATCACAGCATACTGCTAAACAGGATTATTAGTCTGGGTGTGAAGTGGCACGGATGCATTCATTTTAGAGCAACTGCTTCTAGATTGCCTGGATTTCAGCCCAAACACAGCCCGTGGAAGTCTGTCAAAGCCCCTGTACAAGTGGAAAAGTGTGGACACATGTCCAGGAGTTAATCACGTCAGGCATACACTGTGCAACTCATCAAGAAAAGCTTTGATTTAGAAAAAGAGCCTAGACGGTGCATTTTGGACTCCACAAATTAGGTTTTCTGATGGCAATTTTAATGAAAAATTTCTGAGAAGGAGAGCAAGAGAGTGATGTCATTTTGAATTGATGTGGGGATTATTTTTTACCCTCTTGCACAAGTATAAATAGTTCCAGTAACCTGTGACATGTCTGTCCTGATAGCAGAGTCCCCAGAGTACCAGAACCAACTTCCTGAGACATTGTTTGACGAGGAACTGGTCTAGATTCTGGCATGCAGAGGAAAAAAGTTGTCCACACATATCTTCATATTTAGATGTAAAGACAAAGCTAATCTCTTCCTTTTGAGTCTTTGTCAGCAGGACTCGTGCATGGCTAGTGAACACCTACTGGCTAGGAAGAAGAAAAAGATATTATTTCTCTTTTGAAAAACATTGGTATTCTGATGATGAGCATCACTTTAGTTCCTAAACAGTTACAGAGATGGGGCTTCCTTTGAAATTACTAATGCACTTTTAGATGTATTTTGGTTGGAAAATTTTGAAAGCTTCCAGATCAATTGGATAAGTATCTATGGTAAAATTTGATGAAACTTCTGTATTCCAGTAAAAACAAGTAAAATGCTAATATTCAAAGTTATGCCCAGAGTAAATTTACTACTTCCTAATTCACTGATGCACTGCTGATTTGAAATCATCAATTAAGGCTTCTAAGACTTCTATGATTAAATTATGTTTGATTCAACTTTTTTAAAGGATTGAGTAGCGCTAGAGAAGAAAGGAAACCTCAATGTCCTTTAAATCATAGGAGATTAGACAATGCCAAAACGTTTAACAGCACAATACTTGTAGCATTATTTTCTGCAGTGGCAGCTATGAACCCAATAACTCTGTGTTCCAAGTGTTACTATATTCATTTAAATTTGATCATCTGCCACAGCTCATCCCATTTAGCTTTAGCAGCTTCAGCCCACGTTTGAGGAGCAGTTATGGAGGTATAAATGGGAAGGTGGCTGGGGATAAAACATTGTACCAAAACTCCAGAAAATAACAAGTTTTGAGAAGAGGGTTGCAATACCTTGAAAGTAAGGTGTAAAGCATTACTTAGGAAAACTGTAAGTGCATATTTTCTGCATGACATGCAAAACTAAACTTTTTGGATAGTGACTAGTGCTGTTGCATGACACAAGTAGCATAGAAGTAAAAAAAGCCAGATTGGGCCTCAACTGTATGTTGTCTTAGATTTGCACGATTGCATACACTGCATTTCTGCCACTGAGGAAGATTTTTTTATGCCAAGAGGGGTGGCACTGAGCATTAATCACAGTTATTCACAGTTAATCACATTAATCATTTGCTCAAGCAGTTCCACCATAAATACTGAATATGCATTAAATTCACAACTGAAACTAGAATGACATTTTTTCCCCTTCCACAGATGTGATGTAGAGAAACCCACTAACATAAACAGAATAAAAGCAATAAGAGCTCTTACTCATATCCAGCAGATTTTGCCTGAGGGACACTTTAAGACGGTACTGTTCATCTTGAAATTCTTGAATGCTGTAGTTTTCATCCTTGATACAGGCGGATAGTCCTCAGCAATAGTAAGTGTATGCTTTCAGATTTTAAAAAGCCCTGTAATTGTTTCCATATTACTTACATACCTTTTCTAGATGCAGCCTCATAAAAGTACATTTCCTTTACATTCAGTGTGTTGCATCTAGACCTACATAAGCTACCAGGCTGAAGGTCATGCAGGCAGCTGAAAATGCCCTTAATTAATAATATTGAACATGCATATACATGTGTGTGTATATACGTATATATACACATATTTCTATGTCTAATATGTATAACACAATCTTGATTCACTAATTGATAAAGAAGGAAGGAGTACTGTTATTTCTAAATATCTGTCTCATCTATATTCCTTCCATGACTTGATAAATGCACAGTATGAAATTAAGAGTGTTTCTGGTTCAGGTGTTACAGAAGCACATAAATGTTTGTGGATTTTGAGGACTAGAACAAGGAACAAAGATTCAAATAGAATTGTATCCACTCTTGGCTGTTTTGTGGATTTTCACCGTAAGTTTGATCAGGTCATAGAAAATCTGCTCCTTAGGTGATCCATAAAGCAGGATGAAGCCTTCAAGCTACATCATAGTAATGTTATGAGTTAGTTACTGCAATTAAGGCACTGAAGTATTTTATATGATTTTGTAAGAGATTTTCTGCATGGGATGCCCATTTCATCAGTGTATAAAGGGGTTGTTAAAACAGTATCAGATAAACTACTCCTAGGGTACTTGAATCCCCATAGGAGTTACTGATTCGAAAAAGATAAGAAATTGTGCGGCATGTTCTTAAGCACCATCTACTGGTTCTCCAAATGGCCAAAAATGTCCATAAAAACGTCAACAAATATGTCGGTCTTCAGCAAGTTGAAATTGTACCTAGCAGTAGATGTTCTCTATGTTATTTTCAGTTATGTTGGCCAGTTCATTTGGTGGTTTGTGATTTGCTTTGGTTTTCTTTTGGGACCTGGAAGACTCAGATGTCTGAAAAAAATGGAAGTATCTTGGCCAAAATGCAAAAAAATTATTTGAGGTGTGCTGCCACCACTTCTTGTGACATAAGTAGTTTGCTTACGTTGTGCCTCGGGCTAATCAATTGGTAGACCTCTTTGTCCAGCCTACATGTCCCACACTCCGCTCCTCTGTTTTCTTCCCTGAGTAAAGTTGCAGGAGATGTACCCTTAGCAAAAACACCCTTGCTAAAGAGGAATGAGCCATCAGAAGCAATATTATGTATTAGGCTAGGAAGGTGGATAGACAGGAAGATATCTTTAATCTTTGTGGAAACATTAACAGTTTAAGGAGAAGGCATGTGTCAATATATCACCATAATAACACCCAGATGCAGCCAAACTGTAGCTTCTGAGAGTTGGGAAGCCCATACAGGTCAGGCAAACCTAAAGTCAGATTATTATTTAAAGCTACAGATTATTCTTTAACCAGAGGAGCTTGTTTGAGGCAGGCAGCAGTCAAGCACTTCCACTGTGCAGTGTAAAGCATATCCTTGGTGAAATGGATGCATCCACAGTACGAATGTTACAACAGTTTCACACAGCTGTCAAGCGTGGACAGTACAGACATAGCTGGAGAAGACGTAGAAGGCAGAGAGTCCTTATCAGCCCTGGAAGCAGGATGTGTTTGCCAACTCACATGAGGCAGGCAAGTTGTCACTGAGACAGAAAAGAAACTCAAGAAAGTAGGAAAAAATGGATGTTGCAGCAGATCTATTCCTTAAGGAAAGCTATTCCTTTTCTCGTGTTAACTGACAAGGCCAGTAAAAGGCAAAGCAGGATGACTTTTACTCAGTGATGCCTGCAGATATTCTGCTTTTAATAGGTTTAAGGCAACAGCCCTTTGCTGACTGTCTTCTGGCATTTAGGCACTGCGCTTTATTTGTATTATATGGCTTCACAATATTTTGGGGGTATTGATTAACTCCCTTCTGTGGAGACAGAGAGATTCTCCAGTAGAAGATTTGAATCTATCCAGTAAAGTGACAGAGGAGAATCAAACAGTAAAGCCAAAAATGTGAACACTAAGACAAATTGGAATAAGGCTTGAGAAGCAGTTAAAAGGCTTGAATATTGAAGGCATAAGTTAGTTGCAGTTCAAATACTATGGAACTGAGGGGCTTAAAATATTCATAATATGATATTTCTTAGTGTACCAAAAAAGACCAATGTCAAGCAGCTGCCCTACCAGTCCATAACAGTGTATCCAGTCCTTCAGAGATGACAGTATAAGCCAGAAAATTTAATAGCACTGCCTGAGTAAAAATCACAAGTATTCCCAACTTAGTAAAAAATTACTGCCATACTTAAAACTTCCTTTTGCACTCTTTGTATAAGCCTAAACACTCCCTAGAGCCATACAACCCCCAAAATTCTACTCTTAGTTCTGTATATTATATTTTTCTTAAAGATAGAAAAATAAAAACACTGGGAAATAATTTTTTCCTTCTTTACAAATAATCTAGAAGACCAATATATAAAGTATTGTGTATGTTTAATAATTTACTTGTAATATATATGTTTTTTCCCTGAAAGGTCTCAATCTCTTCCTGGAAGAAACATTTTGAACATCATGAAGCCATCTAAACGTGTCCTGCAATCGTAGCAAACTCAGTCAGGGTTACTGCAGCAATATTCAGGCTTTTGATTCTGCTGACAAAGTTTAAATCTCTGCACCTACTATATACTCCCTGTGTCTCCAAGACACAAGGAACACTTTCCAAGACCAAATCTCCACAGCAGTCCCTCTGGCTTTTTAGTTTAAAGGAATTTTGACCTGCGCCATTGGTTACGAGAGCTGGACAATCTGGGTTATGTGCCAAAAGTCTGGTAACACACAATGAACAGATAAGCACCTCAAAGCCCTGACTCTATGATTCCTTATACCTGGAGTCTTTGCACAAAGACCAGTCTCTAATGACCCTGTGGCAAATGCCTGCAACAAGAGTAAGGGCTCATAATTTTTCAGAGCACATGTATGTAAATAGCTCATGTTTCTGTTCAGATTCCAGTCAGAGGAAAGGTGAGGAAACAAGAGGTCAGTTCTGAGTGAATGAAGATGTGTTGCTGTGGCTTTTGTTATTAAAACACAAGAAGAGCAGGTTTTAGGCTTTGTATGGTTGATTTTTTTTTTCCTTTTCCAGTTTGAATACAAAATGAAATGTTTAGTTCAAGGAGTTAAGGGTCAGAATCACAAAACTACTGAAGAGACAGGCTTTATCTTTTACCCCACCACTCAGTGACTAAGACCATGATATAGGAAAGAGATACCACATTACAGTTTCTTCCTCTTCTTCCTGAAGGAGGATAACATTATTATCTTCTCATACTTCAGCATTTCTTTGTATTCATTGACACGTGTTCCCCTTCTTCTCTGGTCTGCTCTCCGTGCACAGGTAGCTTCTTATCCTGCTTTCAGCTGTTCCATTCACAGAAGAGTCTTCTTCCCCTCACTCTTTTGTGCAAATTTACAAGGCAAATATCATAATCTGACTCTAAAAGGTATTAAATATTGTTGCGATAAAACTATATATGTTTTCTTCTTACCTAATTTCCAAAAGGGGGAAAGGAGAGATGAAGGACAAGCCCAAGAATAATGACAGAAGTGGAGAAAGTTTTTGGGAATATTCTCCTATCGTCTGGCTACCATATCATGCTCATTCATATCAGCAGACGTGATTCATCCACTTTATACAGCTGCTACTGTTTGTGAAAGCATCCCTCCTGGTTTACTTTTTAGTGTAAAGCTCTTCTTCATTTCATTAAGTAATTCATCAAGGTGTCATCACAGGATTTTTGTCCATTTGTTTCACTTTGTTTTTTCCTGAATGTGTACACCACGACCTTTGTAATCACTAGGACAAAACAAGAAATTCACCTGGAGTAATACACACATACACACACACACATACGTGCATACATGTGCACACACAAGGAAACAAATGAAAGTAAGTCTTCAGTTACAGCACTGTTTTCTACTGTCTGACTTATTAGACAGTCCAATGCTTTTTATCAGCCAACCTCTTTCTCTCCCCTAAAGCTTTACTTGTGCTAATTGCAGCTTGCAGTGGAATACAGCACCAAGTGTTTCAAAACTGGCATGGATGTGAAAGGGAATAAACAAGCTATGGTAGATTAAACACTGTTGAGTGCTGTTTTTTTGTCACTGTCGGTGTATAGCAAAGAATCCCATGCTATTTTACTCTTTCTGTCCTTGTAATGCATGCTGGATACCTATAATTTATGACACAGAGCCATTGCTTCATGAGTTGCACTTCCTTTTAAACTGATGCTGAACTCGTTAGTGGGGGAAATGTGACAGGTTGATAGTGGTTTCTTATCTGCAGGTTAAACATTGTCTGAATAATTCATGGCCAGGCAACTGTTAGAACTATAATGTTTTTATAATTAGAGCTGGAGTGGACCATTCACTAAGGTTTTGAGGTACAGCAAACAAGCCCCCATCACCATCAGTCTGAAGCTCAGTTGTCTTCTCATCTATCAGATTTCAGGGAGGAAAATTTCTGAAACTCGATCTACTCAATCTACTGAGCTTGAAAGAAATGAAGCTACCATGTCTCTCCAGAAATAAGAAGATTTATAAAAATCATAACACTTTCTTGGGGTGCAATGTTATTCCTATTTTTTGTCCTCATTACCATAAATCATTAAGATATGTGCTTTGAAACTGCTGTACTATCAAGGCCAGAATCTGGATTTCCAGTTCCTTGAGCAAAGGCTACAATTCCTTTGAAATCCTGTGACTCAAGGAGACAGATATTTAGAAAACAGATTGTGAGACTTATGACAAGAATCACAAAAGCTCACTCTAAAAAGGTCACAATCCAAGTGAGGTCTTCCTAATACAAGTTGAATTGCTCTGTTGAGCTGTATTGACTTACATCAGCTGAAAAGCTAGTTTGGTCTTTGATTTCAAGAGTGCACATACTCCAAAAACTGTACAAGTAAATACCTGCAAATGGGTATGTTCCTCAAGAATCCCAGTGTAGGCAGGTATTCAGTACAAGGGGATGAAAGTATATTCCAGTTTGCGCAGTCTACCTTATAGCTCTCTTTGTATTAGGTGAATTGCATCCCAGGCAGGTAAAACCCAAAAGATCATTGTTGGAATATGGAAATATTCCAAGGGAGTATTCACAATTGAGACCAAAACCAATAAGACCAACTGTTGTTTTTGACACCACCCCTTTGTGTCTGTCCATTTTTTGCTAAACAAATTTCTTGTTTACTTTCTTTCACTGTTTTTGTACATTCACAGGATCCACAGAAAGTTCTGGGACCATCCCTTTGAAGAGTGACACCTACCTCTGGCTTCTGTGTCATGAAATATGGCATAAATCCTAATAAGAACTCATCCACAGCACGAAACCTGCTTTACATTTTTTCTTCCAACAGATTTTCTTTCTAAGTTTCTTCAAAAAATAAAAATTTCAATGTTTATAAGAAAGAGAAAAAGATCACTGTAAATAAATAAATGAGCAAACACATGTGCATTTTTAATAATGCATGAACACTTATTTTAAGAATAATATTCATGGAAGAGCTATGATTGTTATATGCCTGAAATTCCCAATTGGCAAAATATAATTAAAGTAAGAACTGTTGAACAAATAAACCTGTTAAATACACAATATTACCAGGCAAAATGGTTATGCATTTATCACTTTGCCACTTTAATTACATTGACTGCTGCTCTTCATGCATATATTAATATCTCACTAACATTATGGAGGCTGAGACATAAATTGCAAAGAACTGTCTTAAAGGAAGATTTTTATCCAGGCAGAGTGCAGTGGTAACAAGTATTACATACTTTTACAATAAGTCTTAACATTGAAACTGATTACTTGTTTTATTTAAATAGTGTTTCTTGCAATTTTGAGAAATCTCATCTCCTTAAAATAGTAATTAGTGAAGCAATGGCTTGGAAAGCCCACCTAGAGTGGGTTTCAGGTGCATGGGTCAAGAGATTCAGCCCGGGATTCTGAAAGTAGCTGAAGTGTGAAACTCACAGAAGATATTCAGTTTATCTTGAGAAAAGAAAGGGAAGGAAAAACTGTATGTCATTTCTGGGTTTTGTGTAAATAAAGACTACTATTTTAAGATTGTATGGATTATTTCAGGAGGTTCTACCTCATCATCGATTGGCTGGATGTGGCTTTGAGTGGGTGTGCTAGCTATTCACAGCAAAAAAAGGTCAGGAAATTCATTCCCATGGGATGAACTTTTCTGAACCTGGAAATGAGCAAAGAGACTTGGAAGTGACTTTTGACCATTTGGTTGAACGATGCCAAAGCTGCCTTCAGCGCACTGTAATTCTTATAATGTACGCAGCACTGCCTGTGTTTCGAGAACAAAAGCTGTTGAACACTGTTATTGGACCTGAGAAATCCTTTGGAATGTGACTTTTGGTTGGACAAAATTTGGGAGATATTCTCACGCAGCTTGTCACCTTAAGGACCTACTTACAGAGGGCTTGTTAAATGTTAGTTTCAGAATAATGGCAGTTAAAACTGTCTTACAGGTATGAGTAAAATATGTTACACAAGACTGTAGGAATGTCAGAAGAAATTTTCTGGACCTTTACTTTTCCAAAATATCAAGTGCATTAGAAAATCTTGACCACAAAGTCAAGTCTGTGGATATTCATCTGAGCATAGTTGTGGATATTTAACCACTCAGTCACATCATATTTCCTTCATGCTCCCTGGCTTATCCAGACTACAGGAAAGAAAATGCCTTCAGGATGGGAACTAATATTCTTTCCATAGCGCTTCATCGCCTAATCCCGGAGCAGAGACAGCACGTAAACCTTGTTCTGCATACAGAGACGCCAATTTCTTCATTGATGTCCAGCATTTTAATGTTTTTGTAATTCCCAAGTATTAATCGGTTGATCTGTCAAACTTCTTTATGGAAGGAGAGCATAGAATTTTCCCCATTTAATAAATGAAGAGCTACGGCATATACAGGAGTCCAGAGGAGTTCTTTGTTTCTTAGTTGAAAAACCTAAGATCCAATTTTTTCAGATTCCTTCACTTATTGTATCATACTATACATGGACAGCTTGAGAAAAGTTAAAATTCAACTGTAAGTACTTAACACCTTGCAAAGTTGTCGCTAGGTGTCCGAAACTGACACTACAAAATAGTGGGACATAGACGAACAGCTGCCCAGAAACATGTTTATATCCATGGATTTCCCAGAATCATGTAGAAACTGTACGCTGCTACGAAGGGTAGAAATGCATTTTGTTGGCAAGGATTATGCTGCCTTTGCCATGAAGTCTTTCAATCTCTTCCTGTTGTCTTGCCTCACCCATTGCACACTGTCCAAATCCTGCTATCAGAGAGGTAAAAATATTCTAATACTATCTTTTTTTATTAGTCAGTGTTGACACATTCCTCGAGTAGGTTTACTCAGTCCTATTGAATGACAGAGAAACAATGTAAGAAAACTCATGACCACATGCATAAGAAACATGAATCTGTGAAAGGACCCAAATTCAAACTGCATTGACAACTTCAGGGTTGATTGACCACATGATCATGCAAACTAAATAAAAAAAAAAAGTAGACAAGAACATTATGTTAAAAATTAATGCATAAACTGCATCAAGTGGAAGCATAATGGGACCACAATCTTTGCCTCTGTCACATTGTCTTCTACTAATTAAACAGAGTAACCAATAGCAGTGGGAAGCAGGAGGTTGTTATCTTCAGTAATCCGACCTTAGCAGTGGATGAGGACAAAGCTTGACGGTATATTTAACAACTACTCTCTTCACAGCTTGAAGTAATGTTGCAATTCATAAACCTTACATGGTTTTCCAAATCCAAATAGAAATACAGTTCAAAAGCTTCCTGCTGTTCCCTCCCATGGCTCTCCGCATTTCTGTCTCCCTAACATCCATGCTGTGTGTAGTCATCCATATGAACCTGAGTCCAATCTCTATCCCACCCTGCTCCATTGTATGCTTCCTGTTCCTATAACCTCAATGATGTAAGGATATTTGCAGATAATAAAATACCTAAGGAATGTTGATTTTCTACCAAACTTGTCAAAATTGCAATTCTTTAGGCTGAACACTTTGACAAATTGGGACAAGACTTCACATTTCAAGTGATTCCAAAGTATAGAGGTGCCTCTCTACTGTCACATAAGAGTTTTTGGATTAAGCCAGTCTACTTCTGTCACTGTCATCTCCAGAATTTTTTTCTTTTTTTTAAATAGATTTTCATTTTCTTACACTTCATATTGTCTTACCTCAGGAGTGCTCCCACTGCAAGTTGAAAAGAAAGATACTCTGTAAGAAACATTAATCCTTAATGCCTGTAGTCCAGTCTTCAGAGATATCAGCATACACAAGGCACCTTTAGTTATCCATAATTTACAATAGGTTTGCCTGCTATATGAATTTTACAAGAATACAGTAAAATTCTTGAATAAAGTAAGAATTTCCAGAGTTGATGTAGATTCCTGTAGATTTTTAAAAAAAACGAAACATGCTTTCAAATTCAGATAAATTATTATCTCATAGAACATTCTGAAAACTTTCTTTATTTCTGCTAAAATCTTAAAATTTTTACTTTGAAAAAAATAATCTATCATCTCATATTTCAAGATATAGAAAAGCCGATTTTCAGCTGGTATAAGTTGTAAACATTCTCACGAACTCCCAAAAAGCTACACCAATTTACACCGCTGTGGTTAAGGACAGCCTTGTGGTTTACAGCAGGAACAATTATTAGAAAATATGGAAAGGTACTCAAAACCAAAATGAAAGGGAAAATTCTCTGGCAGAAAGGACACTGTCACAGGATAGCACAGGCCACTGGAATAACAACCATGCTATCAAAACATAGCCAAAGGAAAACAGTTTGAAAAGAATTAAAGTATCATTATCAATGACATGAAGAAAAAAGATAGGAGCAGCTTAACTACTGCCTGTCATTGTATGCACCTAGTTCAACACCCAGCTTAAATAGTATTCAGGCAGCTGCCTGTGTATATACCTAATATTACATGTTAATGTAAAAGTTAAGACTGCCAAGATAACCCTCTTTTTTTTTTTTCTTGCTCATTCAAATGGAAACACTAGAGACTATGTTAAACTTTTTTTGCATGCTGTGTATGTACTATGGTTGCAAAATTGAATACCAGGATGTTCAGGGCTACTCCATGACTGACAGCTTCTCCATGCTCTACAGCATAGTTGAAAAGAGAATACACCCAGCAGGACTCAGCATATGGACAGGACTTCAAGTTCTTATTAAAAAGACTCCGACCTTTCTCAATGTTAATCTCATCCACATCTTCACCTCCCAGTAGCTCAGATTTTTCACTTCTAGAATGAATAAGAAGAGAGCTTGTCTACTTGAATGGAACTGAAAAGGAATTTAATATCCACCTGTCACAAGGACAACCTTGTTCAATAAATAGGGGAAAGGCACTCAAAATAATGGTCTGGATTCTAGCCCTGATTTTATGGTAAAACCATGAGGTAACAATAAGCCACTCATTTTAACATTTTCATCTCTGCTTTCCCTCACCCATCTTGTATTGACTGTTAGACGGTTTATGGAGGGATTGTCCCTTACTGTCCACTTACTTCTATTTCTTTCCTCATGCCCAGTACAGAGAAGCCCTTTAGTGGTAACATGGTTCACAGCATCTGTCCCTCTAATTTGAAGAATTTTTTAAATTATTTCATCTAACTGTAAAATAATTGTTTTCTTTAATACACTAAATATATCAGATTGTAAACCTAAAAATCCTGAAAGGGACGATAAAAGAAACGTATAAAATTGAAATAGATGTCAACTCGATAGGCTACCATGGCTCAAGAGGAATTACAGTCTGTCATTCAAGAAGTCAGACGCATAGTGGTTAAATACTAGAAAATATTTATGAGACAAACAGCAGTATTGAGACTTCAGATAAAGAGGCTGTTCTAAGGCATGACATAAAATGGCATCTGTTGAAATACTTCAACCATAGAGAAATATGAGATAGAATCCTTTCTTTCTCAGGTATGGCAGTCTCTGTTGTTTCCCTCAGTAGATGGATTAAAATGATGACAGATGCAGATCCATTGCCAAAGTAAATGAAGGATCACATTTAGATACATAATTACTTGGTTCTGGGCCATTAAAAAATGCAAAAAAAAAAAAAAAAGAAAAAGGAAGCTAAACCACAGTTTCAAATACCTAGCCTGGTAATATTAAATTGTTCTTTGACATTTAAGCAGCTGTTAGAAATTCAAAGTAGCAGTGCATTTCCATTAGTAAAGACCACAATTGTGGAGATGTGCTCTTTCCCTTAGTTTTCAGTAAATACCTTTTTACCACTCAGCTTTTAGCTGTAACAGGTGCGTAAAGTCGTCTTCAAGCAACACTTCAAGTTTGTATGCACGCAGGTTTTCCAGATCTTCTGTAAAACGAAATACTCAAGAAGTCCTGTTGCAATGTTGAAGACTTGGCATGGAATCCTAACCCTACTGAAATGAATGAGATTTATTCCACAAATTTCAGTATGGCTTGGATTTCACCTCTGGATGAGAGAATAACCACTCAATACTTCATTTGGTCCTAACCATTCCCTCAAGTCAAACAGGACGTAATGTATTTCTACAACACTCCTCAAAGCCACTTTTTTTGTTTCAAAGTGGTGGCAGATGCCAGCCATACTGGAAGCATTTCAAACTGACTCCAAGTGGGACATTGACTTCCTGCCCGGAGAATAAACTTTCCTTTTCTGTTCGCTGAGTGCATTAGGGAATGTTTCAGACATGTTTTGCAGGACAAACCCTTTTGTTTTGCTAATAGGACTCATGTACATACTTCCAGTGGGAAAACATCTGTTTTACAAATCTGTCCTCCTAGATATAGCTGGATTCAAACTACAGACTTTGGAAACACATGCAAACATTCCCAAAGTTCAACAGTGTTTGGATCAGGGGGGTGGACTGAAGTAATTGCAGAGAAATAGACCACGTCTGGGATTCATACATTTTCAGGGGCACTTTGAGATTTTGTCTTAGGCCCAGATCTGTTTCTCAGTTATAAGCACAGTCATTTAATGTTTTTTGGGTGGGCAGGCTGTACCTATCCACAGGGACATAGTACAAGTACATGTCAGTCAAAGGAACTGCTCTCTTGAAAAACTGAGGTGAGATAAAAATAACTTCCTAATTCCCTCTCATTCATCCACCAGAGAAATTTTCAAACTTCTGCCTGAGTGCACATCTCAGTCAGACAATACAACATATCCATAACATTGTGGGGGATTTTTTAATTTTATAACAGAGCATCAAAGGGTTATCTGCTTTAACATATTGGGATTTTTTTTTAAATATTGGACTCAGTTCCAATATAATAATAACTGGAGAAGTAATTATCTTAATTTTTCTGAAAATCCGTAGATTTGGTTCTACTCCTTAATAATCTGTCATCTGATAAAAATAAACAACAAAGAATTCAAAGAAACTTTGAAAATTTAGACCAAAGAACCTCCGTGAACTTTTAAAGTGAGTAATAAAGTCTCCTGAAACATCTGCTGCTCAATAGTCTTTATCAGGTCAGAAGTTTCAAATGTAGAATCTATTCCTTGAAAACATACAACAGGTTGCCCTTCTTATCTTGTATACAATATATGAGTATGCAAGAGAGGGAAAATGGACAAAGCTAGCAGAAAGTCTTCTGAAGTTACCTATGTATCCTGCTGGATATAATATCCAGATTTATGCCAGTGAAGGGCCCACACCGAAAATCACAGCTTTGGGTACCTAAATATCTTAAAAAACATACTAAGCAAATGGACTGTCCAAGAAAACCAAACAACCTAAAACACTATTCTAAGATAACAAATAGCCATAGCAAATTGCAATCTGCACTCATTGAGCTCCTGATCAATAGTCTTAAGAATTACATATGGCTCTAAATCCTCATTAGGAAAGACACTAATTACCAATAATTAAAATAAAGTAAATGATAACATCAGCTATTCAGTATCTACATGTAACACCTGACACGAGAGAAACCACTAAAAGGAAAGTTCAGACTGTTGAAGGTGATGAAGTCATAGCTATACAGATCTGTTTCCAACTAAATTTGAATTTCTTATTCATTCCCGCTGTTGATGGTCTTTCACTTCTTACCAATGCCACACATGCCAGCTTACAGGGAATAGCCCAGCCTAATTCAATCTTTACCTCTGCCATCAGTAAGTGATGCTGGCAATGACCAATATTTTCTATGGATTTTCCTCCCCAAATGTAATTGCAATTTTTATTATTTTCTGGATGACATAAAACCCTAGAATTGATGCAAATATTCAGAAAAGCTCATGTGCCATACATGAAAGTGCTTGTAATTCTCTAAAGCTGGGAGAGAAAGGCACTTTGAACATTGCACAGATGAACAGTAAGTACAAGAAGAACAGCTCACAACTGAATGAATATCATATCATTCTCTTTTTGAAGAGATATATGTTTGTGAGCAAAAGCTCCTGCCATAAAAATGTTGCCATTGTGAAAGACCCAGGGTTTTCTCTAAACTGTGCCTGGTGCAGAACACAGTTTTCTTTGAGAAAGGTTGGAGTCAAACTACTCAGAGGTAGGCTAGAGGACTACATGGCATGTTGTTTTATGAGAACTTCTTTGGTCTGACAAGGAGATTAAAGGAATTTAAGTTCCTTCCAACCTCTGCAACAGGACTTCAGTGCGTCTCAGACTGTGGCACAATGAGGTAAGTGTGCAGGGCAGGTGGCTCACCTCACTCATCATGAGTCCAAGACAGATGAGAAGGGAGGTAGCTCTTAAAAGATCTCTTGCAGCCTGGCAGCAGTTCAGTCCATTCCAGTACTTCTTGCAAAGCTCTGGGGGGATCTAAGCACTTCAAAAATTTTCTCCCCTTGCTCCCACAAAATACCACAAAATTTCTTTCTGTATGAACTTTGACCCATAACTCAAGAGGCTCTGATAGTTATAACCAGGAGTGAAAGCACAATGTCACTGCTAGTAGAGTTCGTTCTGAGCCAGGACTATTGGCACATGCTCTAGATGAAAGTACAAAGTAAGCACAGTTTTAAGGAACCAGCAGTCAAGTAGATTTGTGGATGTTTTGCCTAGAAGGAAAATTAAGATAATGTGTTTCTCTTCCCTTGAGATTACATGAGGGATTGACATAGTGAAGAAGCCAAGGGTCACTAAAAAGTTGATGCACCATCCTCACAAGTCCTTAGAGGCAAGATAGGGAGGACAGGGGCATCCTGAGTATTCCTCTTTGAATTCCTTTCAGATGGAGATGTCTAGGTATCAAACAGGACATTGTTTTGTTTTGGTGGGTTTTTTTTAACATCCCAATATTTAACTACCTTCCCATTATCGAAAAAAAATTCAAGGAATTGAACAGGAAAAGACGCGTGTAAGACGTGAGGGTCCTTCTGCCAATATAAAAGTTCAACTGATGACCTTGGGTTGGTAAGAACAAAAGCTTTCAGACCTCTGGATCTTTTGCAACCCAAGAAAAAGGATCAGTCAACAAAGTATTTGTATAAAGAAACGGGGACCACTATCACCATGATTAAAACTAATCAGCATCTGTGTTGGCAACAATGATGCTAAGGATTTAATGAACACCAAGAAGAGACAATGTCCCAGTCTAAGGGTCTACACCCCAGCTATATTAAACCAATATATCCTAGTCTAAGAAAAAAGTTTTGCTCTTGCAAGACTTGCTCAACATGTCACACTCAAGAATTATTATGGAAAGACATAGGAGTTTTTGATTTATTCTTCAAACACAAAGTATGAAAAGACATTTCAGTTGGTGACCAAAAACCTTCGTCTCTATCAGTGCTGCATATTCTATCAGGATTCAAAGTAAAACACCCTGTCCTTTCCCTTTAAAGATTCCCAATATAAGGTAAATTAGAAAATTATAAAAGCTTTTGTACCCCAAGGAAAGAAACCAACACTTCCATACTAGACTGTTCACAATGTATTGCCTTTCTTTTACTTACAAGAGAGGAGAAAAGTGGCTCTACTTCAAGTTGCAGGTCCCAAACTGAAAATCAGTTAGCTTGCCCAAAAACCAGTATGACTAAAAGACAGGGTAGGGGAAAGACATCTCTTTTTATCATGATCTAGTTTTTATTTGAAAGGCTTCAAAATTAATACAATTGTCCATAAATGAAAACTCCCTGGAACTTGCAGTTGTTGAAAGAAACTGTTATCCCATGAGTTTTATAACAGAAAATTATGAAAATTCCCAGCAATCGCAAGGGAAATTTGAAGTTCCCCAAATCTGCTAATGAAAATGGTAATCTTGATATTGGCAGTGCTTGTAATGTACTTGTTTCTCTACAAGCTATGTCTATATTAGGATGCAAGGCAGACCAATAGGAGATCACAGAAACAGTCAGTGCTGAGAACCTATAGTATACATATTTCAAGGAGTTTTATCTTGAATACTTATTCTTCTTGTTGATTGAACTCCCATTAATGATGGAAGGAGGTTGTATGTCCTCATCAAATGCATCTTTAGGTTTAGTTCAGTTTGAACAGAATCCAGTTACAGAGCCTGAGACCTCTGTGCAATGGAAAGCGCAGCACAAGATGTACAAGGGTACATCTGGAGATTAGCTTCTAGAGCGCACACTTCAGCCAAAAAATACACTCATGTACATATCCCTCAAAGAAGAAGAGGAATAAGTTTGACTAGATGAAGAGGAATAAGAAAGAAGAAGAATATCCTGGTTGTGTGGGTAGAGAAGTTCACCTGCCTTGCAGAATTTTAGCCCTTCCATGCCAATCCAGGTGAATCCTGGAGGTATACGTTCCTCCTCAGATGGACAAACTCCATGTCTGCCAGAGTTAAGGGAAGGACAAGCTTCACCAATTTACTCAAGTGAGTCTGCTCTAATTTTATCACAAATAATTCTGTAAAGCTAAAAATAACTTCATTTTTTATATACCCAATCCTATTGGTCTTCCCATGCATTGTGAAATACGATTAATAAAAATAAGTATGTCAACAGAGTCCATCCACATCTTCTTGGTGTTTACTGGGAGTCCAGACAAACAGAGCAAATTATGCAGGAATAACTTAGTAATGTGAAAGAATCACACAGACAAATCCAGTCAAGACTAAATATTTGCAAAAAGTAAGTCAAGACTTTCAGGCACATTCTACCTTTCTTCTTCTATCACACTGGAGGATGCACAGTTAATGATGAGTGAAGAATCTGTGACTTGATTATGAATCATCTTCTCTCTGACTTGCTCTCCTGAATCATTCTCATCGTAAACTAAACTCTTTGTGGATCACTGTCATTCATGAATTCTCTGATAACGCCAGTTTTGTGGCTGATGTTTGCTGATGCTCTCATAAATTACGGAAGATAGACTTTTTTCCCAGATTATGAATATCTGCAGAAATTATGTTTGGACTGTTTTATAAAACCTGAGTACTGGTGTAGTATAACAAGATAGTCAAGCAACCCAAGGACAACTGCAAAAAAAGGTGCAGAGCCAACTTTAGGCTTCTCTGCATTTTAAGGAAAATTGAATTATGTGGCCCCAAAAGAGAACAAAACTCACTTCTGGGAGATCATCAGTTCTTGTACTTGGGTGGGAAAGGGAAGGTCTTGGTAGGTATAGGGGGAAATCCATGGCTGTGAAACTGGATTTGAATTTCGTGGGACTAAGGAATGAAGGAGATGAACTAGAAGGGTCATGGGGATATGGAAGCCTGTAATATATCGGGGGGGGGGGTGGAATTTCATATTTATTTTATCCTATAGGCCTGCAGGACTTCACTCAAACTGTTTCTCTATGGTAGCTGACTCTGGACATGACAGTGGCATGGGATCGTAATTATCTGCCAGTGCATGATAATGGCCATCTTCTATCCACCCCCAGCTCTCACTCCTTCCACAATTGTTTCACCACCTTCCAAAACAGCAGATATGGTGAGACAGCCTGTCAGTCTCCTTCTCTGCCTTACTGTCTGTGAAGGATATAACAAGACATTTCCAATACTGGACTGGTCTGGATTCAGATTGGAGGAACTCTGTGGAAGGCATGTGTCTCTCAGTAAGGCCATTTAGGGCCCACATCCTTCTGAAGACAGTGGGTATCCCCCTTTGGATGCTGAGTGCATTGATCCTTGTCTGTGTGACCAAACCAAGAAGGATCAAGGAATGGACTTAGCCTCTGTTGGCAAAACCTGTGTCCTTGATTCTGTCTTGAAATTCCCACCATCTGCATGTTTTGGGCCACAGAGGAGGTAGGAGTGTTTAGAGAGTGAATTATCTTAATGGATGCACAGGCAGATAAAGACTACCCAGGCAGAAGGTATTCTGTGAATCCAAAGGTAGCCAATTTCATTGCACTGCAAACTTCCTTAGAAAACAGGAAGAATTGAGTTATTTTATGTTGAAACAGAAATTAGAGCTGATTAGAAAAAAAGGTCAGCAAAATGTCTTTTTATCATGGGATAATAAGGTCGTATGAAAAGATGTATTTTGTTTTTGGGAAAGACTCTTTCAAAGGGAAAATAGTGTTTTTAAAGCTTCAGATATGATCAAAATGTTCCAATCCAATCAGTTCAGAATGGTAAGTTTCTTTCTTTCTTTTCTCTTGAAATTAATTTTATTGGTAGTTTCTATGCTAAAACAAAAACAAACAAAAAAACCCAGAAAAAGTAATATTTTTAAGATTTTTTCTATAATGTAATGTGCCATGAAACCCCAAATGAATTGTTTTAAGAATTTTAAATTTTTAAAAATTGTCAGTACTTTTGGTCTTATCCTGTTACAGTATTAAATAGACTTGAGAAACACAACCAATTGAAAAGCCTAGCTACCACTGAGCTTTCTTGATTCCTCTGATCAATTCATTACACTTTTTATAGAATAATAGAATCATTTAGGTTGGAAAAGACCTCTAACTGACAAGTCCACCACTAAACCATGTACCTGAGTACCACGTCCATGCATCTTTGAAAATACCTCCAGGGATGGGGACTCGACTACTACCCCAGGCAGCCTGCTCCAATGCTTGGCAAGCCTTTTGGTTTCCTAAAATCCAACCTAAACCTCCCCTGGCATAACTTGAGGCCATTCCCTCTTGTCCTGTTGCTTGTTACCTGGGAGGAGAGACCGACTGCCACCTGGCTGCAACCTCCTTTCAGGTAGTTGTAGAGAGTAACAAGGTCCCCCCTGAGCCTCCTTTTCTCCAGGCTAAACGATCCCAGCTCCCTCAGCCACTCCTCATCAAACTTGTGCTACAGACCCTTTACCAGCTCCATTGCCCTTCTCTAGACATGTTTCAGCACCTCAGGGTCCTTCTTGCAGTGAGGGATGCCAAACTGAACCCAGAACTCAAGGTACAGCCCCACCAGTGCCCAGTATAAGAGGACAATCTCTGCCCTGGTCCTGCTGGCCACACTATTTTTGATGCATTTCTGTATTTTGCATCCTTTCAAGAATTTAATAAAGACTCTCTCAAGAGATTACTGCACACTTGTCTTAAAGATGACTACCGTGCTTTTTCACTCTGGATATTCATTTCTCCTGCCACATCTCATCTCAGTTTGGTTTGCAGTTGGATTTCTAGGATGGGAACACAAACTATGGCCACCTCTAGGGTTCTGAAATTATTAAATTCTTAATACATGTCACAGAACTGTATTCCAATTTTTCTCTATTAAAATGCAGAAGTATTTTTTTATTAATTTGTCCAGATTCTAGATTCCACCTTCTGCCCAGAGATATAATTAAAAAAACAATTCTACACTGTCCGTCAGACATACATTTGACTGGAAGAATACAGATGCCCTTGGACTTTCATCTTTTCACAGCCATTGTCATTGCATGTTGTTTTTGCTATCACACCCGGCAGTTTCACAGACAAGCAAAGCCCAGACTACAGTGGGAATGCTACATTTCTTCTTCACATATGAATATGCAGAGCCCATACAGGGAGTGTCAAAGTATCAATCCCTGCTGTGCAAGTGTGACAAACATATAAACAGCTTTCTCAACAAACTGAGATAGTAAGAAAAGCATGTTCAGCATTTACATAAATTCCAGGGATCTGTTGACCACAGAATTTTATGAGAAGGCCTGCACTTGAAAGCTGGGGTGGGCACTGAATTCTGGCACTCTATATTCTTCCAGCAAAAATTTCAGTGATGAAAGTTACAAATGTTAGAAATACTGTATTGATGGGTAGGACTTTACACCAGTGAGCTATTTAATGAGAAAGATTTCATATGACAACAGCAATGAGAGGGAAGGATAATCCAGTGCATAGCTTGCTTGAATGGGAGCTAACACCACTGCCAAATTGTGACTGCTCAACCAGCTATTGCCAGCTACCACTGGCAACTGTAGCAGTATGAGCTCAGTGCATTCCTGTTCTAAGACTGTGTAGCTCACCTTATAGTCTTTCATTAGGGCTTTAATAAATCATAAATCACATACCAGGATCCTAAAGCCTGTTTCATCCTTCTCTCAACTATTTCCTTTGTGACCTTTGACAAGATATTCCATTTTAGCCCTACTGCAGATCCCCACCTACAAAAAAGGGTCAGCATACTCCTATTTTATTAGAAAGTTCTGTGAAGGGACATACCCAACACAGAGCAAAGCACTCAGAAGTCACCTAATAACATCTGGACAAATCAGGCAAGAAAAGCAGCTATGTATGCACAAGGCAGCTAAATGAGGTTGATAAATGTTTTGTTGCACATATAAACTTTAATTGTTCATGAAGGCAGATGCCTATGAATAAAAAAGGAGATAATACCCTTGTAAGAATTTAAAAATTTGATATCATTTGTGAGCTAACATTAGGATAAAGACAGAGAGACAGAAAGGCACACACACACACACATCCCTGCATTTGTTTGCACATGCAAGTTCAGGTGCATGTCAAAAGCTCATTTTTATTTGCAGGTGCAAACTTTTTCCAGTGTTAAGGCTTACAATTCAGGAAATTTTGCACATTTCACAAGGGTGGAAAAAAGTTTTGATTTCATGGTAAATATTTCATGAAACAAAGACCAGATGTTTGCCTTAGCTCCTGTTTTTACTCTGCCTTACTTTCCCAGCTGGAGTTATTAATTATACCTTTTATTCTCCTACTGCAGCTCTTAACTCCAAAAGATTAAATGGCTTGATTAGCACTGTTTAGCTTTTCCTAGGTGGTTTATTGAATGTCACATTTAACATTCTGGCACTTCACAGATGAAACTAAATTCCTACAGCCTTGAAGAAATATGACTATTTTTTTCCCAGAGAGGAAGAGAAGGGCATTTGTTACATATTTATGAACACATCACATTGGACATTTCTATTTATTCTTTAACACACTCTCACAAGCACACAGCCTGTCCTAGACTGTATTTTATTTACAAATGTTGACACTTAGTTCTTTTGGAAATGCCTCTTGGAAATTTTTTCATAAAACAGTGACTGGGAGGGTTACAGAGATTTGTGGAAAACTTGGAGTCAACTAAATATTCTCACATGATTTTTCTAACTCTTCTACTTTCTTGGAAGCCCATAGAAATCGTTACAATGAAGTACACAATCCTTTAGCAGTTAAAGAACACTCAATTCTTCATCCTGATGCAGCTTTATGGCTGTAGTTATGCTCATGAGACGGAATTGATAATTCATCCTAAGAGATATTTGATGCTGCTTCATTAGTGACTGGTTAAGATAGAGCCAAGATTCCCACTTTAAAATTGCCCAAGACCTGAATTCTAAAGCTCTCTACTCAATTGAATCTTGAGCCAGCCTTCCGATGATGGCCATCGCAATGTCTGCATTGGACCGGTATCTAAAGCCAGAAGATAGGTGTGGGATTGCTGTGAAATAAAAAGCATCCTTTGCTGTAACACACAGGCTGTGAGTTAAAGTGCTTGCAAACAGCTTTCTCTCTTCTCCCTCCTACCCTGAAAGTCTAGGACTAACATGAGTAACTACCTAGTTAGATGAAAGTGCTTTCAAAACAACATCATTTTGATCAGTTGAACCCACGATCTTCAAAATCTTTTCAGATTCTAATGTTTTAAGAACTTCTTAGAAAATGTTTTAAGGTTTATTTTTAGGTGTTTTCTACTTCCAAGAAAACACAATGATGATCAACCAGCTACTTCCTCTGAAGGAAGAGAGAATAGACTATGTAGACTCTGACTGTGAATAGCAGAATACAATAAGAAGCAAAGGCTGAACACAGATTTCTTCCTGCACAAGGACAGAGGTCCTACGTAACCATTGATAGCTATTCCTTTGCAGATGAAGCAGTGTGAGCTCAGTTTGGCCAATTTTTGTAATCGTATCTTTGAATTCTGAGGCACCTGATCCTAAAAACCAGATCTTTTATTTCTTCCAGTTTGCTTTCACATACACGTATAAATGTCCACAGAGGAGGGGCTATATCTGCATCACAGCAGAGTGCAGGGGTGAGGGCACTGCATGGAGCTTGCCAGCTGGAGGAGCTCAAACTACGAAGCTGGAATCAGCAAGGTCAAACTCTGAGTAAATTAGACCCCCCTTATTCTTTGCACCATATACAAAGCATCTTGAATGCTGAGCATGGGGCAATAGCAGCACACCCTGTTTACATATATATGTCAGGAACTGTAGCCACTGCTGTAAGTGCAGAAGCAATTAAGATTTCTAGAAGTTTCTAAACCTGAAATGATTTTTGTTTGTCACGGATTACCCCCTCACCCCACTCCCTCTCTGTGGTCTCTCACTCTGGTTGGCTTCTCATTCCATTTACTTCCAAAGTGACTCCCCCCAAGCCCGAACAAACAAAACCAGATGTGAGACTAAAATGCTATTTTGTGTAACTGCAGCAGCCCTTTGTTTTGCCTGGTTTGTTTAGCTCTAGTTTGTAAGAACTTTGGGGCAGAGGTTCTCAATTGCTCTTTGTTTACATCTCATCTGCAAAAGGGCCTCCTCCTTCTTTGCTGGCTCTTGTACTCTACCACAATAAAGATGACTATTAATAATATGACCTTCAGCTAGCTGGAATGTATTCAGCAATCTAAGGCATTGACATTGGAGAAATCCTTATGAATGCCTGAGATCATGTAACCCTTCCATTTGTTTTCAGGCCCATCTCCGAACTGTGGTTAAGTAGCTATCATTTCTAATATTTGCATTCCTCTTACCCCATAGTGTGTGGGGGGGATGGTACTATCATAATTATACCACATTCTTCTGGGTTCCATAACGAGCTATTATTTTGCTAATGGAATATTCAAGCAGTCTGCAGTAATTTATCAAATAGTCCCAAGTCCCATTTTCTCTGTGTGAATCTTTTTGTTCACAGGTAAATTGATGTGTGGGGGGTTATCAAGGCTTTTTTGTAATTCAAATTAACCATTCCACTCCCCTCTCGGAAAAAAAGATTGTTAGACACAGAATGTTATTTTTTTTTCTAATGATGTTTAGAATTAGAATTGTGCAGGCTTCCTGTGACTGGCAATTTCTGCATTTTAATTCATTCTTACAGTGTTTTTGCATTTTAACACCTAATTTTGAAAATTTGCCTAAACTAAAGGGGAGCAAAATGTAATTCCATTTCTCCTTACAACTATTGTCTGCTCCACTGTCAGATTAAACTGCCAACAGTGTAGAGTGCTATTGAATTGGAGATGAAAGAGAAAAAAAACCACCACCCGTTTAATTTATTTTACTTTCAGTAAAAAAAGCCAAAATCCATGACCTGGATGTATACATAAACCACACTGAAACACCTCCCCCCCCTCTCCCCACACACACAAACAAATCTCTTCCACTTTGTATTTCTCTGTGTAAGAAGAAGAGGGAAGGACTGTGCACACGTGCATGTATGCAGAGTAGGAGGGAGAACTGGTGCCTAATAAAAGAACATTAAGTGCAAATCATTTCTGTGAATGACGAGATTTCTTGTCCTCTCAAAAACTGTCTCTGTCACAGTTCCTCACTTATCTCCTAACTACAGTTAGGAAATTAATGGCTGGCAATGTCAGTGAAAAGTTTTGGCACAGAATGACAGAATGCCTGAGGTGAGAAGGGAGATCGCTTTCCAAGCCTCTACTTTGATCAAGTTCACAGGTGATACAGAACTAGAAGAAGTTGGTGATACACTTGATGGCCGTCAGCAAGAGCAGGTTGCTCAGGACATTGTCTGGTTTTGAATATCCTCATGTATGGAGACTCCACAACCTTTCTGGGCAAGTGTTTGGTCATCCTCAGTGTTAAAAAAAGCAGGTTTTTTTATGTTTAAGTGGAATTTTCTTTTACTTCAGTTTGTGCCCACTGCCCCTCTTCCTGTCACTGCACCACTATGAACAGTCTGTTTCCTTTTCTTTAGTCTTCCCAATCAGGTATTTACATACAAAATCTCTCAGAGTCTTCCCTCCTCTGGACTGAACAGACTCAGCTTTCTCAGCCTCTCCTGTTATGTCAGATGCTCCAATCCCTTAATCACCTTTGTGGCATTTTACTGGACCCTTTGCAATGTGCCCACTTGCATTGGGGAGCCCAGATCTTGACCCAGCGCTCCAGACACATCAGGGCAAAATAGAGGGAAAAGGTCACCTCACTTGATGTGCTAGCAATGTTCTTCCCAATGCACTCCAGGACATTGTTGGCTTTCTTTACTGCAAGAGCACATTGATGGTTTCCAAGACCCCCAGGGCCCTTTTTTTCCAGCTATTTTCCCGTAGTTTTTTCCTCCCCAGGGGCAAGACCTGACATTTCCCTTTCTTTAACTTCATGAGGTTCCTGTCACCCATTTCTCTAGCCTGTTTATGTCCCTGTGGATTGGAGCACAACCATCAGGTGTGTCAGCCAGTCCTCTCGTTCTTTTTGTCATCTCCAATCTTGCTGAGCATATGCTCTGTCCCATCATCCAGGTGTTTAATGAAGATGTGAGATAGTAGTTGCAGGATTCATTTCTGAGATGCAACCCTAGTGACTGGCCTCTCGCTGAACTGTTCATGTCACTGATCACAAACTACTGAGCCTATCAATTCCACCAATTTTTACCCTGCCTCAGAGTCCATGTCCTTCATTTTCCTCATCTCATAGTTCATGCTTTCTTAATTTTCTATGAAGATGCAAGAGGAAGTGGTATTGAGTGTTACAGAGAAAACAAAAAGAAATAATCATGTGGAGAGATTATTGTTTTTATCTGCTTCTTTATATGTTCTGTCCATCTTATCTTCTTAGACCCTGGTTTTCAGTACAAGTATGGTAAGTGGGTCACATGGCTTTTCCGAGGATCTGTCTCTATAAAGCACATTGCATGGGGAGTCCCTTGGTTTTTCAAGCCACAGGGTTAATTTTCCTTTGCATTGGAATGCCATATACTTCCATGAGCTTGCATTCCACTTAGGGTGTCTGAATAGAAGAACCTGTTTACTCCCTCTCCTAAAGAAAGAAACATCTCCCACTCGGTTATCATGGAGTGGAAACAGAACCAGCTAATAAACAGTTTTGAGATTCAGACTATGAAGCATGAAAACAGAAAATCTACCAACCATAAGGTTTTTCATCCCTAGTCCACTATTTTCGGCCAAAATTTTATCCTGTAACCAAGCAATCCTCTCAGTGAAGGTTTACATTAAAACTGAGACATTACTGGAGGAAGAGGGGTAGGTGCAGTTTGGTTTGTGACTGGCTGGTCTCTTCTAATGAAAACCATTCTTTCAAAGAATTTCTGATTTGCCCCTGCAGTTTATCCTTTCGTAGCCTTAGCTCAGGTGTATAGCGAGCCAGGTATCATCTGAATGTGCTGATCTGTTGTAGTATCTTTATTCAAAACACTGATAACTTCTTAAGTACTCTGCTTACTGAAATACATAAGAATCCAAATAATGCAAGGACTTGAACTTCACTGGGGCCCCTCAGTTCAGGAAGGATATTGAGGTGCTGCAGAAGGTCCAGAGAAGAACAACAAGGCTGGTGAAGGGACTCGAGCACAAGTCCTATGAGAAGAGGTTGAGGGAGCTGGGGTTGTTCAGCCTGGAGAAGAGGAGGCTCAGGAGAGACCTCATCACTCTCTACAACTCCCTGAAAGGAGGTTGTAGCCTGGTGGACATAGGTCTCTTCTCCCAGGCAACCAGCAGTAGGACAAAAGGGCATGATCTTAGGCTCTGCCAGGGGAGGCTTAGGTTGGATATTAAGAAGAAATTTTTACAGAGAGAGCAATCATACATTCAAATGGGCTGCCCAGGAAGGTGGAGGATTCGCCATCCCTAGAGGTTTTTAAGATGAGACTGGATGTGACACTTAGTGCCATGGTCTAGTAACCCTGGCAGTGTTGGATCAAGGGTTGAACTTGATGATCTCAGAGGTCTTTTCCAACCTGGTTGATTCTATGACTCTATGATCAGTTATCACCCAATCAGTTTCTCCAGCCTTCAGTTCATGCCTTCAGAATAAACTGGTTTCCTTCTTTACCTGTTGGATGGATAATCACTGTACACAGGGTAGTGTGAGCTCCTTCCAGCCAGGCACAGTGATGACTTGCAGTCTTCCGTTCCAAGAACTCACATCAAATTCTGCAACCATTGGATGTATGCATGCCTACTGCAAAGTCTGTCTTTGCAGAGGGGAGGGGCCTTAGAGATCGGGTATTGTGACAGTATAGGATGAAAACAAATGATTCGGGTATTCATTTTACCAAAATTACACGAATGGTACTGGCAGAGACAGCTGGGAGGTGGGCAGGAATTTGCAGCTGAGGTGGAATTTCACCTAGAAGTGTAGCCAACAAGGCAATATGTAATGTGGAAATTTTAACCCTGAAGCAATGTTCTGCTATAAACAAGTGAGCAAATCTCTTGCTACTCCATGTATGCAGACATTTTTTTAATTTCTGTCTTAGAACAGATGTTAGATCTTACTCTATTATAACACATTCCTTTTGATCTGTATCACTCCCATTTATAAATACGTCATCTGAAGTGGTGAAATGCCAGGGGACTGCTCTATTGCCACATCATTCATTGGACATAAATACTCTGAAGTTAAGCATCACCAGCCACATTTCTAGTTGAAGAAAGTTGTGCAATATAAACATTGGATTGGTAAATAAATAAGACATAAATGTCTTAAAATGTTCCCTGTTTCTGATAGCAGCTTAAGTTAAATGTAAGCTCTCTGTGTTTCCAGTATATTTGTGGCCTTATGATTAAACCAGAATTCCTTCATTTGCTTAGCTCATTTTCTAGAGTGAAGGTTGCCATCAGTAAAAACCTCTAGTCTTCGTTTAAGACAAAAATCTGTAAAGAGAGTTGAGGCTTATTCTCTGGATCTTTGTTTTCTTCTTTGGAAGTGTGTGTTTTGGTATGCATTTTGCTGGAGCAGAGAGGTAAAAAATTGAAACAAAGCTAAAGGTCTATACTGTATTTTGAAACCATAGAAAAACAGAGGCATGCTTTGTGCACCACAGTAACACTTTTATGAATACAGTAAGTATCTTGCCATTGTTTCAAAAAGCTACACAAGCCATTATCTACACAATACACTAAAAAGTTACATTTAATTTATGACTCCTGAAGATGAAGACAGAAATACAGTACATATTTTGCTGACAAAAATCAGTTGGTTAAAGGTTTCTTGTCTTCGTACCAACAAAACAGAACTGTGCAAAAAAAAAAGTCTAGAAGAAGATATGCTATTAAAAGCATGCTTTGGCTAGCGCAGCTGTGTATACTCAGGGGAGCGCTGGGGAAGCTTGAATAAGTCTTGGCAGTGCTGCAGCTTTGCCTATGTAAAAGCACTGCAATCGTGAAGGCATTTGCCATCATAATGTACTGATATAACTATTCAGACTTAGTACAGATCTGTCCTGAAATGGAACTAAACACAAGTGCAGCTTAGCAAGACAGGAAGATGTTAGATGCGTACAGGAGACATTTGATGATTCATGGATGCACATAATCTACCTGAGCACTTACCAGTGATGATCTTTGCAACATGAAAAATGATGCAAACTCATTTTGCAACAGGCTGATGAACCAGACAGCAGAGAGCAACAGCTACCAGCACAACCAAGTAAAACTGAAACAGTGGTCTGCCTAGGCTGAACTGAGCATCCCATTGCTAGTCCTGTGAGCCAGTCCAGCATTTATTTGTACTGTGACAAAATGGAACAAGGGCTTTGGGGGAGAGAGATAAGGGAAGATGATAACTGCATCACCAATGCAATTCTCTTTTTGATACTAATTTATGATACTGTGAAGGCCAAACAGAGCGCACTATATATACCCTTATGATACTGCTGTTTCATCTGACTAGGATCCTGCTTTTCAGGTCCTTTGATCGGTTCACGTTGTCCAGAGATGAATCCTCTCAATTGTGCTTTAATCCTAAGCTATAAATGGGCACATGGACACATACTCACACACAAAGGAAAAGTGGTCCACTATTAAAGGCGCTATCCCTTGGAAACTAGGGCTAAAGTTCTTGCTTTGCCACTAACTTCTGATCTCACAAAGGTTATTGACTGGCTATAGGTAAACAAAGGGGGAATAAAACTTCCATCCTCTACCAGGGTCAGGAAAGGAAAAGTAGGTTTTCAGCTGCTCATACATACAGATACATTAAACTGTTAAAGATACACTGCCAACTTAGTGTGTAATCAATCATATTTCAGTCATTGATATTTGGGGCCCGACTCAATACTCTGCATTTCTGCCATGGTTGATGCAATGTCACCCTGATCTCACTTGTCTCATTCTGCCACAGAATGTATTGTCATTACTTTTACCATAACAGCACACTTCTTTGAGGCAAATAGGGTTCTGCTTCCTAGAAGCATCTCATAGATAAAATGAAATATATCTCACGAGAGAGCTGGATGGTCAGCTACAATGCTTTTGCTTTCTTTTCACAAGACATTCTTCTGCAACTACATGTGCAAATGAAAATTTTCCAAAATAACACCACTTCCACTTTTCTGTTCTATGGAATTTGAAACCTTCCTGCCTTTTTTCCCAAAGATTTTTCTGAGTTCAGCGTATTCATGCAAGAGTTACTCTTTCTATCTTCTGTGCTGATATAAAGTGATTTCATTAGTTAACATGGAAAAGAAGGGTGAAACTGCTTGCCCTGTTAATGTCACTGCTTAGACACATGACTTTTGAGGATCTACTTCATCTTTCCAAACCAATCAATGGTAAAATACAGTCAGAAAGTATTTTTTTTTCCAAGTACCAAAATTAACGAAGACTCTAAAAACTGAAAACATAATAATTCAGGAACCTTTATGATTAAGAGAGCACACACTAATACATTTGCTAATTTTTTTCTGCCTCACTGCTCATGAGCAAACACAGTCAGCTTCTACAGCTGGCAGAGGAGTCAAGAGAGGAGGCAAATCCTTTTTGCAGAGAGGCATATCACTCAATCTTTTACAGAAGCAGGATCCTGCAACACTCAGAGGCTGCTTCCATGGCCTATTCATGCAGGAAAAAAGGAGTTTTTCTGTTTCTTGTGAAAGATGACGGGCCAAGATGACAATCTTCGCTAGAATCCACCCAGTTTAAACTAACATTGCCCTGCCCACATCTCTTACTGTTGCCACGGTCTGGTTAATGCAAAACTCAACTGAAAACACATGATATTGAGAAGAATTTAAACATATGCATGTAAGCACAGTAACCACAGTTCATGTGGAGGTCTTCCACAAGATTACTGTCCCCTCAGCAATACTGTGGGACAGTGGAATTTATAGCTGGTCCAAGCACAAAAGTTCACACTGCTGTTTTACATTTAACAATCTAGTAAGCTCAGGAAAGGAAAAAACTTACAGCTTACCCTTGATCCTGACAAAGAGCTTACATGAACCCCACCACTGCAGCTGCTTCAACTGAGAAGTTTTAATTTTGCTGAAAATCCTTTCCTGCCCTCTTGCCTTCAAAATCAATATGTCATAGTGAGTTATTTCATTAAGTACTCCTCCTGCTCTGTACACAGCTTGTCTTTGAGGACAACCTTTAGATATACCTGCTGCCTGCAGTGCAGCTAGTAAAAGGACACCTGGTATTTTGTAATGGGGATATGCCATGTGGGATCTTCATAAATATATATAACAATTGCTCCTGTTACTAAGGAAAGAAAATTGTCTTTTAGTCCTTAGTGAGACATATTTGTTCCCTTCCCTCCTTCACTTCCAGGCTGACCTCTTGCATAGAAACAGGCGTGGAGACAACCTTAAGTGACAATGAGACAAATTTCATTTTGTTGTGAATGGTTTTTCAATTATTTTTCTCCTCTCTATTTCTCCTGGCTGAACCAGACCAGGCTGTCACTTTGACAGAGGTCCCTAACCTCCAGAAAAATATGCAAATTATTACCTTTCCTTCCCCTTAGACCTATGTTAGATACATTGTAAGTACAAAGAAATGTTTGATTTGGGTTTTATATGAGAAGAACAAGTTACTTGCTTTTGTCATCTTCTTTAATAACAAACCCAATTTAACATGATGTAATCAGTGTTCAGGTATAATATAGATCACAGAGCACTTTATGTTCTCTGAGGCAGTTGCTGTTAAAAAAAAAATCAAACAACTTCTGAAAATCTCTAACATCCACTACTTTCTACCTTACACCTCCACATTCAAATTAGTGTTAAGTAAGTTATGGACTTACTTAAAACAACGGAAAGAAAAACAAATGCAACTCATCAAGTTTTGCACTTCCTACAAATAATTCATGCTGGAGCCTTTAGACTGATAATAATGATAATTACCTTAAAATTTTACAAATAAATGATTACCAAAATGCACGCATATATTCCAGTTTTCAGTCATTGTAAAGCTAAGTTTTGCTGACATTTTTAAACTACAGAATTATACTACACAAAGAATGGTTCTGTGTAGGGATTTTCTTTTCTAATACCTCTTGGGTTTTAACTAGTTCTAAAAAATGTGTTCAGTACTATAATCATTAATAATGATGATATAACAGATATCTCCAAGTACACAGATATAAATATACAGAGTGTTGAAAGAGAACTGTACATATGAATTCCATTCTGTCCCAGGTACTGTTACAGCATAACATAATAGCTAAAAAGATGGAATTTCATAAGTGCAGTCCTACGTAATTGACATAATTTTACCAACATGTGAAATGGAAGGTGCACTGCTTGAAACAAAATACATGTGTTAGTAGGAACCTGAGCAAGAGAAAATATAGGGTGCTAGAAGTCACGGTAATCTTTCCCAAACACCCAGGGAGTGCTGCATTTTCAAAAAAGCCCACTTCAGCCTGTTACACCTTGGCAGCAGCTAGGTAATATAAGAGTCTTATTAAAAATGTTAGTGTCTTCATAGGATTTCCTCATGTTTTATTTCACACACTGGTACATCTACAAATTAAGAAGTTTCTGAAATTTTGTAATGTGGTAATTTTTGAAAGATATAATTAAAAGTTTATAATCTTGCCCTAATGTAAAGACCATTTCAAATAGCTGGGCTACAGCACATTAAGAGATTGTTCCTCTTGAAAACTGCATGTTACCAGTATTTCAGCTGTGATGTGAGCCTGCACTGTCAGTCCAAAACAATCATAAGTAAAAATGCTGCAACAACATGTCACCAGCTCCTTTTGTTAGACTCTTAATGTGCACCCATTGTACAAGCTTTTTCATTCAATTACTAATATACAGCAGAAGATGCAATAACTGCTTAAACCACAATGACTTAGCTACTTGTAATTGTATAACACAAAATTCATAGAAGCATGTTTAGGCTGGAAAAGACCTTTAAGATCGAGTCCAACTGTTAACCCAGCACCATCCACCACTAAACCTGAGTGCCACATCCACACATCTTCAAAATACCTCCAGGGATGGTAACTCCATCACTTCCCTGGGCAGCCTGTTCCAGTGCTTGACAACCATTTCAATGAAGAAATTTTTCCTAAAATCCAACCTAAACCTCCCCTGGTACAGCTTGCGGCTGTTTCCTCTTATCCTGTTACTTGTCACTTGCAAGAAGAGACCAATCCCTACCTCACTACAGCTTCCTATCAGGTTATTGTAGAGAGCGATTAGGTCTCCCCTGAGCCTCCTTTTCTCCAGGATAAACAACCACAGCTCCTTCAGCCGCTCTTCATCAGACCTGTGCTATAGAGCCTTCATCAACTTCATTTCCCTTTTCTGGACAGGTTTCAGCACTTCAATGTCCTTCTTGTAGTGAGGGGCCCAAAACTGAACAGAAGAGTCAATATGCAGCCTCACCAGTGCCGAGTACAGAGGGGCAGTCAATGCCCTGGTCCTGCTGGGATACCATTGGCCAGGATGCCATTGGCCTTCTTGGCCACCTGGGCACACTGATGTTTCAAGTTCAGCAGCTATCAACCAGCATCTCCAGGTCCTTTTCTACCAGGCAGATTTTCAGCCACTCTGCCCCGTGCCCATGGTGATGTGTGGGGTTGTTACGACGCAAATGCAGAACCTGGCACTTGGCCTTGTTGAACCTCATACTGTTGGCCTTTTTTCATTGATCTAGCCTGTCCAGATGCCTCTGAAGAGGAATCCCTAAGTTGGGAAACCTCCTAGTGCACTGTGCTAAAGCACCCCACCGCAGATCGTGTTGGCACTGGAGTCGTTCCTCTCAGCTACTCAGTTGTCTAACACAAAAAGAGATTCATGTGATTGCAGTGGGTTTGGAGTTGAATAAATTACGGCCCAGTAATTATGCCTCTAGGAAGGGATTCAGTTCTCTGTGACAGACTCTCTGTGCAACCATAACCACATCACATGAAGCTACATACACAAAATTTACATTTGTCAAAAAAACCTAACATAAACTAAATTTGTACTTAAGCACAAACAAGCATTCCCTTGGTAGTGCAGCTGAACACTTGAAAGGCTGCAGGCTTTTGCACTGTAGCCACCAAAGTAAATCACATCACTTTGTGTGTGCCCACAGGCCAATCTAGCCAAGCTGCAAATCTTGCAACCCATCTCCTCCCCATACATCATACTTCACAGATAAGTCTCATGCCATGGCTATTTTTATGTATATAAGAGTATTTTAACTTGTAATTCTTAATTTTATCAGGGAGTTGAAACTTAACTACTCAGTCATTATTAGAGAAAATAAAGTGAATCATAGGCTCATATTGACAGAAGCAATTTGAGTAATTCAGTCCAAAAATCTGTTTCAATACTAAAATCCCAGCTTCGTCAACATACCTGTCTTTGTCGCACCCCCGAGAAAATTTCTAAGTCTGAAAAAAAAAAGGAACACATCTATTCTCAGTGTTTCTTTTTGGCTTAAGTAGCCTCTCCTTCATGCCATCTCTAGACGTAAAATATACTGTTCACTATACAAGGAATCTTGATGTATGAATTACCGTATCTTTTTGTAAACAGAGTATTCCAAGTCTTTAACCTCTTAGCTCTCTGAAACACTCCTGTATGCCCACAAGCCACATTCATACATGCAACACATACCTTCAATTTCATGCCACAGAAATATTTCAGTAACTGCCATCAACCCCCCCCCCCCCAATTTTTTCAAAATCTTTGAACAGAAAAAAATTACATGCAAAAATAATGATTTTGTGAGACCAGAAGGGCACCCTCTGATGCCCAAAAAAGAGAGAACAAAATGCTACATAACTCTACAGGGAGCTCTCTCCAAACAGGTGCACACAACCTAGTCTATGCCACCTGGATCTGTTTTTTATTGAGGAGCTTGGCCACAATTTCAATGTTCTTCCTTGTTCTCCTTCCCTTCAATCCTTGCTCTCTCCTCCATGACCTTCTGGGGAGGCTGGCATTCCTTCTGTGAGCGATTTGTGTCAGATAACACCAGCTCTTCTCTGTAGCATGGCCAGCTGCTCAGCTAAACCAATCCAGGACCTAGTAATTTAATGTCTCTTAGCATTTAGTCAACAGATTGTAAGAATTATTCATTAAAATCGTGAAGGATTACAGTCACAGTGGTAAGGTAAAGAAAAAAGATTTAGTATCTTGTTACCAGTCCCTCAGCCTTCTACTTCGTATAAATAATACTGCCTGGGATTTCTTATTAACTACAGCACTCTATTTAAAATCTTTTCTTTAAGTCTGGAAAACCCATTTTAGAGAAAATTTCAATTTAAACTTGGTTACAATTTACTTGTTAGATTAATCTTGCAAAGTTTTAATGGGTATATTGATTAGACATCATTAATAACTCCAGTATCAGCCATAAATTACTGTTGTCTCTTAAACTAAATATGATTCACTACACTCATCCTCAAGGGCATAATTTTTCAAAAATTAGCAAGCAGGAGCATTATAGTACTCAAAGTTTCATTTTATTTGATCTCATGTATGGGTCCAGACCAGCCTAAGAAGCACCTGAACCTCATGCATTTTACATCAATATCCTTGTGGGATTAAAGAAAGCAATCAATGGAAAATGGCTTAAAATGCCAAATTTTCAGCCACTTTTCCTGTATTCTAAGGCAAGTTATCGAAAGAGAACTACCTCACCTCAAATGGATCTTTTTAAACGTAGCAGTGTGCCTTGAAATACTGCAAAGTCCTACTGAAATCTTTAACAGAACAGTTGATGAAGTACACAGTCCTTGTGCATAAAAAAATTGTAAAAAATGCCATTACATATTCCCTTTCATTCCTAAAATTTTAACCATTTAAATAACCTTTTTACTTAGAATATCATCAAGACCCTGGAAAACAGAAGACTACACCGTTCCTAGCTCTTTTGACAGATTTTTGCTTTGCTGCTTTATTGAATCCCTCTTGCTATTACTCCAGCAGCTGGCGAACTAAGTGTATGCTGTGCACAGCAGAAGGACAACCCTCCAGCAAACCAGCATATCTGTCAGGTACCTAGCAGCAACGCCAATGCACGTGGTTCATAACAGTACCCATCTCTCACTCTCTCCAAATACTACCAAATAGCTTCATGACTCCTGTCTGGTCTTGAAATACTTAGATGTTCTCCACTATCTAGCTCAAGTTCTGTACGTGTCTCCCAAAGACTTCCATCATAAGCACAGTGTAATCACAAATGCTTTTGTTATTTTCACAGTATTAGACATTCCGTGCCCAGTTCTTCTTTCACTTATCCTGACAGAACCACTTTACGTTTGAAGTAAAGTAATTTATGGAAGGTAGTTCAGCAAACTGCAAAATAGAACATCCTCAGTGTATGAGGCAGCTAATGCTCGTTATGGAGACTGGTACTCATTTGAAGGATGATAAATCACCTGTTGCTCTTCCCACCAGCACATTCCCCACAATACGGAGTACTCTCACTCATAGATTCTTTAGTTCGTGACATTCCATTAAACCCTATGTAATCAGATTTAAAGCTAAACATTCAGGCCCATCTGAGAGAGTTGCCACAACCCCATGCATCTTCTCAATTGTTTACACTCCTGTCTGCTTCTTCCATATGACCCAGCAGTCCCCAGTGCTCAGTCAAATAAAGGTGAACACAACGAAGCATTCACTACTCCCCATCTGTACAGGAGAGATGATGAATCAAACTTCTGTCACACAACCACTCCCAAAGGGAGAAGTCACAGAGTGATCAATTAGTGCTTTGTCAAATGGACCCCTTGTCCTCTCAGCTCCAACTCTTTTGATTGTTTTCTGTTAAATACCTGAGACAAAGAACTGTTGACCTCATCTTTCAAACTTCGACTTTCAGCATCGATCAACAGTAAATAATGGATAAGCCCTTGACAATACATTTCCATGCTATATCCATTTTTTCAGCTGGTGTATCAAGTCACAAGGATGCAACTCTGTCCACAGAGACTATAGAGGTCTTTGAAGTTCCTTTAAACTGAAACCAATCCAGAACTTTATAGACTTAAATCATCTTCCGACTGGTAGGGACACCAGACAGTTGCCAAACAATGTCTGGGACCATTTATATAATTTTAGGCAATCCACAACACAGCTCTCAAGCTTTCAGAGAATTAATTAATTCAAGATAATATAGTCAACTCAGAGCTGAGAAAGAAATCATATTTGTTGAGTGCGTTATGATTTCCCAGTATCCTGGGAAATCAGTGGGCAAGAAGCTAAAGCTTATTTTGGATGAGGCAAGACATAAAGCAAATGCCTTCACATAAAATAATCTAGTGAATAACTTGCACAGCTATTTAAATATTTAAGTCTGGCAATCAAATGTGAGAAGAATGGGGAGAAATATATTCACATTTTTCTATGTTAAAACTTTTTTTGCTATAGGTATTTTTCACATTGCACAGCTTCTTCTAGTGACATCCAGCTGTTTAATCACTTTAAAAAGAAATACTGAGTCTTCAAAATCAAGTCCCTTCCCTGTTGAGCTCAGTGACACGAGAGAGTGGGGAATACTTCCTTGCCTTTTCTCACAGTGCAGAGCTTCACGTTTTTAACAAGTTCTCATTTTTTAAGTAACAAACCCCAACCTCTTTGGCAGCTTTCCTTCCTGGTATGAACCTCATTTTCAGCAGGCAAATGTCCATCCAGAGAGAATTTCCTTATTTCTTGTGCTAATCCTGAACCTCTACAAGCTGACAACAAGGAGCTTTTTTTTTATCTGTTACATTTTGGGGAAACACAGCCTCATTTCATGCACCAGGGCCTCAGGCTTGCTTAGATTAGCTTACATCATGGAGGAACTTGGCCTAGTAATTCCTGATGTTGGCTCATCATTGCTAAACTATAAATGGATATCTCCTGTTTGGCTGGGTGCCCAGGCAGCTTTCTTTTAAATTCTTAATCCTACTTAAACAACATGTTCTTAATAGAAACAAGTGGTGGTTTCCATACAGTATCTAAGTAACTAAATAAAGCACAGCTACCACCAATTACCTTCTCTTCAGCATGACTTGCCTAAATGCTGAGGACTAGAGGCTATCTGACAATTCTGTTTCTGATGCTGCTACTCCTGCCTTTTCCAGTGAGCTCTTCAGCTCTCTCCCCCAGACAGTCAGTAAGAAAATCATACATCACACATAGTGGTGCAATAATCTTAGGTTGGCCTCAACTAACCACATCAATCTCACCATTGAATACACCCTAATCTACAAAATCAAAGAAGCACAGACTCTGTCAAGTTGGAAGGGACCCACAAGGATCGAGTCCAACTCCTATGCTTGCACAGGATCATACCCAAGAGTCACACCATGTGCCTGAGAGCATTGTCCAAACACTTCTTGAGCTTTGTCAGGCTTGGTGCTGTGACCACTTCTCTGGGGAGCCTGTTCCAGTGCCCAACCACTCTCTGGGTGAAGAACCTTTTTCTAATATCCAACCTAAACCTCCCCTGACATCACTTCAGACCATTCTCTTGGGTCCTTTCACTGGTCGCCACAAAGAAGAGATCTGTGCCTGCCCCTCCGCTTTCCCTCATAGGAAGTTGTAACTGCAATGAGGTTTCCCCTCAGTCTCCTCTCCTCCATTCTGAAGAGACCAAGTGCCCTCAGCCACTCCTCATACGGCTTCACCTCAAGGCCCTTCACCATCTTCATTGCCCTCCTTTGGGTGCTCTCTAAGAGCTTCATGTCTTTCTTATATTGCAGTGACCAAAACTGCAAACAATATTCCGTGTGAGGCCACACCAGTGCAACTAAAAACATCTTGTACTAAAAAAAAACCAAGTAGTACATCAGATAAAGTATGTAGCTAGCAAGGAAGAACACAAAAGAAGGGTTCACTTCTGTAGTGGATAACTATATACATCAAAGAGGCTGAACAACACTTGATAAGGGAAGCCAAACATATACCCACTAAAAAAGAAATACAGTCCTCTTGGCATAGATACCTCCTTTCAGCTTGTTCTTTCACTGATAAAATACATAAATATATAATAGCATTCCTGAGCTATAAAACTCCCAAGCTCCTCTTATCCATATACTTTGTAGGCAATAAAATGGGGCCCCAGTTTTCCCAATCTATTTTAAGACTTCCTAAGGTATTTTAGGCATGGAAGGTGGGGGAAAAGAACACATGTATCAGAAACTTTCATTCTTCTCCATGGTACAGCTTACAGCCACATTTGTTATGATACCCTAACTTGTTTATAACTAAATATTTATTTGTACACTTAAACAAACCAGTAAGCCTTGATCACAGTTTTCACTGGTGAATTTATGTGGCTACAGCTAGCAAATAACTCAGCTGTAATTCAAGAGAGCCTGATTTGGGACATTAATCTTCAGAAAGACTAACCCATCTTTAAACTCATGAATAAGCTCTATTTACTTCCAGGGTTAATGGATTGCATAAATACACATTCCTGAGTGATTTCTTTAATCAAGACCTTTTTTTCTTTAGGTAGAGGCCCTGAAGCATTCCCATGTAACCAGTTTGTTTCTTTTTTTCTCTCAGCTGTAAATGTGAAGGAAGTCCAGGTCTTCTGGACTAGCACTGCTGGAGTCACCTGGAACACACTGCATGGACACAATAGGGAATATGGGAGGTTCACTGCACTGGAGAACTGCAATAGCACTAGTATAGGGGTACAACCCAAACTTTTTCTATCTCCTAGTCCAAAACGATTTTCAGAAGCTGATCATCAAACCATAATATGTTTTTAAACCAAAAATATGTTTCTAAGAAGAACTCTTCTTCCAGTTCCAACACAGTATCCACTCTTCTCCTTCTTTGCTACAGTCATTATTGCCTATTGGACATTATAAGTTGTTTTATATAATGCAGTAACTTATCTATTTGCCTACAAAGAAATAATAAAGAAAAGCTTATAGAGATATGATTAGCTCTAAAGGTCGTGTTAAATTTGGGAGAGAATAGAAGGAGACATTTACCAGAATGTGGGAGAATATGTATATACGAAAGTTGCAAATATTTCAGTTGAGTGGATTTTATTTTACATTCTGTCTGGTTTCACTTATATGATAATTGAAGGGAAATGGTGATAGAAAATAAAGCACTTTCCCATGCTGTGTCTAAAGCTTTTTTTATGACTAAATGTCATCATATCCCAAGAGTACTGAAAATACTGGTGAAAGTCATCTTAATTTTTAAAAACAAATATGCATGAGAACTGGTTGTAGCTGGATGTAGTTTTGAATTAGAACAGGTCTGTCACTAAAGTAAGTTTTATTATGACGTACACAGGAGAGTTTCTATTAGGATCTTCAGGAGAAATAAAGAGTAAAATATTCTCAAATCTCTTACTAAAAGATTTTTAAATCTTTTAGCTAAAACACTCCCTCTGTATAGAAGACTGGCCATATCACTTCTTACTGGCACAAATGAAAATATCACTAAAGACATAAATATACATCCTGAGAACAAGAACCAATCTCTGCTCTCACACCAACAGCTGTATCTTTCTAAGTGAAAATAGAGTTGGCCTTTAATAGGAAAAGAAAGGATGGTAAAAAAGTGTTGAGAGAAAAGCAAGCAATTAAGGAAAAACTTTTCTCACTTTTTCTCCAGCTGACAGTGCCTAATCAGGAACTTTCTCCCATTCCTACTTACTGGGATGTGACTAAGAACCAGTCCCCATATACTAAAATACTGCATTCCCTTCCCACACGATGCACCAGCCAGTTGTCAAGTATATACAACAATGCGTACATTTATACGTCATGTACGTATCCAGTCCTAATCAAAGCAGGCAGCTCTAATTGCTCAGTTTCCATGTATTTTACAGCGACATTTCTATGTCCCTTTTAACTTATACATTTAACTGGACATTTGTGTTGCCCATTCCCTCAGTTTACTTGCAAATTGGCTGGTACAAAGTTTTTGAAACACGAAATCCTCAATAAAGTAATAAATACTGACTTTTATGCTCCCATTAGTCAGTCAAGTAATTAAGAGATTGTTATTTTATAATTCCATTTCATTAATTTTAGAACCCAATCTTGGTATTTGCAGAAAATTTCATTTTGTTAGCACATACATTCAGACACTATTTTATAAATTTCCGCTGTGCTTGGACTTCAGAGGTCTATTCCCACCAAAGAATTCTCACAAGATTCCTATTATCTCATTTTCCCTTTTTTTTGGCCTTGCACTTTGACCCTGGCATTCTCAAAAGGACACTTCACTTTTTACATTAGGCCTCAACCACAGACTGGTTTTCTAAACAATAAAATAGAGTAACTTGCAGTCCATACTTGTCCAGAGTCCGAGAGACAGGCTCCACAAGCCAAATATATACAGTGGGAAAGTATAATTTAAAATGTTCCAGACTAAACATTTTAAAATCAGACAAAATAAATATTTCAAAGCATTAACCTGAAAACTATTGCTTGCTGATTCTGGAGCTTGATATTTTTACTACTGTAGTTCCTTGTTAAAAGATCATGAATTTTTAATGCTTTTAGATATTCTACAGACAATACAAGCAGTGTACATTGGCTCACAAATTATTTGCTGTCCTTTGGCATAGCCTGCAATATCCAGTGCTGTACCTTTGAAATTAGGAGATTCTGTAGTAAATAGAAAGCTTGTCTTTGCTAGGATCAGTTATTTACTTTTTTATGTATAATGTTTTGAATGAACACTTCTAGCTGTATGAAATAAGAATACCAGGCTCAGAATAGTGGTAATAATAAGAATTATTGCTATTATCATTCCATGGATAAAGCTGCTGAGTCATGTGGGGATTACTCTGGTATCAGGTAATTGCAGAGAGCACAAGAAAGGCACTGCCACCTGAAGCGCACTTGGTCCATCCCCATCCAGAAGGACAGAAGGATGTATTGAGGTGTTCACAGCCCCAGGCATTCAGAACCAGGGTACAGGAAGTTAGATGAAGTAAGGACTCCTACTAGGACAGGTTCATCCTCTACAATAAGGTGCTGCTTCTCCTCGGATTTCCCAAACATCTATGCTTCTACCTTTTTGGACGGGCTCTCACCAGACTCAGAAAGCAATATAAATATTATCAAAATACATATGGCATCTGCTGTATTGATCGGACTTTCTCTCCAGAGGTTTGGGGGGTTTTTTTGGAGGTATGGCAATGGTGTTAGTTCTTGGATTAAACTCAGTAAGGTATTCAGCTCTACAGACCACTTAATAATCTAGCATCACTTAACCTTCAGCATGATCTGACTATATCCTATACAGAAGTGTTCATGATATCAAACATGACAATATTTCAAGATTATCTAGAGCCTGCACCCCAATCAAACCACCTGCTCGAGCACTAAAACCAGTAGTGCAGATAAGGAAGTATCAAAGCTGGATATATTATTCTAATCAGAAAAATGAGATTTCTATTTTAAAAATAAAAACAAAAATCTTGAGCTCAGGAGCCCAAGGAAAGCTCTGATGAAAATATCTTGCAATTATATTATTGTAGATGTCAGTTTCAGACAATTTCATGTTCCAGCAGGAAGATTGTCATGCTCTCTCTGTCACAAAGATGTCACACAAGTTATTTCTAGAGCCTTCAGAAGGATCTGAAGGACTCAAACTTCTCCTCTGAGCAATGGGACCAACCATAGTCTGGCACTTTGCTTTCCAAGTTGCTTTATCCAGCTTACATAGGGAGAAAACATGTTCCAAAACAACTGAATCATTAGAATATATAATAGTTATGTCTATGAGGAACAAGCATTGTACAGTACTACTATTATTACTATCACTTCCAAAATTACAGACTGAGCAAAGTACTTCTCAGTCAGTAACACATGAAAGCTTGGGTTCTTTTCTAGCTTCAGTCTGGGATTCTGTTAGTAGAGGATTTATGTGTAAAAGTACTACTTACCCTTTTAAAGTTGAATCTGATGATCCTATTCATATAAGATTCCAAAAGTTGAAACAAATTTGCACTTTGCATCTACTACCATGGTTGCCATATTTCTAAGAAGGAAACACAGAGCAAGTGTTCTCTCTGAGTTAAGACTCAGGGTAGAAGAGCAGGCCACGAACATGAGAACACTGCCTGCTGAAACTAATATTATTTTATTAGTTTCATTAGTTTTATTAGATCTTCTTTTAGAACAAACACCTATGTGGGGGACACTCTTTCTAGAGTCAGAATATGGGCACAGAGGTTAATACAAACCACACTCTCACCCCTGGGAGAAGAAAAGAAAATCCTAACACTTCTTTGTAACATTTATTTCACAGTAGCTGTTTTGTAGATTCCCACTGTAGTGGTTTGACACTTTCTGAATGCAGGTGCCCACTAAAGCTGCTCTGTCACTCCCCTCCTCAGACGAACAGAGGAGAGAGAATAAGGTTGGGGAGAAATCACTCATCAGTTGCCATCATGGGTAAGATAGACTCAACTTGGGGAAATTAATTTAATTTTTATCAATCAAAATCAGAGTAGAATAATGAGAAGTAAAGCAAATCACAAAATCACCTTTCGCCCACCCCTCCCTTCTTCCTGGGCTAAATCCCAATTCTGTATCTTCTGCCCCCATGTGGTTCAGGGAGAGGGGGAATGGGAGTTACGGTCAATTGATCTCATGTTTTTTCTACCCGTTTCCGGCTCTGGAAGAGGAGTCCGTCCCCTGCTCCAGTGAGGTGTCCCTCCCACAGCAGACAGTCCTCCACAGACTTCTCCAAGGTGAGTCCTTCCCACATGCTGCAGTTCTTCACAAACCTCTTCAACATGGGTCCCTTTCCATGGGACACAGTCCTTCAGGAATGCTGCTCCAGCATGGGTCCCCCACAGTCACAAGTTCTACCAGGAAACCTGCTCTACTGTTGGCTCCTCTGTCCTTGGGTCCACAGGTCCTATCAGCATGGTCTTCCCACAGGATCACAGCCTTCTTTCAGGTATCTTCTTGCTCTGGGGCTCCTCCGTGAATGACTGCTACCCTGCGGATGTCCATGGGCTGCAGTGGAACAGTCTGTTTCACCATGGTCTTTATGATGGGCTGCAAAGGAATCTCTGCACTGGTGCCTGGAGCACCTTCTCCCCTTCCTTTGTCACTGACCTTGGTGTCTGCTCTCATATGTTCTCATTTCTGTCTTCTCTGTTCACAATTACTTCTGCACAATAATTTTTTCCCTCTTCTAAAATATGTTATCACAGAGGTGTTACTACCATCGCTGATGGGCTGAGGCTTGGCCAGTGGCAAGCCTGTCTTGAAGCCTGCCCCCTTTGGACAAGGTGGAAGCTTCTAGCAGCTTCTCAAAGAAGTCAGCCCTGCAGCCCTCTGGCTACCGAAGCCTCAAACCCAGTACACCCATGTATGGACAAGTTCTTGCATTAGTGATCACAGGATAAAGAGATGCACTGTAATGTGAATGTTGCAGTTTATAAAAATAAGGTCTATAGGTGCATCCAAATAAAAAATCATGTGTCATTAAACATTGGTTTTGTGATATAATGGTAAGATAATGATAAAAATCAATCCATTATTTCAAGGAATACTTCAGTGGATGCTGACACTTACTGTTTTTAACATACAAATATTTCTTAATACAAGCGTATCTGTTATCTTTCTTCAGCCATATGGGAAAATTTCTAATAAGCCCAAATAGTCCTGGTATGAGCAGCACTTACTGCATTTCTTTCTCAGATGTGAAAGGTATAATTTAAATTACATACTGTAAATAACTGACAAGAAGAAACATGCAACATGGACTTGTCCATGGTTTTATGAGAAAATTACAAACATGGTTTTCCACTGCACTGCCGAAAGCAAATTAGCCATACACACACTCAGTCACCTACTGAGGCACTATAAACACATCCAGCACTGCACTGGACATTCTTAGCCTTAAGTCTCAAAATTCTGAAACACAAAGGTATTCAGCAATTGCTGCGTAGCTCAGGAAGGGAAATACCATCTACTCCACCACTTAATACAACACCATGCACCTTGTTTGGTGAAGTATTTGATTTGAATTGTCCTATATACCAAGGACAATACATCATAGATGCATGCCATAGAAACAGGCAAAACCAAGTCACTTCCACCCGCATTAAATCCAGAGCCTGAACTCCTTGAGGTGTTGCTGCAGGGACATCAATGTTGATTAGATATGACACAGGAATAAATTAGACACACTCGAGAACACTGAATAATGCTCCCTCGCTCATGCCGGTAAGTCTGTACAGCTGCTTTGCAATACTAAATGAATATGGTGGTCCAGATCCGCATTAAAGGAAAGATCTTAACATTGTGCTCAGTCAAATAATGTAGACACTGCAAGGCCACTTAAACTTCCTCCACGGTGAAGGAACTAGGTGGAGGGGGCTTAAGAGAAAATGATTTTTAGTTTTAAAAGAACCTGTTTCAACTACCAAGGCAGAGAGATGGAAACAAGACTTACATTTTGAAGAGCAATACATCTCTGCTTCTCACGTGACTAAAAAAATGCAGAAGCAACTATACCTGGCATATTAACTTCTTATAACTCACTCTTCCACCTTTCTAAAATATTCACAGAGTGATGTTACATTCACTCTCCAAAAGGTCTGGAATTTCAGCCTGAGACTTTTCCTTCTTTTTCTCTACTAAAATTGCATTTTAAGAATAAATTTCACAATCAATTGTTTCAAAGACAAATTATTTATTATATTTTAAAAATGAAGGGTAATCCTCCTATACCTTTAGATTCAGTGAGATGCAAGGACATATCTGAAGGAAAAAAGGATGAATATGACCAGATAATTCCAGATGAGGTAGTAAAAGTCCTTTTGCTTTAAGAAGTAACGGTGTATCTGTTTTCCACATTCTTCTAATGAATAATTCATATGGATTTTAATGCAATGCTAGGGTAGAGCAAAATGTAGGTAGGTGTAATGGATATAGGATAGCACATTACCGATGAAAAGCCAAGTAGATATGGCAAAAGGGAAGAGGCAGTGCCCCAGTGGAACTTAGCTCCAGGAAAATTAACAGTTCAGCAAGCTTTACTAAGTACTATGAAATTCTCTCCTGTGTTGTTGCTATTGAAATACGTTTTCATGTTCTCCATCAGCAATGTCACTTTGTTGGCTGAATGAGATGTTCTGCAGTCTCGAATAAAAAAGAAAGCAAAACCCAGCACTTCTTGTCTATAGTTTCACTGCATTCATGAAGGATTCCAGAGCATCCATCAGAAAAGAGCACAGAAACCACTGTACTCTATACAGTATAAAATCAAATGAAAAGTATTCTCTGCATTTGCCCTGCAAATCCTTTACTAAGCTGAAGTTAAGGAAAGGGAGAGCTAAAAAGTATCCACCACTGAATGGAAGATGCATAAATATAGCTGATATTTCATGCTCTCTATTCAACATCAAAAGGAAGGGTGTTGTCCTTATCACCATGGCTGCCTAGGTGTGCATTTATTGATCTAAGTGTTGAGGCTGAAAGGACAGAGACTAGAAAACAACATTGCATGCAACACACCAGGTCTTTCAAGATTAAGATGTCAGTTTGATGTGGAGGACATTTCATTTTTATGTCGTATTTGAAGTATGGCCAGTTTCCATCTAATTGCTAAGAATAAACTATGTTGCAATTTCAGTGAAAGCCCTCAGGCTTTTGTCATCTACAAATGTGTTTGAAGTTTTCCAGAATGAAGCTGATATTTTGTCCTTCTATTTTGATTTTTTATTTTTAACCTCATAAATAAATAAAAATAAAAAGCTGTTTCATGTTATGCTTTTAAGACTGCTCAAAATCTTGCTAATTATATACGTAAGATTGCACTAGAAAACACATTGACAACTCAAAGTCCAAACTATACCTCATGGAGACGGAATAGACTGTTTCCCTAATCCATTTGCTACAGCTCACAGTCCAGAAGACTGCAAGGGATGAATAGTAGGTTCCTTCCACAAAGCACATGGAATTGACCTCAGCCTCTCTCCTATGAATAATGGGAGCTGTTGCAGTGAGATGGTGGTAAACGTGGCAATATAATATTTTGCAGCTCCCACTCTTGACTAAGGCAGGGAAGAAAAAAAATAATTCAGCCCTCAATGACATTTGCTGAGCTAATATTTTTTCCTTTTCTTTCTCATAGCCCCATCATAGTTATAGTAATGTTATGCTTGTGCAACTAACAGTCCCTCAAACATAAGAGTCAAATCATCAGCCATCTTAAGTGCATCTAAAAAAAAAAAGAGGAAGAGAAACAAACAGTTGCTTTCAATAAACTGTCAACCTAAATGATTCATTATGCACAGCTCGTGAAGACAGTTGCTGTTATGACATTGATGAATTCATAAATACACAGGTACAGCTAAGAGGTAATGGTTGTAGTCAGAATATTGTCCTCTGCAATTTCCACTCCCTTTTTTCATTATTCTTCATTTTTTACCTATGACAGGGAATTATTTAAAGGTACACTCCTGTTATAACCAGGAGCGTGAGTATATTCTGCTGTGGAGATTTCATAGCAAGTTCCAAGCATGTTTTGACTAGGATGAGATATGGGGGTTTTTTTCCCCCAAGCACTCTCTGCTTGGTGAGTTCCTCCTCTTCTAGACATTTTCCTGTTCAGCACCTGTACAGATGGAAAATAATGAAAGAACAAATTCCTCTGCATGAGATTGTGCTGTCCTTTCTCTAGATTACTAAAAATGAAGACCAGATTTTTAGTTCTAGTAAAAATTCAGCCAGAAAAAGGAGAAAAATGTAGCAGGGGTATAGAGTGTACCATAATATTTCTTCCCTCTCATTTCTCATTCCTATCTATAGTCAAAAGCAGCTCTGTCTTGCTCAGGCTAATAGGGGTAATACAGGCCTGAACTTAAAATTGACATTCACAGATACATGAGTATGAGGACCACGGTACTCTAGTTATAACTGAGCTCAGCTAAACTGATTGTGAAGGAAAATTTTTCTGCAGGAAAATTTTCCTAATAATTCAACAGTTTGATCCAGGACTGTAGTATGTGTCTAGAATCTTACAGCTTTAATGTTTCAGTGCACTAAATGTTGAAATGTTCAAGGTACCTCCTTGAAAAGCAAGCCACCTGCATAAAAATACTTCACTATACCAAGTACTGGGGGAACTATCAAGATTAGAGAAGCTCTGGATCCCTTAGAAAATGCTTTTATATATTTTGGGGGGTTTATGATTTTTCTTATCTAGTCCTGCATTGCTCAGTTTTGTTCACCATCCCCTTGCGGTCTTCAAAAACTCTCATTGATATTTAGGGGATGAAGAGTCTAATCTTTAGGTTTCCAGCTGGAGTGGTAAGATAAATTGCTATCAATATTCGTTGAACATTGTCAACTACCAAGAAACTCCAATTAAACCTTACTGGTCTTATGTTCAGGTGACAGCCACAAACATCACCGTTATTTTTCTGGCTACTCAAACACGCTGTGGCCAACTTCACACAGTCAACATTTAGTAACTAACACTGGTGTTTCCCCAGACTCCAGCCATTGTTTTATGTATAGGACAAAAAAAATCAAACAATTGTGCTACATAAGAAATCATGTGACTGAAATATTTTTAAAATCCCTTTTTTGTCACATGCCCATTATTGCACATTAAGTACCTACTCCTGTCATCAGGCTAACTTATCATCAGTTTCAAGAACCATCCAGGTTACACATCCCTTTGCAGAGTATAATAAAGACACAGTGAAATGAGTAAAGGACACAAACACAACTAAAAAAGCTACTTGTATATTTAAAACAAATTACAAGGATGACACGTTCAATATTGAATCTTCATCATTTTCTATTGAGGAAAAAAAATTAGAAAAATTATCTGTTAATGTTCTGATTTTAGCTGCTTTATAGGATTAAAACAAAACCCAACTTAAAAAACCTCCAAAAATATTTTATTTATTTACAAGCTTACTTTTAACAAGTTTCCTTCAAAAACAATTATAGATTCTTTAAAGAAATATTGAATCATCTAGCCAAGTAAGACAATAATTTCGACAGAAAAAGTACAACCAAAAAGTTTCTGACAACTACAACAAAATGACAGCAGTATGTTCATAATAATATATAAAAAAATGGGAGAAGATATATTTAATTATGCTATTGTACCTTGGTTTTAGCATTCAAGCTCAAGGATAAACAAGAACAAAAAAATTCCATATACAGATATATACTGCAAGCTAAACAAGCAGTGGTATATAATATAGTTGAGATGGTTAGTAAGAGCACCATGAAAAAACTACACCATAGGGTAAAAACTAATGATTGGCAAACACTAAGCACCAAAAGGACTGTGTGTAAAAGGGGAAAAACCAGAACTTGTTGACAAGAGCAGTGAGAGGAGATGAGCTGAACATATTTCTTTTTAATGAGGTGTTAAGTAGATCATCTCTAGAGGTTGGATAATGATGGTGCTGATGAGTTGGCCAGGGGTGTGAAAAAAGCTGAATAACATGACATTTGGGAAACTCAAGAGAGCAGTGAAACATGAGATGAGATAGCTTCTGAGAAAAAAGGTGAAGTACTTCTGCCACTCAGATGACTTCTAGTGATGCTAGGGCTGCAAGGACTCAGCATCTCATTAAGGTAACACATTTTTAAAAAAGCAAGCACAATTTTAAAGAAAAAATCCTACCTTATGCCAATTCACTCACTCCCAGAGAAAACTTCTGAAGGTGAAAGTGCTCCTTTACTCTTCCTATCTGCATGCCTTGGTTAAGCAGTTAAGCAGTGCAGCTGAATGTAGCTACTCAGCTAAACCATACTGAAGTGAATGCAGAAGTGCACTGGACAGTCCTTGTAAGGAAAGAAGCATTCATCTGAAAGAGTCCTGGGACAATGTCAAATGTTCTGAATGCTCCACCAAAATAGATCACAACAGAAAAGCAATAAACACAGAGTAAGATTATGAGTTTTCTACCTTCTGACCTTTACCTTTACTGCATACGGGGGGGACAGGACATTCAATTAAGTCAGTCTTCATATGGTAGCACACAACTCAACAACAAAATGGTAGGATGCACCTTGGTGGTTCATCTCTTGGATGTCTAATACTGTCATGTACCTGTAGTAATGTTGGGCATCTCTTAGTTTTTTTCCTACGCATTACCATTCAACTCTATGTCTGTAACTGTATTGTCCCTCTGGAAAACTGGTGGGAAAGATCTACCACCAGGGCAGTACCACACTAGAGCACCATACCAATGGAACAGGGGGAGAAGAACAAGAAGAACAGACAGGATTTGATTCACTGTGTATCAGAATTTAAAAAAAAAAAAATTCAACGCCGTGGGAACATTTTCATGAGAAAAATAGCAAGCAGGAGCATTGTCAGCTGGTACCAGAAAAAAAAAATTAAAATGTCTAAAATAACTAGCAGTTGTTTGAAGGAACGTGACAGTGGCAAAAGCAGAGGAAGTTTGTGGTAGGCGTTCAAGGATGGCAAGGCACAGGATATGTTCATGTGCAGAGATGCTAAATATAAACTCCAAGGTACAGCAGAGATGAAAAACACCTCATCAACAGTATCTGTAGAAGGTCAGGGTGCAGTATAAAAGCAGGGGAAAAGACATAGGCCCTTATTTACACAAAAGATAGCAGAAAGATTTTATGCCATTTGCCTATGGGCAAATATATAAAACTACATAAAAGCTACTCTTTCAAATTGAAGTTTTTTTTGCACTAGAATCACAGACAACACAAACTGAAGAACTGGCGATCCAATACAAAAGTATTACTCTGTGTAAATAGTATTTTACAGAATAAAAATGCAATTAAAGTCAGTGCAACAGTATCTGACTGGCTGCTTGTCAGAAGAGATGAATGGAAATATTAGGGTTTTGGACTTGTAACTTTTTTCTTGAGATGGAATTGAAGATGGTTTTGAGTTCTGAGAATGTTGTCAAACACAAAATTTGAAGAAAGGGCTGTATAAATGCATAAGGTAAAATTTTTGTTAAAACAGAGTTTGAGATACTGCTGGCATGGTAACCCACATCATACCAAACTTAGTACTGAATAAGAACTTTCAGTTAAAAATTTTAAAGTTTCATGGCCTGAGAGTTATATAATTTTAAAAAAAGCGCACCAGATATGAATTTTTCTGCCACTAAAAGAAATACTTACTAAAAGAAGTACACATAAGTTGTTAAACAATGGCTAGGCATGGAAATCCATTAAGTGATATAAAACTACTAAAGAGGGTTCTGACCATATGGTTTAGTTCTTTACTTTCTTTCACAAATGACCAACTGATAGTCAAAAACTGTCTTCATCAGCCTCTCAACACAGATACTTCCATACATTAACTGGTGCAATGTGTTTTTAATTCATCGAGCTGCAGGATATATAATTAAGCAGATCATCAATTTCTGACCATAGTTCTTTTCAAGTCAGTTTCCTGAATGTTATTTTTCAGGTAAGAATCCAGTGGTCCTTGTTTCAAGTGATTGTGACAGTGAAATCCATACAGAAAGCTCAAACATAACCAGTCCTCCCTTAACTGCTTGTTTATCTTGAGCATCACAGCCACATTTAATCAATTGGCATTGATTTAAAATGCAAGGTAACCTCAAAGGAGAGAAGTCGGGTAGATGGGCAAGTATAGATTGGGTGGGAATGACAACACAGTTCAGATCTAGTTTTACAGATGTCCTGCGTAGAAGGAGGGCACGGTGATCTGGGGAATTACCAGGAAGAGCAGACCAATTTTGCTGTTATTTCTGCAACTACACCCATCTTGGCAGCTACAAACTATTAAAACCTAATAAAGGAGATTTTCCTGCTCTGTCTTCTGACACAGGTCTTTCCATATCAGCTGGAACTCCAGTCCAGACACACTCACTGTGGCTCCAGTGGTATGCAAAAGAATCAACAAATTCAAAAGACAGGAAATGCAGAAGAAGAAGAGAGAGTTGATAAAGAAAAGAAAGAAAAAGAAAGAACTAAACACAAACCCTAAAAAAAAAAAAAAAAAAAACTGAGAAGTTTTCAATTTCCATTTCAAATAGAAATACTGAATGTTTCCCCAGAAAGCATGTCTTTATGGGCCACCTGAAAAATATATAGGTTTTATCTTATTGTTATGCTATGCAATCACCAGAACATTCTGTGGCCAGAGGAGATTGCAGCATGAAGCAGATAATGAGGTGTAGTAGTTAAGTAATAGTCAATAATTTTAGGGGTATTTTTTTTCTACTGCACTTAATTGGAAACCAGAGACCAGCAGATGGGCCACCATGATGAAAGCCAAGTAGAAAAATTAAGCTTGCCATTGTTTGTAAAACTGTTATGCATATATCTGACAGCAACTAAGATCAAAGCAGAGTACAGAGGGGATGAGAAAGCAACAGCAACAAAAGCAGGAAAAGAGGATATGAAAAGAGCTACAAGCTAACTAGCACAGGGACATAAAATTGATATAGACCAAAGTCACAAAACAGTTCAACCCAGCAGTATCAAAGACATTGTTTGTTTCAGAACTACAGAAGAAATGGAAACATTAAGGTGTGTCATGAAAGAAATAGATATAATAAAGATTTAACATTGAGAGCCTCTTGCACAATTAAAGTTGCGAACACCCAACAGGGGAGATAAGACATTTTCTGTGTTTTCACTTACATAAAAATTATTAATCCTAAAGAGACAGGTTTTGACACAATACAAAAGCAGTCCTGCCATTATGTATGAGGAGCAGAAGTGGAACTGGAATATCCTTTTTCTTGCCATCATTTGTGGCATTAAACTTCAGAAACTGTTAATCCTTGACCAGTTTTGTTTTCCCCACTCCAGGCTGCTGTCATCCAAGTGACCGGATGCAGTGACTGGATTATTCGTATGTCGGTCATACTCACCCCAGGCCAGACAACGCTATAGAGAGCCTGGAGAACTGGTAACCACAAAAACTTTCTCTTGGATATTCCTCAGCATTGATCCCTCCATTGGTGGGAGAGTCAGGTAAGCCACAGGGCTCTCCCCAGACCACCAAACTCAGGTCTAGACAAAATACTGGGAATATGACACCTCTACAGCTCTCTGGCAGGGAACCCTTAAGGAATTCTCCTATTTTCTAAACAATAAGCAAGTCCAGCTAGGACAATCACAATTTTAATTTTCTAAACAAAATGTTTAGTCAGGTGAAACATAGAATACATATGGCTACATGTCAATGGAAAAAATCATCAAAGATATAAGAGCCCTTTCTTCTGACAGTAAACTATAAGCTTTAACAGATCATTTGGGGGGTGGGGGAAGAAAAAAACTAGGAGTAGCATATTCTACTCCTCTCTCTTCCTTTATTTTCTTCAAACTACTAAATTTCTAGCCTTCTTTTACCTCACCTACTGCTTGAATTTACAGAAACTTCTAGCAACTCTTCACCAATGTAAGAGCCACACAGTGTCACTCACCTACCCCAACACATCAGAAACAGCATCAGCTGCCTGCCCTGCCTTCTCTGCAGCTGAAATGGCAATAAAGTGCCAGCAGAAGAGCAAACGAGATGGATGGGAAATGGCTCTCTGCTAAAGTCTGTAGTACCATGGCACAAAAAGTTCAAACAGAGGATGTCAGGGTCAAGGTCCACTTCTTCACTGTGACCTGTCCTTCTTAGGGGAAAATTTGTAGTGGGTAGATGTGTACATGTGTAACTATTAGAAAAAGGTACTGTTAATTGTTTTCTTTCTGTCAGATTAATTGCCAAGTGCTTTATTTAGGGGCAACTTAACCCCACAAAGCATAAAAATAAATGTGTGTTCAGCATCTCAAACTATTCTCAAGTCCTGCTCAGCCTACTGTGAGGCTACAATTTCAATCCTGAGATGTGTTTCCCTTCAACGGATAAATTTGCCATTCAGTGGAAAAAAAATCTTCCATTATAGCATATAGTCAATCTGCTGAGAACCTGGCCTTGGTTTATTTTGGCTTCAGTGAACAAAGGGACATCGACCCCAACCTCACCAGTTCTTTTAAGGCTCATTTTATAGTGGCTTTGAGAAGACATTTGCTAGCAACTCTGAAGTTGAAAAATAAATAGGAATCCATGTTCTTGCAGTGAAAAGGAGGTATAAAATGAGAATGATAGGACTTTTCAAAAGAAGCTTACACTGAAATTCTTCACTCTACATCATAACAGGGAAAAACAATAAAAAAGGAAAAAAAACAAACACCAAACAACAAAAAGCTGGAGGCTCCCCTCCTCTATGTGAATGTAAAATATGCAAAAACATTTCTCATTAATTCCCATGTTGAGCATGAAAAGCCTCCTGCACATTGAAAGAATGTATAAGTATACTCAACAAGAGTTTTGAAAACTATTATCAAATAATTTTTTCTACTAGTTGAACTGCAAACTCTAAATTCTTCTCTTTCTTGATGCTTGTATAAAAAGTATGCTGGAGATGAAGGCCATGGCCCAATTGCACAAGACCTTAAATACCACAAGACATTCAAAACTAATGTAAAGAGAAGGCAAAGACAGAAGAAATTGATGGAACAATTCCACTGTCTTTGCTCAGTGGGAAGCAAGAAGAGACTTACAGTTCTTTGGAATATGACACACTGTTCACATATTGAATCTTTAATCTGGTTCACTTCAGTTATGTTTCAACAAGCATCATAAAGCCTGAATCGGTGTGAAAAATTGCTTGGGACATCCAGAAAGAAAAATAAAATGTATTTTTCGGTTTTCCTCTTTTGCATGGAGAACAAAATACCTAAAAATATGTTTTGCTTTTGTTTTTTCTCTTCCTGTTTGATCCCAAATATGAAACAAATACTTATTTATTTAATGCTAAGTTTGAATGTCAGAAAATGCTATTCTTAGGATGTGGCAATTCATATTCTGTCTGAGCTTGCCTATTCCTGAAGAATACCTCTAAACACGAAAGAGAGAGGCTAGGAATAAAACAACAGGAAGAATGCATGCACCACAATCAGTAGTAGAGAGAAGAGACTTCAAATGCAATGTAGTGTGCCAATCACCATCATAGATTTAAAATAAAATCAAGCTGCCACATCTGCCATTCTGCCATCACTTCTCATTAAAAAAAAAAAAAAAATAAAAAAATTTAAAAAATGTTTCAGATACTTCCTGTTTTATTTGTACATACAGTAGAGGCACGAATTCCAGACAAATGAGAAAAGCATGGTCTGCATTCCAAGAGTCAAATGAAATCCTGGACACTTTAAGGCTGACATATTTTGTTCCCACACCTGAAAGCTAAGTGAAAAGTCCCCTTTTACATCACAGCCAACCCACTTCTGCTCAAGGGACTCTAAATGGTAAGAAGCCCATCATGAAAGACACACCTGTTGAGGTTCTTTTAAGTTCCTTGTTGAAATTTGGACATGGGTATGAATATGGTAAATGTATTATCAAACTATAACAAGTGGTACAACAGAACACCCTTTTTAATAATACTTCAAATTAGCTACATTTATGCTAATCACACACACACACACAGACGCACACATATAGAATGAAGACTGCGGTTAATAATTAAACAATGAAGCCATCTTGAAGGGCAAATATGATGTACATCGAGGTCATGCATTTAAATAACTAGATAGTTCATAAATCCCAGATAATAAGCATCCAATTAAAGCAACTTAGTGACTGTGCTGAAGTAGCTACTACTATCAGCTGGTATTTCATCTTCAGCAGTAGCGTGTATTTAGATATTGTGGAATTTTTTTGGTACAGAATCAAAACTAAATTTTGAACTAATTCAGTGATATAATTTAGAAATACTTAATGCTTCTGAAATTCCAGCTTTTTGTTCATGGCATAGCCACATTATTTGGATCAACTGAACACTCTCCTTATAATGAACAATCTCATTTCTGCTTCTTCTCGTGTGTCACCACGAATCAAGGATGTGACACACAAGTTGTATTTACAAAAAAATATTTCTAAGAGGACTTCACTGCATAAATAGAGTACAGTAACAAAAGTTAGGAATAGGTATTTTGATATGCAAGGCTCTTATCAAATATGTAGAACTGAATAAGTAGATTTACTTAGAATTACTCAGAATTACAAGCTACTCAGTGAAATGTCAGCTGTATTGCTTTTATTTAGTACGATCTTGTACTCTATTCATTTGAACTAATGTTGAATAGTTTTAGAAAAAAAAATGGTAATTGCCAGTCTCAGTATTTTATATCTCATCCTAATTTAGAACAAATAATCAATTGCAAACTTAAAAATGATACTATGAAATGATTTCAGAGAGTTGTTTGAAATCAATTCAGAGCTACCCTGGAAACAATATGAGAAGACACTTATGTTTCCCAGCATTTGACTCTTCTGCTTCTAGATCTAGTTGAAATGCAGGAAGACTGGGGAAAACAAGCAAACAAACAAACCAACCCCAAAACCCCCAAACTTTTGTTGGTCACTCTATTTATATTCTTATGCATTTGAACTCATAATATCATTTAAGCTTGCTTTGAGTTTGAATTTTCTTGCTGCAAATTTGATCAAGTTACCCTTACAAACCAAACCCTTACGTAAAACTCACCTCGAATTCTACTGAGGTTTTGCACAAAGAGAAAATTAAAACCAGAAACTTAAAGCAAGGCTGCATTACATTTTTGTGTACATTATACATATATTTATACATAAAATAACTTCTGTCACTGTTTTGGACTAACACAAAGGTTTACAAGAATGGCCACTAGGTCAGACAGAAAGTGATACATTTGCATAAGCACTTTCAACCTATTAACTTCATGCAATTTTGCACTTCCCTCTATTGATGATGAAGCTATGAAAAGACATAGTGCATACTGGATAAAGAGAACTTTCAGCATTCACACTCCATTAATTAATTAATCACCTAAAAGCTAAGCATTGATTTTTTAATGGCTCTACAAATCTGTTTAAGCTACTATGATGTAATTAAGAGGACGTGTGTTTACTGTAAATTATCTAACAAGTACAAGGGCTGTGCATTCAGCAATAACAAAAATTTTAGCTCAGACAACAGGGAAATTGACTGTTTGAAAATGTTTTTCCACTAATTGTATACTACCATGATTATTGTCAAGATGGATTTTTAAAACCTCCTACAGCAGTAAAAATAGAAAGATCTGGTATTCCTTTGCAATAAACAAGAACTTTTCCATTGAAAGAAACAAGAGAACTTGTGCAAATTCAATAGTGGGGAGTCAACTGCTTAACATAGGTGTCCACAGGGATGACAAAATAGAAATCTCAAGCCAAGCCTTTCAGGAAAATGACTGTACTGTATGGATTCCTTATACTATATTCTATCCAAAATACTAGCAAAAGTAATAACAAAGTCAAAATTCCTTCCGATGGCATCTGATTATCCAGTAAACTCCTACTCAAAAGTCAAACTAACACATGAAACTGATATTATCTTCTTCAAGTAAAAGTATGAAGACATGGTTAAATGCATAATGATGTACAACATATGTCTTCTATGAGTGTGAGAAAAGTTGCAATCATAGAGGAGCAATGTAATAAACAGTAGACATAGTTTTTTTGCAAATACAAGTAGATTTCTTACCTTATGTTTACACTGCAAAAATAAAATATGCATAGTATATCATTTTCACTGCTGGGAAAAAAAATTAAAAGGAATATGAGGTGTAAAAGGAAGGGAGTTGTGATCACAGATACTAAAACAAGGAATTCCAAGATTTAGAGCTTCATGGGGGGGGTAAAAATCATGTAAGATAGATCTCTTATTGATACATTGAAAAATCAATATGGAAAGTTCCATGAGATATTGATCTCTGACCAACTTCTACAACTTCTTAAACCTGAGAAGACATTAAAAATCACCTGCAAATTAATTTAAAAATTGCCTGCAAATCCCTAGCTTTTCAATTACTCTGGGGAAAAAGAATAATCTAGCTAAGTATCTCTCTACAGTTGAAATGTGCCATGCATATTTTGTTGTATAGCAGCCTCCAGAGGGAGGACTTCAACAGTTCTGCTGAGAATAGTTACTATTATTACTCAGTTTTCAAATGACATCCAACTGTTAGCAGGAGAAGGGAGCATATTTGAAGGTACTTACCTGCAGAGATAAAAAGACATCAGAATAATCTGTCCATGTCTTTTGATACATTAATTAACATTTAATTCTTAGTAGCAAAATGAAGAAATTTCTAAATATTTAGCAACAAAAGCATGAACATTTTTTCAATGTCATATTTTGTTTGAAGGAAGGACTTTCCCAGTGGTATACCAATTTATTTATTTTTTGGTTTGCTTTATAACTGTATTAAAATTTTGGATAACCGGACTTTTTCACCAACCCAATGTTCCATGCTTACTGATACAAGCAAAAGAGGAGATGATTTTTACGTCAGTAGGGCTCACAGGAGACAGACATCTCAGTATTCAGGGTCCATTCTTTTGAACCATTGAAGTGTTGGGAAAGACAATGGCTAGCTACAAGAAGCTCCAATCTGTGGCATAGAGGAAAACATGAAGATAATTATTGTATGTATACATGGCTCAAAGTGTGAATCAATAATTAAAGAGTTAATTATCTTACCAGTTATGGATACAGGCTTGGGATTAATCCCTGCAAATAGGCCGAGAGACAATTACTTTCAGTTAGACCTGAAGAGGATAGAAGCCTCAAAGGCAATGAATATAATGTTCCCAAAGGTAATGGACAAAAATTCATAGGGTTTCATGGCTTACAGAATATTTACTTAAGTATGGGATACAGTTGTTGAGATTCAGCTCTTCTTTTCAAAGACAGAGACTTGGACTGTCAAACACACTTCCTATGAGAGCAGACCAGAGCTCACAGCAGAATCTGGTTTTGGCATTACATAACCCTTGAATTAAAAAAAAAAAAAAAAGCTGGTTTTGCTTAGTTTGTGACATTCTATCATTGCCAACCTCAAGCTTTTGAAAACCATGAGTCAAGCCACAAAACATCATGAGATTAACTGTAACGCGAGTTACTGAAAAATAAATAAATATATTTGTGTGGTTTATTTGTCTTTTAATCCAGGGTGAGCTCAGGTCATGTTTCTGAAGCTTTTCTTCACAAATACCAAGGCTACAGATCCATCCTTTTCCAAGTGGACTTGAGTTAAGAAATCATAAGACTTGGAAACACTAAGACTTTTCAAACATCACACGTAGATATGTCAACCATGAGGGACTTTCACTTCCTGCTCCTCAGCAGTAGTGAAGGCCCATTCAGTGATTACTGGTATGTAGCTACAGCAAAGGTCCCAGCATATGCTGAGTCTACAGAGAGCCTCAACAGCATCAATAAGTCTGCGGGGAACCAAAGAACATGTGAGAACCTAGTGACCAGGGTCTCCTGCCACCAAACAAGTATTCACAATCATGATTGGAACAGATGAGCACTTTTACAATACATTGTACCTCCCCTGCAGCTGAGTGCTAACCATGCAAAGAAATTTCATTAGGTCAAGTGAAATTTCAGCCACAACGTCTCTTTACAAAAACATTTTTCTGCAATTAAGCCTCATTGTTCTCAAAATATTTGGGCATTCAAAAGGAAAACACAATCTTTACCCCTAGAAATTAAATGGGACAAAGTTGAAATATGTAAAAGTAAGTCTCATGTTATTTCATCATGTTCAATTTGTGTGGGAAGTTCACACCTTCTCATGCCACAAACATAAACCTTCCCTAATTCCTGTAGGCTCCTAATAATTTTCCTCATGGCTAATTTTAATTACATCAATACACAGCAATAACCACCAACGTTTTATATCACTGCTCCATACAGAGCCATTTCTATTTTCTTCCTCCTGTGCTCTTTCTTGGGTGGCATAAATTAAAAATAGTTCTGAGGGATGTTGAAATTAAAACTACTCCACAGACGCAGTTGGGAAAAGTCTTAGGAAACACTTTCTAGTGGGGTCGGATTTTTTTCCTTTATTACTTTTTGTGAGGGCAACTTCTATTCATCAGAACTAAAACCTTCTTTGGGAATGGACCACATGTTTTCAGCCATGTACAAAATGTCTGCTCAAAGTAAAGGAAACCACTGCACACGGAGAGAGCAGATATTCACACATTGTTCAGGGAAGCTATCTGGAGCACCCCACTGCAAACGCAAGTTCTGCTTCATTCAGAGTGGGGGCTTATAGCTGAGGCAACATCCTAGACACCGCATTTTTTCCTAGCCTACAGAGTCATTTATAATTTCAAATTGCATTAAGGAAAAGTCTGAAGTTTGAAAAGCTTAGCGGGATAAATTTTCCTTTTCAGCTCTCATAAACATTTAACTTGGAGATTACCAATTTAAGATATTTACCAGCTTTAGGATTTACACAGCTATCAGCCACCACTACTTGACAAAAAATCAATCCCAGGAGACTGAGTTTTAATCTGGAATAAATATCTACTCCAGAAACAACATTAAGAAATTGTTTCTCTCTTAATGTTCTAGCTCCTTAGTTCTATAACTTGTTCTTTTGCATTCATTTAACTTCCAGTTTCAGGCTTTACCTAGAAACCTCCCATTTCTAAATCTTGCAGTCCTCCACTACATTTTACACCAGGAGTATTTAAACTGCAGGCCAAATCCTGCATGCCAAAATTATGCAACTAGTTTTTGACACACTGCCTGGCACTCTTATCTCCCAAAAGCGCTGCATCCACTCTACCACAGGTGTCTATGACAGTGATCAAAAGGCAGGCATTTGCTGTTTTATGTAAAGCTGTGTACACATAGGTAGCAGGAGTATATGGGCACATCCCCTCATGTGAAAGGTATTAATCTCTTTCATCTCCTATGGTTTGTTTCAATAGTAGATTCAAGGAGCCTCTGTACATGACTTCATGTGTATGAAGTCTCCTCTTGTACAACCCAATACACTTCAACTGGTCACGTATCCAGTAATGGGACAGCCAGATAGTAGGTCTTGATATACTGCATCTGAATACTACCAGGAAAGCCAAAAAGATCTGTCAACATGCCTTTATATCTTTTTCTTAGAGAAATTAATAATAAAGAAGGGATAGAATCAGGAGAAATGGGTCTAACTTGCACTTCCACAGAAGTAGAATAAGGTCAGTTTATTCTAAATTACTTCTGAAGAATTTATTCTGAGTGCTTCTAGAAATCATACCTGGTGCCCACCTGTGAAAGAACAGTTGAGCTTCCTTTTCTGATGGGCTTTGACACACTCAGGGACTAAGGTCTCACAACTTTAGAGTGTTAGAATAAACCAATTTTAGGGCACTCTTGAAGCTGAGGATTACTATAACCCATTGTGTTATATAACCAAATTCCCCTAGTATCTCTCCTAGTGAACTCACAATATCCATCACAGGATTTCAGCACAAAGCTACCAGGTAGCGAAGGGAAATTCCAATGAGAAAGGACCATGAGGAGCTCACAGTGATGCCAGGGACTGGCATTGCATTTTGGCACCATCTTTATTTTTAGTGTTTCAGCTATGCTTTCAATGTATAACTGAGTATACCGTGCTGGATTATTGGTATGCCATCGCAGAATTGTGTCAGGAAGGCTGCAGAACTGATTCCTTGAAGCTGATGCAAGCTTCTTCAAAACACACTGTGCTTCGTTCAAACCATTAAAAACACCAAATGTTTTTGTTCGTTACTTGAAACGAAGTTCCAGCTGCTCTAAGAAACTCTATATGCCTCTGGTTTGTATGCCCAAATCCCTAGTGCTGTTGTAATTCTTGTAAACACCACAAATAGGTTTTAACCAAAGTCTACTGCTGAAGAAATGACAAACCACTGTAGATTCTTAACATGAGCGTGTCATTGCTAACTGCAATTGCAACACAGAGGATACTAAAAATATAGCTGTGGTAAGACTGTATTTTGGACAGCAGTGCAAACAATAAAAGTTTCAGTAAACAAACTCCATTTTCATTTCATTGAGGTGTTTAACTGGATGCAAGCAAGGAGATGGGAGGAAAGACTACCTTCAGGAAAATTTCATACATGCTTGTATATCAACTTTCTGACAAATAGATAGGTTTTTACATGTCATGAAACAAGCCGAAATTGGATAACAGCAAAAATGGGCATTTTCCTATTAGTAGTTAAAGACAAGCATATCGTAGTTTTGTACTGGTGTTTCCTACAGTCCTGAGCTTTCATATGCATACTGCTGAGCTGTCATGTACTCACAAATAGAAGCTTCACATTTTCCTTTAGCTCTTGCATTAGCACATTAGCACACAGAAGTGATGACTTAGTATAAAACCATATGGTCCAAGAAACCACTGAGACCAGAGTAGGGTAACAATCCCTAGGGCTTTGCTACAGCTCCTTCTTTCTTGATCAAAGTTTTTGATTTGCTTCAACCTGTTAGGCATATGCTTCCATACAACCTTACTTCTTTCAGTACCCTCTTCAGAGAAATATTTTTAGCTCTTCTCTTGATTTAAAGTAATTCCTCAAAATAAACACATTTGTCTTTCCTGTTTGCCACTATATTATCCTGCTATGATGGACTGCCTTTTATTCAGCTTCAACTAATCCTTTTTTATTTGTCCATTTGATTATCACAAGACTGTTGGATAGATTTTCTATGAACATCTAAAACATATTTGCATCATTTACCTCAGAAGCCTGAATTTAGCTGAATATGGCTGATTAAGCCTTTCCTAAAGGAAATGTATAATACTTTACAGAAATAGCATTGTTTTTTATATAAAAATCCCACTATGAATCAGAGAAGACTAAATTGGATATCCTGCTTACCTATGATAACTCAAAATAGCTTTACCCATAAGCAAATACACACATGCATGGGCTTCTTTGTTTCACCTGTATCTGCATGAAAACAGTGTTCATGAGAAGTGTTGAAGGGCAGACTTGGAAGCACAAATCCTGATTTTATTTACACAGTCAACAGAACAGAGACTTCCATAACTGTGCCACTGCAGAATGAGATCAATGCACAGAGGGTCCCTCCTGTGTGCCTTCTGCTTTCCCTCAGCCCTCTCCAAACCACACAGTCTCTTGCAAGGGTAGCTGTTCACAAGTGGGCCTCCAGGTGCTCTTCTGTTCTTATAGCAATTTTTGATTGCTGTTAACTCAGATTAATCTTCTGGGGGGAACCTGACTCTTTTTTATTTCTCAAGCTTTCCTTCTAGCACTACGCACTCTAGTAAACAACTACACTGAATCTCAGAGTGCATAAATGCAGCATTCCATCCTGAGGCCCAAATCCCTTTTCTTTGTTTTAGAATCATGTCAACTGCTATTTCCCTTCAGTATGAGATACCAGCTCTATCAGCCACTTGTTTGGAAACTGAAAAAAACAACAGTTTTATCTTATGCTGCCCTTCACATATAAGAGACTTCCTGTCGACACCAAGAGCACTTACACATTATCTGTTTTCAAATCTCACCCTGAATATATTCTTTGCTATGATGTTCAAAGCAAAAGCAAAACAAAAGAAAAAGCCCCCAAATGCAAGACAATTTCAGAGACAGGAAAATAAAAGGCCAGAAAATGGAATATAAAAATGTTAAAAATATTTAATGGGTATTTCTATTAAAAGAAAAAAGAAAAAGTTGTACGGCCTTAGTAATAAAGTATGGGGAAAAGAGATGCCTTGCCAATTTTTAAAAAAAAAATCTTATTCAATCTTCTCCATCTCTTCTCTGTCCTTCACAAAATCCTAACAATTAGGTTGTATCTTCAATCTCCTTTTGAAATCTTGAACATCTGGTTTCATGTCTTCCAGCTTTCCTATATTATAGTAAAGGCTAAGAAGTTAATTTATTTTTCAATGCAAAACATTACAGGACTCCAGGAGGAAGAACTTAAACAAAGGCATCAAATATTACAAACCTCAAAACAGAAATAATCAAATTTGCTAGGACAGGAGAATTGGAAAATGGTCTGTCTGACACTGATGCCTGAGGTAGTTCTTTGCCTCAGCTCACAGGCTCTCTAAAACAGCCTGACCCACACATTCCCCTTCTTTTTTCTAGGCGTCACTGAGAAAACAGACTTCTTAGCACTATTGTGAAGTTCACTGGGAGGTTAAAAACATGGAGAGTTATCTTTAAGTATAGAAAGAGCAAAGTTTATTGTGTAAACATTTACACTGTGAGCTGACCTTCTTCTGACTTCAACTGGTAAAGAGACTGGGGGGAAATGTTTTGGGGCAGGAGTCCAGGAAGCTGAGTGGAATGGGAAGATAAAGAGTGGTCCACAGTTGAACAGGGCAGTGGGGAGAGAGAAGGGCAATGCTCGTCTGGTCCATGAAAAGGACTGCCCAGCTTTGGAAAAGGATTGCATGAAACTGATCTCTGAGGTAAGCAGGGGACCAGAGACAAATTCCTTCCTGTGTCCTTATCAGAATAGCTGCTTAGAAATCTGGGAGACAGAGAACTTCCTTGAGTGTGCAGAGATGGAGGGCATCCTAGTGGTGTGACATAATACTCGCACTATGTCATCCTTTGAACTACACAGCCACAGTTGGGATCCTGTGAACAATTCCCAGTCCAGGCACTCGAATTCTCCTGAGGGTAAGCTGTGCAGTGGGATCAAGCTGCATAAACGTGGTGACATTTCAGATGCCGAAGGGCATCCCACTGCCAATTCAGAAAACACGTGTGTGTTGGAGGGTGTTCTTATACGTCTGACATCTTATTTGTCAGCCCCATGAGAAAGCTTCAGATGCTAGGATGCCTCAGGTGGCACATGACATGTCTACATGTTTCAATCTGGAGCTTGCTACAAAGCATACTGACTCCCAGGAGGTTTTGAAAGTCTATATAGCTTATATACTGATACATAATATACATCCTGTAATGCATTAATTATTTCTCATATTTTCAGTAATCTGAACATTGAGGACCTACTTCAGTTGTCCACACATGACTATAGTGTCTAGGATGTTTAAGATGTCCTAAGGTGCCTAACACATTTATATAAGAATAGCAGATATTACACAGGACCTGAAAGAAATCTAAAACAACCAGGCTCTGTGCCAAGCAGAAACTTTAAGGTAGCTCAGATCATAGTAGATACCTCTGAATGAGCAATTGCTTGGGTTTTTTAACAGGAAAAATGTGATGCATGTTAGTTAACTTTAACAGTGACCCCTTACCTGTACTCTAAATTCTGCATGGTCAGTGTGATGGGGTGTGCGGTTTATGATGGGGTTTGGCAAGGCTCTATAATGGTGGTAGGCCAGAGGACTGTAATTTACTGACAACTCAAATGAACTGCCAGCCCCAAACCACTGGATAATTAACATTTCCCAGTCAAAACAAGACAGCAGATTTTGTGTAGGTGTGGACGTGGGAACAGTGAGTGGAGAGAGATCTGTATAACTTCCCTGCTTGTAAAGCAAACAACACACCATCCCTGTCTATTAAGGACAGTGATGATTAAATGGGTGACATAACTTCTACTTACCATATCTTAAAACTTTTTTTTATGCACTTCAAAGATAACTCTAGTATACTTCACCAGATAACTATAAAAGACCCTGAAAACTGAGGAAACAATGAAACTGTAAGAATGTTTTGCCCAAAGCTGAGGCAATTTTGAATGTCCTGAGAAAATGAGCTTACACTGTAACATAAGCACACTCTTTCTTCACTTTTGCGTCATTGCTTAGGTTTTACATGCAATTTACGCTTTCATATAAGAAATAATTATTTTGTTTGGGCAGATGAATTCCTTGAGCTATCACACCCTTTCAATCCCAGTTCACTGTGTTAGTCTGTGTGCTTCATGCAGGGTATTGCTCCTCCCAAAAGTGGTCACTGGAAAAGAAACAAAACAAAACCAAACAAAATAGTTATATATATAAAAAAAACCCCCAAACCTGAACCAGCATTCAACATAGAAACACAGGTGCAAGCTTTCTCTTAAGCTTTATTATGTATTTCTGTCCTTTATGAAATTCGGTAGTCTGCAGTCACAGAGAGAGTTAGTCTGGATTTTTTTTTTAATTAATACTTACGTGTTTCTTTTTCTCATCTATTTTTGGAAATACGGTAGAGAGAAAGGTAGTGCTGACAATATCAGGAGCCTCTGTCAGAGAGTCAAGAATTCAAATGGAATGAGTTTTAAGCGAGGCATGAGCAAAAAGGGGAAAAAACAATGTGCTCCTCCTTTGAACTCTGACAAGACAGATGAACCTACAGCTAAGATACTTGAGAGTGAGACTGATGGCTTTCCATGGCAGATGTTTGACTGCAAGTTCAGACCATTCATGTCAGAACTTGATGTGAGGTTTAAAGTACAGAATGATTGAGTTATCTAAGAAAAAGGCATAAATGAGTCTTCAGGCAGGAAAGGCAAATAATTACAATACTAAGGTATCCAATACCTTTAATACAGTATGAGATGCCTGCAAGACCTCATGGCTCTCAGCTGTGGAAATATTACTCTGTTCTATAACAAGGTAATAAAAGCAATGCACACTCACTGTGCAGTGAGGACTTGTACAGGTATTAAGCAGTACAGAAGTCAATACATGAAGTCATTAGAGAAATGATTTCTTATGAAAATTCCCCTCTCCTTCTTTTCTCTAATCAAAGTGAAGAAACATCTGTCTCCTGCTGCTACCCTACATTATCCACTTTCTCTCTCCCTCTCCTTCTCTCTCTCTCTCTCTCTCTCTTTCTCCCTCTGGGTAAATTCTCAAACTGTCCCACATAAGGGATGTGGAAATTTGTTATGAATCAGGCCCTAAAAATCTGACAGCAAATCCCATGCTGAAATCCTAGAGGCAGAGTGGAAAAGATTTCTGGAATATAACTGGAATTCTGCCAAGAATTTTTAAGAGCTTGAATGTCTTGGGGGAATATATAAAAACAATCTCATGATTCAACTAACCAAAGCAGTAAAACAAGTTCCCAAAGGCAGGGATCAGCACTTTGAATATATTTGGGTGCTTCCTTTAATTCCTGTGTTTCCTTTTCCTTATTCTGTCCTTTTCTCAGTTCCTTTCTACTTTGAAGTCAGAAAGGTAGACTTTATAAGTTGCTTTTCCTTCTCACCCAGCCAACAGGGAAGGGTCATAAGTAGGGCAGCCAGTTCCCTCTTTGAAAGCTGTACGACTGTTCTACTTTAGATACACATCCTCCTGCCTAAGCCCCAGCACAGTGTGAGCCCTATAACAAATTTATAAGCTCCAGTTCTGTCCTGTATACTATGCAGTCCAGACATGTAACAGTCATCTTAATTATAACTCAAATGTAGAAAGCATGCCATCGTCATCTTTCATGATTAGGACAGGGCAAAGCATATATTGCAGTCTCTTATAAAATGCCGTTTAATTTCCAGCACAAGAAAGACCACCACTGCACAACTTAACAATGCTTGTATACATTGCCTGTTCTGGAAGTGGGATCTCCTTGGTTTGAAGAAGCCTGTCTGACCCCCATGAATAATGAACCATCTAAGAGCTTCAAGAAGAATCCTCAAAGAGATCAATCAAGTGAGACCAAAGGGAATGACAAGAATACAAGATTAAAGAAGAGTCTCTGATATAATCTTGACAAAGTTGATTTGAGCACCTAAAAGTTTAATAAATTTAACAGACAGTGGCTAAAGCTAACTCAACATTATGTCTTGCGTGATCCTAGCTGGAAGCATTTCAGGTACATGTGAGCAGTCTCAAGTAATTTAAACTTTCTTTTAGAGTATGTTGCACATTGGTTAAGAAAACATGGTGGCTACTAGCATCTTATTGTTCCTCAGAGGTAGCAGGATAATAACATGATTTAATCAACAAAAGAAGAGCTTCTAAGAACAAGAGAACTTCAGTCATCAGTTATACCTACGTTAGCAAGTGATATGACAAAATAGATAGTCAGCTGAGGCTGTCACTGCTGACATACCATATATGCAGTTCACAGGTTTTATTTCAGACTTGAACTGACCTCATGAAACAAATGACTCTTCCATATAAATTGTTCAACACTGCCAAAAGGACTGTTCCCTGGCTTGATTCCATCTGATATGCACTTGGAACAAATCTTTCATTTTGTCTTCTTGATAACTTTAGGTCCAAACATGAAAATAAAAAGATAGTGGAAAGTCAAATGAGGATAAGCCTTTCCTTCTTCAGGTGAAAACAAATTCTATGAAAATAGAAACTTCCTCATTGCTTTCTAGATTTTAGGTCATTTTGACACTACCAGCAGCTTAGTGTTCAAAGGAGACTAGAATAACAGTGAAAAAGACAATGTTGCACCACCAGGAGTGGCAACACCTTCTGCGTCTGAAGCTTTGGAATAAAAGATGAAATGTTGTAACAAAGTAAGACTTTCTATTTAGAAATAACACACAACAAGGATGCCAAGAAACTTTTAATGACTGAATTTCAAAAGATAACTTTACCAAGGCTGCCACTGAATTCCCTAGAAGAGGTCCCAGTGCTTCCAGCAAGATGAAGAAACTTCAGCTATCACTAGCAAACCAGTAGTTATCCCTCTCTATGATAGAAAAAAAATGGTTTATTCTTAAAAACATATTGGATTTTTTTTCCTGAGATAAATTATTTCAAGTATTAGAAGCAAAGAAATCCTACAAGCTTGAGAAGTGGGCCCATGTGACCCTCATGAGATTTGACAAGGTCAAATTCAAGGTCCTGGGTGGGGTCAACTCATGTTATCAATACAGGCTGGGGGATGGACAGGTCAAGAGCAGCCCTGCCAAGAAGGACTTGGGGGTGCTGGTGGATGAGAGGCTGGACATGGGCCAGCAACATGAGCTTGTAGCCCAGAAAGCCAATCATTTTCTGGGCTGCATCAAAAGCAGGCCAAGTGAGGTGATTCTGCCCCTCTACTCTGCTCTGGTGAGACCCAGCCTGGAGTGCTGCATCCAGCTCTGCAGTCCTCAGCTCAGTAAAAACAGGGACTTGTTGGGGAGAGTCCAGAAAAGGCCACAAAGATGATTCGTGTGATTGAGCATCTCTCCTATCAGGAAAGGCTGAGAGAATTGAAGTTTGTTCAGCCTGGAGAAGGCTCCACGGAGACCTTACTATGGACTTTCAATGCTTACAAGAAAGATGGGGACAAACTTTTTAGTAGGGGTTGTTGCAACCCCTTGTTGGACAAGAGGTAATGGTTTTAAACTAAAAGAGGATGGATTTAGACTAGATATAAGAAAGAAATTCCTTATGGTGAGAACGCTGAAAGACTGAAACAGGGTACCCAGAGAGGTGGCAGATGCGCCATCCTTGGGAATATTCAAGGCAAGGTTGGATGGGCCTCTGAGCAACCTGGTCCTGTTGAAGATGTCCCTCCTCATTGCAAAGGGATTGGGCTAGATGATCTTTAAATATCCCTTTCAACCCAAATATTTCTATGACTCCAGCACTCTGAGAAGAAGGAAAGCTCAGCATCTGAAAATCCCACTAGTTAGGAGTGCTCCCATGGAATGAAAGAATACAATCAAGGAGATTTAAAATAATGACATCATCTCTATGCACACATTATTCCTATGTACAGCAGGAATTAAACTATTAGGCCTTGCATCCCAAATCTCTAGCTCATTTCCATTTGTGTTTGGTGCTTGACCTCTAGCCCTACAAAAACACTGAGCCAGCAGTCAAGAATGGAATTTAAAATTGTGCCAGACAAAGAAAATTTATCCATAACTCGAAGTCCACAGAAAAAGCATTTTTGAGTCACACTGAAATTCAGTCCCAGCAACCAACAAATGTAAACATACCATTCCACCAGCCATGTGATGGGCTCAGAGTACAGTAAGTTGCAAATTGAGGACATACAGTAAAGTATGTGAAAACTAAGCCTCCCCACTACAGATTACGCCTCCACAGAACTAACCAAGAAAGGGCTATGCACCAACTAAAAGAATCTGAGGATCAGAAAACAAAAGACTTAAAACTATCCCATCATTACCCTCCAGAGCACATTTCATCAAAAAGAACTGGCCTTTTGTCAGTGGAGACACAAATAAACTTCAAAGTCATAAAAAATATGGGAATATTTCTACAATCAAATGTCTGCTTTATAAATGAGATGGCTAATTTCATGTTTCCTCATCTGAAAAGAACAAAAGTTGACCCCAGCAAAGCACACGAAGGAATACATACATAACATCCTTTAAAAAAATAAATAAACCTACAGGGGAAAAAAACTGTTCTACTCACAGACTTTAAATGATGCACAAAGTAGGGCACTTAATCAAGGTCTCAGTTTGTTGAACCAGACTTTCCAATTGGCAGCAAATGAGCCTGAAGTACAAACAAGAGGTTTCTGTTATCTGTAGCATTAAATGTCAGGTGATACTTGTATATTAAGTACAAAAAACCTGCATTTCATAACCCCAGCAGCAAAAGTGAGTGGTTTAAAAAAGAAAAATCAGTCTTTTCCTTTTCTCATTTATACCTACACAAGAAATTGAAGGAGCTTCATTGTCACCTGACCTTCAATCATTATTATCAGCATAGAAGAATGTTTATTACAACAACATAGTTTAGCAATGAACTTCAATGTGAACAAAACTAGTGAAACCCAAGCCTCAAGATGTAAAAAATAACACTCTTCTGCAACACTCTTCTTGCATTTTGTACTTTCATAGGCCCTGTAAGTATTTTAAATTTTTCAAATGTTAATTCAAAGAGATAAAAAGAAACATTAAGCCTGAGCAGTGTTCATTCTCTCCCACTCTAGTGATGTGAATTTTGACTATTTTTAGCACACACAGAATCACAAAATCTCAGAATGGGTCAGGTTGGAAGGGACCTCAGTGGGTCATCTGATCCAAATTCCCTGCTCAATAAGGGTCATCCTAGAGAACGTTTCATAGGATTGTGTCCAGACGGTTCTTGAACATCTCCAGTGAGGGAGACTCCACATCCCCTCTGGGCTGTTTCAGTGCTTGGTAACTTGCACAGTAAAGAAGTTCTTCCCCATATTCAGATGTAACTTCCTGTGCATCAGCTTCTGTCCATTGCCCCTTGTCCTATTGCTTGGCACCACCAAGAAGAGCCTGGGTCCATCTTCTCAACATCATCTCTTTAGATACTTACAGACATTGATGAGGCCTCTTCTCAGTCATCTCTTCTCAAGGCTGAACAGGCCCAACTCTCTCAGCCTGTCCTTGTAAGAGAGATGGTCTAGTTCATTAATCATCTCCGTAGCCCTCTGCTGGACCCGCTCCAAGATCTGTGTCTCTCTTGTACTGAGGAGCCCAGGACTGGACACAGCACTCCAGATGACGCGTCACCAGGGCTGAGTGGAAGGGCAGGATCACCTCCCTCAACCTACCGGCAGTGCTCTTCCTAATGTACTCCAGGACACTATTGTCCTTCTTGACCACGAGGAAACACTGCTGGCTCATGAGCAGCTTGTTGTCCATCAGGACCCTCCAGGTCTTTCTCCACAGAGCTGCTTTCTAGCAGGTCAGCACCCAGCCTGTACTGGCGCCTTGAGCTATTCTTTCCCAGACGCAAGATCTTGCATTTACCTTTCTTGAATTTCAGATCGTTCTTCTCTGCCCATCACCCCAACTGCAGTCTTCTTAATTTACTTATCAAGTGAAAGACTTGATCAAGTGAAAACCTTGAGGGTTTTCCATAGACAGGATTGTCAGTGATAACAGCAGGAGCTCCTCATGTGACACTCCAATGTATTCACATCTCTAACCCCACCAAGAATTCTTGAAGAGATAGAAAGAATTAGACCACTCTACAATGTTGGTATTCCATGAGTGAGTGGATCAAATCCAGCAATGTTTTCAAAGCTAGGTGTTTGTTAATTTAGTGTTGCTGAAGGAATGCTAGCAACAATGAAAAGCATTCTCAATGCCCAATGGGATTCCTAAAGTAAAATAATACATGTGTTTATTTACTGAGATCTCAAAGTTGCTCCTATTAATAGATACAGATATCACATAATCACTGAAACTATTTTTCTAGTTTTGGCAATAAGGCTACTGAAGTATTCATATCAATAATGAAAGTCTTCTGCAACGTACCCAGCTTTCAGTGATAAACAGATCAGTGGGGTCTGATGGAATGTGACAGGAAACAGACACTTTTTCCACAAATATGAAAAGCCACAGATCTCACCTTTGGTAAAACCTTTGTCAGTCTCTCACTAAACTTACAAGTGCACTAGGAAATACAGCCCAGATGAAACTAATCTGAGATGAATGCACAGTTGGCTGAAAGTTGTTTTTAAAATGTTGGTATCAGCATTCACAGTCAAACAGGACATATTTATTTAACACAACCTCCCGAAGTTCATGGTATTTTATAGCTTCATTAACAAATAAAGAAAAACTTTGTGACTTTTGAAAACAGCATCAAACAGGGCAGGTAACAAACACTTCTGAGAATAAAACTAGAATGGAAAAGACCTTTGCCCACTGGAGCAATACTCTGAAATACAGCTGAGGTCAGAAAGGAGTAATGTAGACTCCTGCACTTAAATCTGAATTAACAACTCTATAAATATAGTAGGGGAAAAATCCAGCTGATCAGAAGCTTTGCAGAAAAGGGTCTGGGGGATTCCAAACTGCATATGAGTCAGCTAAGTCAGGCTGTTTCAAAAATATACCATACACTAATTAAATATGTAAAAATAGGAGATTTATCAGAAAGGCAAACTTTCTTATAAGGAATCCTCTCACCATCCCTTTTCCTGGGCATTGGGCCAGTTGTAGGAGAACTCTTCTAGGAGCACAGCAGCCCCTGAGTGTCCACAGGAAAACAACACACCCTGTAAAGAAAGAATGGGATTCCTTAGTCTAGAGAAGAGAGCCCTAAGAAGAACATGATTGTTTTAAAGTGTGGTAAAGACTGCCACAGAAGAACCAGGTGTTCTTTTTATCCACTATATCTAGGACAAAAATAATATATTTAAACTCCAGTTGTGAAGATGTAGAATAAATATTAGGAAAATGTTTCTAATAATAAGATGTTAAAAATAAAAAAAAGTTTCAAAATATAAGGGTGAGAACACTTTAAGATCCTTAAAATTTGGGATGAAAATGTTCTTATGGTCTCCCTCTGCTGTTTTGTCTCTGAGTCTATGAGAACAGAGTTCTCCTCTGCATCTTTTGTCAGGAGAGCTGTAGAAGATCTCCTCTGAAAATCTTAGAAAATGTAAGATAAAAACTGGCATACAGGCAGTTTCTCTGAGTCTTTGACCGTGTGTGTGTGTGTGCATTCACACAATGTTCTGTGTGAACATGTACATACCTTCCTACACATGTGTGCGTGTATATGTACAAGCCTGTGTTCATACACATTCTTGTGTGAATGTAATGTCCTTAACATCTGAAATTTAGTTTTAAAAACATTTAACAAACATTTCCCTCCCTTGAGATTCAAAAGTATAAAGGGTTGGAGCATGTAGGGTGGCTACTATTCAGGGATGCTTTAATGCTGGTATTCTTGCCTACCTTTTCTCCCAAAGTAGAGCAGGTTTGGAGAGGTGAAAAAGAAAATGTGAAGAGAGTTTTTATTTGAAAGGGCAGTTGGCATAGTTCTTGCCTCATTTACATCCACATGTAGCACTGAATGCAGCAAAAGGACAGCCGTATAAAACTGAGTTGAAGAGAGAAATAGATCTTTATATGATTATGGTAATATATGAGGAGATACTGGTCTGAAGATTTGTTCCACGAGGGTAAGACTATTCAACAAGCATGTTCGATGAGACTTGCACATAATAGCCTAATGATGGAACCAGAACATGATACAAAATAAACATCCAAGTAACGCAGACGATATCTAAACCTGGTGAATGAAGGAGACAATAATCCCCAGTATTCAGACCAAATGGTTTTAATTTTCACTTGGCAGCTCCTTTTCTCCATTTTGGAATATCTGGACAAAGTTTTCCTCAGTATTGCATTCCCACTCTACAGTTTCAGTGTTCTGGTGGCTGCCCAATGAAAAGCTAATCAACTATGTACATTTCATTTAATCACACCAATATATCACCTCTACTCATGACCACACAGGCCAAAGAGTAGCAGCACACAAGAAACCTGAGAGCACGCTGAAGTTAGATGCGAAGACATGAAGGAAGTTAGGTAATTTTATTATGAGAACAAAGTTACTTAATTAAATCCCTTAAAAAGTTTATGAGATGGTCTGACAAGGCCAGGAAAGAAAGTTTTGCCCAAATGGAATGCAGCAAATACTAGCTTGCACTACTTACAGGAAAGAGGGAATGGGAATTTACCCTAAAAATATTTAGCTGCTTCCAGCAATGAAGAAAATTATTTGCAATATTAAAAAACCCTGGGGATAAGTTTGGTTGGGGACTTTTGGGGTTTTTTTGTTGTTGTTTTTTTTTTTTTTTAAAGATCCACACTCACTCTTGTTGCTTCAACAAAGATGCAAGTCTGGAGAGGGAACAAGAAAAAACCCTGCAGTTTACACAGGGTCATTAAAAAATTTAGACTCTCTCAGCTAGAAGTCTCTGAATATCTCCTCTGTATTAAATGTGCTTGAGGCTCTCACCATTCCCATTAGCAACCACTTCTTAGGCTGCACATGTAGCTCCCCCGCGGATGAGTGAGTATATTCCATTCCCTCAGAGCTCCCCAGGCTCACCCGGCTGCACATGTGCAACAATACACTCCAGCTGAAGGCTGCTGTGGCTGGCAGAGCCAGAATTTTGCTGTAATGACTGAAACTGTGACCAAGAACCTGTCTCTCCACCATTCCCAGTAATCCCCCTGCTAGCAGTATAAGGCAGGAAACCATCTCATTTTAATGCAGGAAGGATAAGAGCAAAAACTGGACAGCAAAATCAGGGGAGTAGGACACAAGAAAAACAGGCATAAAGATATGTCTAGGCAAATATATTACAAACTAGGAGAATGTGGGGAAGGAAAAGATGGAGAAAATTACTCTGCGCTAACAGAGCTGAAGATTGGAGAAGATGCCTGGCAAGGAAATGGACACATGGCAGAAACAGTTTAGAGAAAAAGACATCAAGTTGGAAAGGGAGTGAGTAGAAAGGTTGATGCCCAGCAGAGAATGTGCATATGGAGAGCCTGAAGTGAGGCACAGCATCCCCATTTTGTCTAAGCATTACAAATGATATTATCAAAATACCTTATGGTCAACTTGTAATAATCATTCACATAGGACAACAAATTGCAATCAATTATTCTGTAACTCAAACAGCAGAAATCTGAGCAGTTTGCCTAAACCACCACTATTAGCCACTCTAGAAGACAACTGGTCCCATTTTCAAAACAAGGAGACATTATACATGTACATGATGAATATTCTTTTGCTAAATTTACAAAGTCAAACACCTTGGAAAAAGGAAAGGCTAGTATCAAGGTTATATTTGTCTTGTATAAGCCTCTCATGAAGATGCATTATGACATAAACATATAAAGTTTGCAGATGATCGTTGTCTTAATCAAAAACCAGTATATATTACTTCTAATTTAATACGTTACCCTTTAATATTTTGGGTTTTTTTTCCTGGATTTCCACCCGTGTCTGTGCTACTGAACAAAATAAGACAGGCAGTGGTCTTTGGCTGACAGCAAGTGACAGCACAGCCCAGATCTACATGGACAAACTTCTTGCCCCCAAAACAGACTGACTGCATCTAAACTACCTATTAGGAAATGACCTGGGTCCCCAGCTTCTGTTCATGCATTGACTGCACAGATGTTCTTTGTCTTGAATAAAAAACATATCAAGGGGGTCATGCTAAAAATGACACAGTATGGAGAACTGTAATCCCATCCTTAAGCACATATGTTTTCTCTGTTTGAATTAGTAGAAGTGTAGCCAATAAGACTAGAATTCCATGGAAGAAGCTTGTGTTATGTAAATAAAGACCATCATCATGCACATGGGACAGCATCTTCAGATCTGGTGTTTCCAAATAAATGGACTTGTCTTTAAAACTTCAATAATGTGCTTTTAGTGTCATTTGTCTGTGCATTGCATAATAAGTTGGTTGGCAAATCCAGAAAGAAAGCAAAAAAAAAAATCAAAAGAAACAAAATAAAAGGGAAAAACTATAGGACTGCAAATCTAAAGTCTCTTATTAGGTAGCATTCATGTTTTATGCCTTAGCACTGAAAAAAATTCATACATTATGCACATGTATCACTAATTCCCGAAATAGTATGTGCAATATCGCATATCATTCTGTAGACAAGCAATTGGCAGGTGTTTTTTACAATAGTAAGATGAATTCACAGTATGGGATATGTTGATTGCTCATGTCAGTCCCTTTGAAATTTTAAAGCGAGAGTAATCAGAGCTATAAATCTCTCCTAAGCATAATTAGATTACTATTTATACCTAGTGTTGTTAAAGCCAGCCTAAGAAATTACTTTTAAGGCATCATTACTGAAGAAATAATCTCTTTAAAACAATAATCACTCAGTTAAGTACAATTCATATACCTACTTTCTATAATGAGAACACATAATTCAAGTATTTAACAATACCGATTGTCTTTTCCTTTTTAAAAGTTTGATAATAGCGTTTTCAGACTTCAAGTCCGAAACTTCAAGTTTTTCACATTATACAGCACGTCTGGGAGCATCCCCCAATACTATAATGCACTGAGATGAAGGATCAGACATAGTGGCACTTCTGCACAGATGGGACCCTTTGAGGGACACAAGTTTTGTGTTACAGAAAGGGAAGGTTATGACTACTGTAGGGCATATTATGCTAACAAGGCAATTATGATCAACTGACTAGAATTAGAGTTATCTCCATAGACTTTTTATCTTTTAGGAACATATTAGGAATTCCAAAAGATGGTAAATGTACATAATCTGGTCCAGTTGCTCACTCTTGTTAATTTACATTTTCTTTTCCCATGGAAACTACCTGGACTTTTTTTTTCCTTCTACAGTAGAGACATGGCATAGGGCATGCAGTCAGTAAAACCTGAGTGTCTAGTAACATCTTTTGATTAAGCAGATCTCAATAAAGATATTTACATGACTCTAAAATAAAAAGAGAGATCTTTTATCTCTAGGTAGAAGCACGGCATTCCAGATGAATGGGCTATTTTTAATTTGTCAGAATGTTCCAAGATGCAAGTGTTCATGGCCACCTCACCATGGAGCTGCAGGTTTTGGTCAAAGAATGCTTATACAGCTCGAAGCTGGCATTCTGCAGTATGTACCTTCATTAAACACCAGCAATTGCATGAAGAACATCAACAACAGAAGCTACTTCCAAATCCATGACTGGAATAAACCAGGCAGATAAAAGGTCAAGAAGTTGCAGTAATAAGACAGATATTACATTAATATATATTGTCACAGGGTCCAGAAGCAAAAGAGCCTATGCCTCCCTTGATATGTATAAACTTCAGCAGACTTTGTTCCTCATTTTTCTAGTGGAAATTCATGATCTTGTAGATTGTTTCATGCAAAACAGACTCCCAAACTCAGCAGCTTTTGGAGAGGCTTTGTCCACGACCTACCGCTCATGTGAAGTAAAGGGCAAAACTGCCCCCAAGGTCTCACAGCATTTTCAAGTTAGTTCTCATATGGAACGTACTCCCTTTCCAAGGAATCACTTCACTGCCCCATTAATATTTTATTACACAAAACTCAGAAATGGAAAAAGCATATGTTTGGAATGATATGTGGCAATAAGAATAGGACCCAATTTTTATGTAGTTTTCCATTGCATGATCCAGCTCATGTATTTAACAGTTTTGGTTCCATTCTCTTCCAATTTTATTTTTCTCACAGAATCTTCAGCTGAAGAATTTTTCTAATAGATGTATTTTATCTTAAATGTCAAGAGGCTTCTTTTTCAATCTCTAGATATCGTAAAACGTCATATTGGCCAAGTCTAGCAACTTATAAAAATCAAACTTTAAGCATAATTGTTCAGATAATGCTATTCTTCCATAAGGCACAATTTAGTTTTCCTGCGCTGTTACACCTTCTATTAACTCAGCATTTGTCATAAAGTAATGATGTATGCTGAGATTTTGGTTTTGTTTACTTTGTTACACATTACTGATATTTAATAACTGTATCAGTTCATTTATCTCAATTATAAATACCATTTAAACAGTTAGACCATTTATTCACAGATACTGTTTAGGATTTTTAAGGAGTAACAGGATCGATCCTTCACAGCATTAGTCTTTCTCTATGATACCATGTTATTATGATAATACATTCTACTTCTGCTCTCATGGATAATCGTGCTCTTGACTTCAGTGTCACAAGAACAGCTATCAGGAGTGGAAGACACATCCCTATTCAATGCCCATATCTAAAACTTTCTTTGAGAATCTTAACATTTAATTTTATTTGTTTTCTTAAGAGGCCCAAACACAGGCTCTGCTTAAGTATACAAGTAGCATTATTTAAGACAATACCTACAAATATTGATCACGACCATCAAGCACATTCTAACACAAGTAACCATTCTGTCAGGTGCAAGGCTCCATGCTAAACCACATCTATTCAAATAACCTACTGTGTTGGTTCTGGTTGGAGTAGAGTTAATTGTCTTCACAGTGGCTGTGTTTTGGATTTGTACTGAACACAGTGATGATGATAATAGAGATGTTTTTGTTCCTGCTGAGCAGGGCTTACACAGAGCCAAGGCCTTTACTGCTTTCCATATTGCCACACTGTTGAGAGCAGTGGGGTTGCATGGGAAACTGGGAGGAGACACAGCCAGGACAGGTGACCCAAACTGACCAAAGGGATATTCCATACCATATGACATCATGCTCAGTATATAAAGTTGTAGAAACAAGGAGGAAGAGGAGTACATTTGAAGTGATGGGGTTTCTCTTCTCAAGTAGCATGTGATGGGGCATTCCTGGGGATGGCTGAACATCTGCCCATGGGAAGCAGTGAATTAATTCCTTGTATTGCTTTGCTTGTGTGCATGGATTTTGCTTTTCCTATTGAAATGTCTTTAGCTCAACCCACCAGTTTTCTGACTTAAACCCTTCTGATTCTTTCCCCAGTCCCTCTGATGGGGAAGCAAGCAAGTGATGGTACTTGTTTGATGACTGATGTTAACCACAACTATATATACTGCTTTGTGTTTGCTTCTGCCTATTTGATAGAGACACTGTGAATGGTGCACAGGGTGGAGTGTTACGAATGCCCGAGTGTGTTATACACAGCCCACACGGTGCTCAAGTGACTTAAAAGTCCAGGAGCAAAAAAGAAGAGGGGAAGAATCAGGAAAATTTTTAAATGTTTCCAGTTTCAGATTCACGTAGACTCAACTGCATGTATCTTCTTGGCCATTTGTTAGCAGCTACCAGTAAGCAATGATGCCCAAAGGGAAAATGTATTCTAGTTAAAGATTGGCTTATAGCCTCATCAGCCAGATTTTACAGCTCTTAAAGCACAGCAAGAGAAATATTTATACTGAACTTGTTGCAGAGGGTCTTCAGATAGCAGGACATCATTTCTTGCATAAGTACATTTAGCTGGAGACAGCAGAGTTAAGTTAAGAGGTAAGCAGGGACTTCTAAAAATAAAATGTCTTGAAAATAAGATGAAAACAAAGAAATGCTACGCTCTCAATTTGAAGTAATTCATTTTTTTTCTGAATATGTTCCCAAGACTCAAAATGTTTTATGTGTCCTTTGAGTTCTAAACACCCTAAGTACAGTAGCATATGTCTGTGCTGTTTAACCAAATCCTCCAATGATTGGAACTGTTTCTAATTTTTTTTCTGTGTATGTGTGTATATAGAAGGGAATATTATTTATAACCATCTAAGATCTGGCACAACATTTTTGAATCAATGCCATTCTACACATCAATGTTACAGTTGTTCTATATTAATCTAATTGTTTTAACAACATCTGAAAGTTTGTTCTTAACTAATATATGTTTACATGTTCTACAGTTCTAGCCTGTTGGGTAATGAAGTCCTAAAGAAGATTTCAGCACTACCTTTTACACAAATATTAAAAAAAAACAAGACACCACAAATACATACCTATTCAAGGACCTCCCAGTATTATTAATGTCTCCAGGAAGTCTCAGTCTAGCTAAACTGATGTAGGATTTGAAGTGGTAAAACTAAGGAATGTAATTTCTGCAAAGAGAAACACCCTAGGGGATGGTAGAGAAGAAAGATTTCATAGAATTCAAAAATGGGATAGCCAAAAATATTAAAGTAGGTAAATAAAAAAGTAATAGTCCATTAAGCCAGCAGGAACTGATGCAGAGAATTTGTTTCTATTCTGGAAGGCTGCTGTCCTTGTCTCTGGTAGTACTTGCTTTTATCTCATCAGCAATGTGTTAATCACACCCAGGGTCAATTTCTGGTGCTGATATTTTACAGTAAAATCAGAAAAGTCTAAGGAAAGTCATCAACTGATTAGAGTTTCATTTCTGAAAGAGAGAAGCACCTTTTCAGTGAAGTCACATTCCTAGAATCGTATAATGGCTTTGGGTTGGAAGAGACCTTTAAGACCATCTAGTTCCAATGCCCCTGGCATTCACTGTACTTGAAGTCAGTTCTTGTACCCCAGTACCCCAGTACTGCACTTTCAAATGAGTTGCACTCTTAGGTACAGAATGTATAACCTTGTGATTTACTTTGTTTATGTGTGGGCAAGTATGGATATATACGTACATATGTACTTGTGTGTGCACGTGAATGCTTCTTTCCTTTCCTCATTTATTTTTAAAATAATGAAGATATTTGCACATCATGATACTTTTTTGCCTAACTTTAAACCCAAGTAGGCAAGCATCCTTTTGACCACCCACTAGGATGATGTTACTGATACATCAGGGTGGCAGCAAAAAATAATATTAGGACACTCCAAAAATGTCTGTGTAGATTGAGGAAAAGTCACATCAGGGCCTGATGCTGAGACCAAATTTTCAGACACCACTAATGACTCATTCATGGAGCTGCTAATGAGGAAACACACAAGAGGGAACCAAGAAGAGGAAATCCTTGAACCTGAGCAGTACTTTGGGCAGTTCTGAAGCTATCACTCATCTAAGTAATCTACAGCTGTAATTGTAAAGTTTGTGGTTAAAACCAATTGCCAATGGGATTCCAGCATCCTTCTTCATAGAAGTCTGAAAATTGAAACCAAAATCCTGTATACATCTTCTCAAAATTCTCAGAGTAGAAATTTGAGCTACAAATCAATAATTTCCATGAAGGTCAAGCAGATTGCTTTACAGAGGGATTAAGGCCGTCATAAAAAGAAACTCAAACTGCCACAATAGACAAATACCAGAATTTTACTCCAGAATCTAATCACAGTCCATCTCCAATGGAAAAGTGAAAGAGGAAGTACAAAATGGGACATAAAATGGAACCATCTGATTGTTTCCACATATGGGGTAACGAATTCAAACCAATAAATCTCACGTAAGTTTGAAAGTAATAATTTAAATGTGTGAGTATATGAAACAGCTATTTCAGCTCTCTTTGTACTTCTTACCACTTTACTTACAATGCACACATATTTTTAATTGCCTAGCTTCTCTGTATTATCTTTTACTATTCTTAGTCTAGGAAGTATTATTGGATGAGCTTTATCACTTTAATTGTTCTAATTTAATGTTGTGCTTTTTAGTAGAAAATCTAATTTGAAATGGCAAAGGGTTAATTATGGAATTTTCCAGGGGAATGTCCAAGGAAAGAAAAAGATATGAACTAAAAGCAGTGAAATGCTAAATTTAGAATCTAATTTCTAATTCTAATTTTACTTCATAAGGTACTCGTATTAACCCTACATATGGTGAAATAACTCTAAAATATACTATGCCTTTAGTGTTCCGAATACCACTCCACATATCAGAAAAATAGAACATTTGTTAAAGAACCTTAAGCAAACTTTTATTTAATTCAATATATTTACTCACCTGATTAAACATGAATATCTGAAGACTTTCATGTGTCATTTAAAGTATAAATAGTTGTAATTACATGCAACAAGCTCAAATTCTCCGTATCTTTCACAAACTCAGGCTTCTGACCTCCTCAGGTTAACTATGGCTATTTGTTTAATAGTCTCAGTTTGCTGGATTCTAGTGTTTTCAGAGATTTTATATTAATACTTGATACAGGAGTGTTGTAGGCAAACTAACATCACATAAAATATAAACAAACTCTCTGCTGCTCAACAAACATGCATACAGACGCAAGCACAGAGCCCTGCCGGAAAAAAACAAACGTTTTTGCACCTTGCCTTTCGGGAATATGCGGACAGAGTGTGAGCTGAGGAGATTCGTTTTGATGGAAGTTGTGCATTTAGAGAGGAGAATATTTCAGAGAATGGTCTGTGGCTTCCCAAAGAACCAGAATCCTGTTCCTGCCCAGTGATTGCTGAGGTTTAGGCAGAACAAACTCCCCATCACTGACCCTTTCAGAGTTAGTTACCAAAAATGCAATAGCACAAAAAGCAAAATGTGCTTGGGAGAGCACTTCAGCTAGTCTACCTCTGCCTTCTATAGTTCCTTCTGTCTGGTGACTGTTCATTGGTTGCTATCTCCACTGGCCTAGTTTGTTTGTTCAGACTGAAAAAGGAAAAGCCCATCTTCTCAGGAGTTTGCCAGTGTAACAAAACAATCTGCAGTGTTGGCTTCCCACGAGATCTTCTGATTTGAGCCAGTTATTATGTCCCAGAAAGAAAGATTGGCTTTAAAGGCAGTAAATCTGTACAAGAGTCCAATACTCCTGCATCTGTGTTTGTAGTCTCATACACATCTGTGGACAATTAATTTGGTCGACCATATCAACCTTTCTCTTAGAGGGACTAACAGGCCTCACTCAGTACACAGGAATAAGAAACAGGGGAATTAGCTTCAATTGCAATGCTACCTGTTTAATGTATCAATTTGAGCAAATCAGTTTGAATAAATCAGCAAACTGCTTAATTTCCAATTCTACAGAGTAGAAATTACATAACTTCTTGATGTTTGTAAGACATTCTTAGTTACTTCAATGAAGAGAGGTTGACTTTAGAAATTTGTTCTTAAACAAATTTCTAATTAGTCTTGGGAAAATCTTCCAAATCCCAATGCATGGCAGTGGAAGCTGACTGCTTAAATCCTTTAGCCGTCTTTATTGAAGTCACTTTTCCTGCCCCCACATATGCACACACTTCTCATAAACTTCTCAAACCTCTGCATTTTGCTGGCAAGACATTCCTCATAAAACTCTCAAACAGGCCATTTGTACTCTTGCTATTAAATGCATTCAGAAAAAGACAAAGTTTACAACTGGCAAATGGAAACAAGGAAGTTTATTCTTCATATATTAAATAAAATGAGAGTCTTGGGTCATGTAGCTGTTACCCAAATTGAATCTGTCATATACTGCAACTGCACACCAGGGCATATGTACTTGTCTTCGTTCAAATTGTCAGCTCTCCATCAAATTTTTAAATAGGTGGAATTTAGATTATAAATTATTCTACCAACTTAGAATTATTTATTTACACATGTGGCAGAAAAATGCAAATTTGTCCACTCACAACTATGAATACGTAGTGTATATGTTTATGCACTGTAACTTTGCTGGTAAGGAATTCATTGGGAAACATCTATTTTCTGGTATTTATATTCTTTGGAAAACATTTGGAATCATATCTTTTTAACATCCATCTGTGTGCTCACTCAGCTGAAGGACTAACAATGCACTGTAGTTTATGTCTGGCCTCTAGATGATGCTACAATGCTTTTAACTCTCTGGCATTTAATAGTATATTACATGCAAGCAACTTTGAACTGGACTCGAACCATTTCGTACAGTAGCTTAAAAGCAACAGAAAAGTGACTCTGTTTACAAAAAAACCACAAACAACAGAAGCAGAGAACAGTCAAGATCTTTTTCTGTGGAAGGCTTCTCTTGCAAGTGGATTGATGTTATGCACAAGATAAAAATATTTTTAGAATTGGTTTGCTGCACTTCATAATGAAGACCCTGTGACATCCTGCAATCTGTAGCAACAGCTCTCAAAATCCTTATCCCTCAACCTCAGATTTCTCCACTACCATGAAGTACTATTAATTCCAATCTAATTTGCCTTATGTACCATGTATCTGCCTCACATGTATGTGCCTTTTTGGCAGATAATCATTGGTAACGTGATGATTATAGAAGATTTCATGAGTTTCAGGATGTACTTTCCTGGCCACTCAGCCTAGTTGCGGAGCACATTAACTGGCATGACATCGTCCATGTAGTCCCATAGAGAGACAAGTTTCTCTCACCTGGGGGAGCACTTCTAGCTGCCTCTAACATCATGTCTGACTAGACCTTGCCTGTTTCCTAACCCTTCTGTTTCCCATACCTCAGTGATGACTTCCTGTCCACCTGCTGCTTGGATCCATGAAAGGATTCAAGAAGCCTACATTTATGGTTCCAACAGCAAAAAGTTGAAAACAAGAGTTGCAGGAAGGTTACCAAGACAGTGGAAAAAGAGTTGGGTTTCTTCGGTTTGTTGTTGGGATTTTTCTAGCAAATCATATGCACTACAGCAAACTAATGAACTTCACCTCAGACAGTCTCCCATCTTGGCACCTTGGGAAAAGGCTTAATGTTGTGAGAAGAATGTGATGAGGTTCTGATAGGTGCTAGCACCTTACATTTGAGAAGTTAAAAACTTCAGTAGAGCAAGTGAAATGGATAACAGGTTCTTTGTTTTAATCCTTAGAAAGAAAACTACATTTTTAAAATTTATATTTTTCACCTGATGGTTGATAGTGATTGAAAGCTGTGACTAGCCATTGGCAGCCATCCTGCCATGATCATATCAGGTTATGCTACACTGTCACACAGAAGAGCCCCCTTAAATTGTTTGGCAATAAGTGCAATTGGAGACATATTAAGTGATTAGAATGTTAAGAAGCTGTAGATTCTGCAGTCCCAGTAATGAATATATTCTGATTTCTTTACCACGTGAGGCTGCAAAAAGATCATTAATCAGTGTTGATGATTTTGCAGGTGATACCATCTCCTCACACTGTAAGAACTGTTGTGTTGGAAAGGCTGACTTTCAGCCTTACATCCAGGTTATTGGTTATAAGGATGCCTAGACAACCACTCCTGCTTTGCCACGTAGTCTTTTTCCTACCCCAAAGGCCAAGGGAGTCTCCTGGCTTACACCTTTCTACTCGTCCCAACAAGCTGACTTTTCTCTAGCACCTTTTTTGATTAAACTTACTAACACTAACAATAAACTTTAATGCTTGTGCTATCACTAACACTAAACATGAACTGGGGCCCTTATAGCCTGGAGAAGACAGTAAAATAATGAATTTATTGTGTGCCCATATAAGTGTAGTTCACTCAAATGAAAGAACTAATAGCCTGCAGGGCGTACTCAGCATCACTCAGCGGCCTGCAGCCAAATGAGTCCTTGTAAACTGGGGAAGAGGTGGAAAGGAACTCTGTATCTTTTTTTTTCCTCCACTTTTTCACTCCTAGCTGCTGCCAAAGACCTCAGCCTTTGTGGCCAAGAGATAAATATGTCAGTGTCTACAGTTGTGTGGAAGATTATTTATGGGAGGTGGGGGGAGGGAGTTCACATTTGCCTTGCATGAGGTAATCAGTTCCTGTGTATACCTCAGGAAGCTGTTACAAGGCTTAAAAAAAAATTAAAAGGAGATTATGCTTATGCTTCCAAGCTCTATCCAAAGTGTTGTACAACAGTTTCTCTGAGCATATGGATCTGTAGTTAGACACAGTGGTTCATAGATCAGCAAGACAGCAAAGCCTTTCAAAAAGGAGGTGTGGAAAAAAATACAAAGAGGACCAGCAGCTGAAGAATAGTCATGGCTACAGCTTCTGACAGCTCTTCAGGCCAGAGAGAGGGTTTTTCATGACAGTGCCTTTAACATTAACCATTTCCACGTCTTGATTAGACGCAATGGCACATCGAGTGAGGGGAGAATTCTAGCAGGCAGAGCTGAAACAGACAGCACTGCCACAGCTCTCCTCCTGCCAGCTGCCTACAAAGAAGCTCTTTCTACTCTTGTAAAAATGGCATGAGTTCAGGCGGATTCCCATACCACTCACTCTCTGCATCAGAAGAGAGGCATCTCAGGAGCATGAATGGAGCATGGCACAGGAACAAGCAAACCTGCAAGGGAAAGGTTCATGAGTGTCTAGTTCTAGCCCTTAAATCTTAAGGGCTTATATCTTAAGTCTTAAATCCCATGTACTTACTGAAAACCAATGTACTTACTGAAAACCCATGGCACTACAGTAGTCAGCCTTCACAGCCATATTGTATATTCATTGAGTCATAGAATTATAAAAATGTTAAGGTTGGAAAGACCTCTAAGAGCATTGAGTCCAACTGTTAACCCCGCACCACCATGTACACCACTAAACCAGACAGAAAACAGAATCACAGAATCATAGAATCATAGAATCATAGAACCATAGAACATAGAATGGCTTGGGTTGGAAAGGACCTTGAAGATCATCTAGTTCCAAATCCCCTGCCATGGCAGAAACACCTTTTACTAGATCAGGTTTCTCAGAGCCCCATCCAGCCTGGCCTTGAACATCCCAGGGATGGGGTATCCACCAATTCTCTGTTCCAGTACCTCACCACCCTCACAATAATTTCTTCCTAATATCTAATCTAAACTTACTCTCTTTCAGTTTGAAGCCATTCCCCTTTGTCCTATCACTGCATGCCCTGGTAAAAGGTTTATCTCCATATTTCTTGTAGGTTCCCTTCAGGTACTAGAAGGTCTCCATTAGGCCACCTCTAAGCCTTCTCTTCTCTGGGTTGAACACTCACAACTCTCTTAGCCTTACCTTACAGGAGAGGTGCTCCATCCCTTCAACCATCTTGCACTCAGTCTTGTTAAACGTTATGAGATTCCCATGGACTCGCTCCTCAAGCTTGTTCAGAACCCTCAGGATAGCATCATGTCCATCAGATGTGTCAACTGTACCACTCAGCTTGGTGTCATCTGCAAGTTTGCTGGTGATCCCAAGTGCCACATCCCCATGTCTTTCGAATACTTCCAGGGATGGTGATTGGAATTTTTCTAAGGAGACTATGCTGTTTGGGAGTATTTAAAAAGGGAATGGAGGTAATAGTTCTGCTGGGGCTCCATGTGCAATCCAGGGGGTGCAGTGGGTTGTCCCTTTACCAGGTTTAGCTCTGAGTGGAACTGACCACAACCAGGGCTGCCTGCCTTGTCAGATTTTCCACTAACATAACTGGTTGAGGTTTAATCAGATGCTGGTAGGGGTACAAGGCAAGAGGACCATGAATTTCACCAGAATGCAGTTCAGTTGGATAAAATTTTTTGAGCAACTTTGATTCAGCAATGTGAGGTTAAACTGGATGGAAACTTTGAGTCATGGGGATTTTAACCTAGGATGAGACACCCCAGAGTTTGTTTCTTGAATTACAGAACCATGGCCTTGAGGCAAGACACTGAAGTCAGCAATAGGCTGAAGGTCAGAGCAAAACGTGCAGCATGTCAAATGATTCAGAGAATAAACAGACTCAGGAAGGGCAAACACACAGGCTTCAGAGGCAACACAATAGACTGACCTTCTCAACTTTCTTTCTTCAGCCTACCACGTCACTAGACATAAACGCGGGCAAGGAGATAAAATAAATGAAAGATGGATCTCAGCACGTGGTCGGGTTTTCAGCTACTGGCTGCTCAAGCTGCCTTGTGTAACAGAGTGCAGAGATGAACACAAAAACAAGCAGAGTGCTTCTAACCAGATGTTTCAGCTTTAGTACCAACCTGGAAAATATTAGCAGATGTATTTTAAAATAGTTCCAAAAAAAGGGGGGTGGAGGAGAGAAAAAGTTTTAGCAAGCATTCTTATTGTAGGTATAGATTTGATACAATTTCTTAGAGAAGGCATGGGACAGTGGATTTATTTGAAATGTATTCTAAAATGTAAAATAGCAATTAGAACTAAAGAAGGCTTTTCAACTGGCTGTTGTCTGCCAAAAAAAATATAAATTTATATTACCCAGATTTGTCACAAATACACAAAAAGTTCATCAGATTCTCATAGTCAAAAACATTCTCTAAAAGCCAAAACATTTCATTTTGTGATTTTCAAAACAGAATATTAAGATTCTGGTCTCAAAAGGTTTTGAAAACATTTTACTTTTTATTCAACAGCAAATTAAAATGAAACCAAATGTTTAACCTGGAACAGTCCCCCACACCCTTGAAGAAACCAGCAAAACAAAAGCAAACAAAAAAAAATAGTCAATTATTTGCACAGCTGGATTATTAATTAGGAAAAAAAGGTAACACAATTCATATCTAGTGACTACTGCATCTTCCTCCAGTCCAGTCTTTGAATAAAATACAAGCAAGAAAGACTAAAGTAGCTTTGAACAACAGCTCTGTAGGTAAAAGTTGGATCTCCCAACATAGTCCCACATCAGCTGGGGACTTATATCCTTAAAATTCTGCTATAAAAGCTCTGTGAACACCAGAAAATACGTGTAGGTGAAATCACTACCAAAAAGTTAATAACTGTCTTTCCTTGAAGGAATAAATTCAAGCCAAACACAAAAATATAAGAAGATTCCTTTATAGATTTGAGATCCAAAGCCAAGGTATGCTGCATAAGGGTTTCACTACCCTCGAAAAAATTCTTCGGCAATAAAAAAGACCACAGATTAAAAGGAAATAAAGCAAAAGGAAGGAGCTCCTCTGCCCTTATGCTGAGCTGACCCTGGACTCATGTCAGCTTCATTTTCCACTTGGCACAGGATGATTTTGGAATGCCCCCAGCTGTATGAGAAGTGCTCCCAAAAATTCTGTGGCCCACTTGTGACCTGAAGCAGAGTCCAGCAGCGTGGGTGAATCAGATCAGTTAACACCTTGTCAGAAATGAAATAACATAACAAAAAAACCCAAACAAAAATACCCACCAAAAAACCAAACAAACAAGCAGATAAACCCCAATACCAAACAGAGAGAGGGAAAACAAAAGGAAGAGGGAGAGCAGGAGAGAGAGAGGAGTAGAAGCACACTCACAACACTTTGTTTAAGGGATGTGATCAGAGCAGGGCAGCTCACTTGTTTGTTTCCAAACTGAAAACCAGACTCAACTCCTCAGTGGCCATCCTGCACAGAGAAAAATTTCTGTATTTTAAGCAGCATGTTCAAGTTAAAAACTGCTTGTTCTTCCCAAGCAAGCATCAATTTCAACTGCATAAGTGTCCAAATAAAGAGAGATCAATCCTCAGCCTGGCTCTGCTCAGTGACCAACGGGGTGGGAAAGGGAGGCATTTTCTGTAGCTAGATTCTGAACTAGCATAGCCTTAAGACAGTTGGAGCAGCCCAGGATTTACTGCCATTTATGCAACAATCTGGACTTTACAGCAGTGGTGGTTTGGCAGAGTATGACTGTTTTGCATGCACTCTACTTGCGAAGGAGTTGTTTTTGCTGTGTTTATAGTTGGGGAAGGAGCTCCCTTCTGTCTGAGGCCATAACATGCCAGCTAATTACATCCAGGGTAAGCCCTTTTTGCACTACAGTAGAGGCAAGTCTGCCTGCCAGAAACAACGCTGAGAAATTTTCTAGCACTTAAAAGCAATGAAGCCCTGATCCTATGTGCAAGGCACGGTGGTCAAATTGCAACACACATGTTATTCTTTTGCACACCAGGAGCGTGTGACATTTAGTAACCAAAGGCTTTGGTTATTCCTAAGAGGTAGCAAGTAAATAGCATTCTTTTCAGAAGTGGCAAACACCTGTTTCTCTACGAAGGTGGACAGCAGAAGCTTTCCCTAAATTTGAAGCTGCAAATGTATTACTGCCCGAGAGATTCTGAAAGCCTTAGTCACCAGTTTTAGGGAAAGGAGTATTCAGGTGGCCTCGGGACATTTCAAAGGATTACTGCATGAATACAACTAACTTAAACTCATTACTTAGCTACTTATTTCTGTTTTGATACAAGATTATTTTGTTTTGGTGTATTATTTTGGGGATTTATTTTACTTTCAGATTTTTTTTTTATTTAAACTACAATAATTTATTAGTACTTCCCTTTGAAATATTCCAAATCTTAAGTGGTTTTGTGTCATCTGAAGGTCATTATTTCAATAAATGAGGAATTCACTGTACCAAGACCTCTCTTATTGTAAGTTCAGGTAGAAAATGTGTTATGGACTAAGAAAAGAACACCCTTCTGCAGGCAATGGCAAACAATACTACTCAGAGCTGCGTGAATATTTTGGCTGCATTCAGAAATGCCCCTTGCACAGTCAGGAAAGCAGACTACAGCCAACCCTCCACCTCCCTCTCATCTTTCCCAGCTCCCACTACTGTGGCTATTAACTAGTGCCACATGCAGCTAGCTGGGGCTAGTGTTGACAGAACCAGGGATGAACCAGTAAGTCTCAACATCCTATTCTTCATGCCAGGGAGTGACATACCCCTGCACTGCACTGCCCAGCACCTTAGTTCCTGGACTGCAATGCAAGTTTTGCCTTCAGTTCCTCTGATGTAATATATAAGCCTGTGTTTCAGGCCATATGAAAATAGCCTAAATTTCTTCTGGACTTGAAGCAGCCTGGCAAAGAGACTGTTGTTTTAATATTGTTGTTAGATGGCCCACCTATAGGGCAAATAACTCATATCCCATCTAAAGTGACTATTGATAACTAAGAGCTCACTACAAGAAGCAGAATACACAGGCATATAATGAATAGTAAAATCACAGCAACTCAATGGCATCTGCAGCAAGCACATCTGCTGCCTGACACCGAGTAGTACCTGAAGCTCTGGCTCCACTGATATTTTTGCCCAGAGTTCAATGCCTTGAATGTCATTTTTTGAAGATTGCCCTCAACCCTGTAAAGAAACAGTTCTTATAAGGGTGGTATCCAGAAGCTGAGATACAGGCATCTAATGCCACTTGTGCATCATTGGACATCTAAGACACTGATAGATAAAGTTCAGGATTCCCTACTCTAGTGACCAGGCAGGCAGAGGCTGGACAAGACTTCTAAGGGCATAGAAAACATCATTCAGGTCTACTTTTATGCACCTGCATTGCTCTCTAATACACCTCATGGGCTTTACTGTCATTTAGGCTCAGCTTCTGCCTGTAAACCTTCAGTAAGGAACTTCCACTTCTAAACCATTTGAGTTAAAAAGATATTCTGATCTGCTTTAAAGCTGTTTATGATGACTGAGCTGCCACAGAGAAACTCTGTAGATAATTAGAATTAGCTCCAAAGAAGAGGTTCAATCTTTTCAATGTACCCCTAAATCTTGTCCTAAAAGAAGTCTTCCTCAATTGAATTCCCTATCTCCAACGAGGTACGTCACTTAAAAAATATATATTGGATGAAATCTTGGACACAGGCTGTGATTTAGGATCTCAATTTGTATGTGCCGCCTGAATAGCTTTAAGATGTTACAGCAGTCAGTGCCAATTTATTCCAAAGGATTATAATCATTCGCTATAAATCACAGAGATGCCACACTAAAGTCATGTTGCTGTGGGATTCAGAATATTTTGGGCTGGGGATTTACCAGTTTAGTATTTCTTTTGTTCATTCTAAAACTGCTGTCATATTTCGAGTCTTACAGAGTAAGGCTTTGTAAAGTAACACTCTCTTATAAATTAAACTGCTTAGCAAAAGTGCTTAGTAATGATTTTACATTTTGGCTTAAATGCAAACCATTTTATTTGGTTGTATTACAGCCTGTACTCCTTGTGGAGCTATCAACTGATTTAAGAGCTTGCTTTTCTAACTTCTCTTTTAGTTGAGAATTTCATATAGTATTTCAACAGTCTTGATTCTTCTTCCACGATTCACAGAAAAAAAGATAATTTTCCTCTGTCATGGGAAGAAAAAAGTGGCTTTTGAAATGGACAAAGATCATTACATAGAAAGTAGTCTCATCACAGACTTCATCAGATGCCCCAAAAAGGGTCTTTAAAAATACAGTGTGGTCCATATATTTATATAATATAATGCCTGAAATGACAGTAATACTTCTCAGGGGATTTGTGAGAACGAATTCATTAATATTTGCACAATGCTTTCAGATCAGCCTTTCCCTTTTTCCTTGTTTTTTCTGGTTATCTAAAAAGAAGTCTCAGTAAGAAAGCATAGGCTTGATCCCTTGGGAATGCAGTACATGTTGCATAAACAATTGATTTTACATGTTCAGCTATTAAGACACATTTTAGAGAGTTTTTGAGACAACTTTAAAAATCCATTGCTTCAAATCTGTGTTGTGGTCTGCATAAATACATGGATTAAACAAAAGAAAGATGGGGGGGAAATGTGATTTAATTTCTGAATGCGTGTTTGCAGAAAGCTAAATTTTCCGAAAACTTTGCCATGTCAAAGGGTTCCTGCTCTGGGTGCACAGTTGAAAAACAGCCTATTATTATGTGTAGTGTTGCTCACAGCGTAGGTGCTACATTACTAATATGCTGGGAGTGAATAAAATTGATATAAGGCTGTCCTAACTCAAATTGTCGTTGTTTTTATTGGATTGCACCTGTGCTTTAACATCAACTCTATTTTTAGCATTTAATATTACATTAATACAAATAAATCATATAAGGCTTGTTCTTAATGGATTTGCAGCATGCATACTTATCAGACATGGTAATGTATTTCCAATTCACATTAATCATAGGGGATAATACATTGAACAACAAACCACATTTTTGACAGGTTTGTGCAAGTTTAGATTTGCTCAGCCCAAATCTCCTTTTTCTCAAATAATTCTCTACTTGATTTATAATTCAATACTTTCCTAAGACATCCCTCCAGCCTGTAAGATTGTTGAGTCCATTGCTGCAATCCAGCTTACTATTCCAAGTGACTGTATGTCTGAATCAAATATTGAACTCAATTTTAGGGCAATTTATGTTCCCAGAAAGCTGTATAAAAGCTTTCATTTTTTTCTTTATACTTATGCCCCATGAGTCTTGCCATTTAATGCCATTTAAATGAAAGAAACACAAAAATCTACTCAAACAAATCATGAAAGATCTGTGCACCCACACTCAAGGCAACAGTCCTATTCCAAAACAAAACAAAACATACAAAAAAACCAATCTGAAAACCCCACTAAGGCAGCTACCTTAGTGTTACAGGTATCTTCCTCCCAGTCAATTTCTGTATAACCCACAGGAAATAATTAGTGATGGAACCAAAGCAAAATCCACACTTCAAAAGACTGGGTTTAGATATTTTTCTCCATCATCTATCTGCTACACCGTCTGTGGTCATTTGCAGCATTTAGTTACTGGTGCCTTTCTGTGTCTCTATCTGCAAAGTGCAAATACCAAGCTTAGTGAGAAATCAAGGTGCATTTCACAGAGAGGTTCTGACCTGGACTGTTCACTAAAATCAAGAAATCTGTTGGTGTAAATGCAGAAATACACTTGTTCTTCTCCTCGAGGTGCTGTTTGCAAACAACTTACTTGTACCTGTGTAACAGAAGTTCCATTTGAGCCTTGCGTTCCGTTTGTCTTGTGCCTGTGAACATGAAAAATCTCAAACGCCAGGAAGCATACTGAAAGTGTGGCATGCTGGACATGTAAGCAAATTCATGTGTAGTTGGATAAATTCAAGTGGATTGGCTGACATAGCATTCTGCAGCAAAAGTTTGGATCAGCTCCTAGCCAAGAAAAGCTTACCCTAGCACCTACAAGATTTCCTCTCAAAGTAACTCACCTGCTGCTTGTGTATGATAAGAGTCTTGGCTATCATACAGTATATTTTCCATCCAGCAGGAAAATTTTTTAAGTGAAGGTTTGACTGAGATCTAATTTAACGAAGACAATGACCATGTTGAATTATAGTTAATAAGGAGATGAACCTGCCTGTTATTTTGAATCTAAGTGATTGTTGTGCTCTTGTCATAGCTCTGCTAAAACTACTGAATTTCCATATTGACCTATTGTCACACTAATACTCTCTACTTGAAAATTCAGGGGTTGAATATTCTGATTGGCTTCTAACTTTTGTGGCCCAGGATTAAAGTTTCTAGTGACCGTCTTTAAATGAAGCTGAAATTTTGGATGTATGCATATCTTTGAGGGTAGATGACCCAAGTGCCAATCTAAGTACAGCTCAGATTCCACTGATAAGTAATTGTCAAGGAACCTTAGCCACAATGACAGCAATATATCAATGGCAAAGTCATAACCATAGCTTTTAGCCTCACTTTATTTATATTTTAGGATGATATAGAGACATGAAAGTTCAGCATGTCTTGTAGGTTCATACTAGGCATCAGAGTGCAAAGACTCAGCCTTGTGCTTAATAAAAGGAAATACTCTTTTATTGGTTGTGCGTGAATTTAAAATGTTTGTATACAATTTTTATCTCAAAAAATTATTCATATAGTACTATCTTCACTGAAGGATCATCACTGGATTCCACAGTACTGACTCAGGCAAAACAGGAAAGGTAACAGTCACGCATCTCGTTGGAGGCTATTATTTTTTTAGTCTAGAAAGGAGAAACACAGCAGAAACAATTGTCAATCAATGTCTTCCATATCAGTGTTTTATAAAAAGAAAAAAAGTTGGTCACGAGTGAGTTTGTTTCAGGTTTACTGAAATGCATTCATACAGACCAAGACAAAGAAGTTCCCCAGCGTTCTGAAACAATCAATGTTTATATAAATTAGTTTGTGATCCATATTACTCAACTCTATAATTTTATTTTATTGAACACATTATTGTGAAATAAAGACCCACATGTTCATTGTACACAGCCTCAAAGTTCTCCAGCAAAGGAGAAATAAAAAGTAATTAGAGGAATAGCTGACTAAAAGGATTTAAAATTTTATTGAGACCTCTGGCTTATATAAAGCCTGCATTAAGTGTTATTTATCTGAATGTTTTGCTCACCTCATTCCATTTCTTTAGATAGAAGCAGAATGAATGAAACAGTTTTGTAAGCATAATTAACCCTATGTTATTGTCATAAAGAAAGGCAAAAAGAAGTATAATACATATGGTAGCATAATAGGCTATCATAAAATACTGCCCCAGGACTATATCATACCAATCTAAATGAGTCAACAGCAAACAAGAAAGTATGCCTTGGATGTTTGATCTATCCTTTTCTAATTAAGATGGAGGTGACCTCATTCTTGTTTCCACACACTCATGAAATTATTCTAATTTCAGAGTCAAGCAATGATCTCACAAGAGCCAAGAAATGATTGCTTAGGCTTGATATATCCAGGTCAGTACACTTTAAAACTACATGATATGTTATTACATTATTCATTTCTTAAAATGTGTGATGTTCCTTTCATTGATTTGTTATTATATCAACAATGAAACTGTGCAATGATATTATCCAATACAGACATATAACTTTTTGGGGTCTTTTAATAACTTTTTACATACATTGTTTTAATTCTCACTTTCCGGTTTGATTTCAACATACAACCCTTGAAAGCTTTGAACCAAGTTGCACCAAATTTTCCCTGCACTGTTGGCTGTAGTGGGGCTTTACCACTTGTCAGTAGCTTTGTGAATCCCACCCTTCCCAGTGAGAAACTGAAAGCCAGTGATGTTTAGTAATTTCTAAAATCTGTTCTACAGACAGAGTTTTGTCATGAACAGTTGAAAATTCTACTCCTTTCCAATGAATATAGGTCTGCATACAGTGAACATACTGGTCAGATGAATTGTGAGTTATAGCAGTATATTTGTTCTTCACTCTGGAAGAGAAGGTTACACCAATCCCTTAATTGGTATCATTGCAATAGACTGCTGTTCTTCCTTGCCTTCTAACTGAGAAACTACAAACCCATTATAGTCATCAATCAAGTCTTCCAAGAAAGCAGATGTACCATTGCATCTACTTCACAAAGAAATAACTGAAGAGAAATGGTTTTCCCAAAGTCCAGGAGGCCGTAACTGAGCTGGCAAATACCCCCAATTTCCAGTCAGTCTTTAAACACAGAAACTATCTTCTGGTACTACCCAAGGAAAGGCAAGAAAGCAGTGTGGAAAAAGCTTTCCTTCTTAAAAACAGGTACCTTTCTGCGGATTAAGAATTAGAAAAGAACACCAGCCCTTAGAAGCAATGTTCATCTTGGAACTGTATTTGTTTCAGTGAAGAGTAGGCCAGGAATACCTAGTCCCCCTTACTGATAAGAAATCTGCATCATAGATTGCAGATGCTTGTTGACTTTTGCCCTAATGGTTCCCAATTTTCTCATTTCAGTTTGAATCAGCTGCTATACTGCCAGGAAAACAGAGTCACAGTTCTGTTAGCTGCAGTAAGGAAAAAAAAACAAAACAAAACAACAAAAAACAAACAATAAACCCTGCCCAAAAAAGCAACACAGAAAACCTTGCACAATGAAGGATTTTGAAATGCTATGTCTCATTATCCCATTCAAATCATTGCACAGTCAAAAGTATCAGAAAGATTTAGAGAGCTGAAGGAACAGGAAGAAGTAGGTGCTGCTTTTAAATGCATTTCAAACACAGTGTTGTAATTGGAATCAACAGTATAGTCCAGCAATTTTGTCTCACTGATAAAAAACATGTGTGGTAATATCCTTCTCCAGAAGGACCAGATGTCCAAGGCAGTCAAGGATTAGCAAGATATTGCCCCAATCTGCCTCTGTATCTCAATTTGCCTAACCTATTGTGCAGCAGCCATTCACCAGCATAGCTCTAACACCCAGAGATCTGCAGCAATTTTTAATAAAAACTCCTAATGGCTGATGTGGACTGTGGAAGGAGCCTCTCTCTTTCTACATTTCCATCTTTTTCTTTTTGTCTATTATGCAATAGCTTTTTCAGGGACCCTTGGACGTTAAAAATTTATTTTCCACCACAACAAAATTATTGCTGTTCACACTTATGAACTGTGGGACATGATTAATCAATGGAGAGGACTATGATCTCAGTGAGCTGTCTTTTTATAGATCTGGCCAGAGAGGCTTAAAACACTAATACTTCTGTGATCACTGACACCTTTCCTGTGCTGACAATTATCATCCACTCAGCCAAAGAGCGCAAATAAGCCAGTAATGTACCACAGTTATCCCACACAGCTTTGTCCATTTGTTTTTTAAGAGTCGGATTCAAGTAAGGGCTTCAGATAGTATTTGTCACTCATTCCAATATCCCACCACTCTCCCTTTCCTACTTGGAGCCTTATTTATGCATGTTGGTTGTGGTATAAACCATGGATGGAACTTTTTCAGCTTGAAAATGAGATACTGTCATACATGTCAGAGAAGATCAAATGAAGCTTTCCAATATACTGCCCAGAGGTATTAACTTCTTAGATTGGCTCTCCTTTTCCCAAAGGATTGAAATAATCTGCCCAGAAAACATGAGCCTGGCAGTCAGCTCCAACTGTTTTAGTAGAAGACTGGGGGAGCTCCTGGTATTATTTAATAACTGTAGCTTCTGGCAAGGGTTTAATATGCACATTTAAGCACTGTATTTAGCTCAGTTTTTCTACATGCTAGATTGGATCTGTGGGGTACTGAACTACAGCGCAAAATGTGGTTATGTTTCCTCTGAGAATTTCTCACTCCCTCGGGTCCAGCCTTGACTAAGAATTGTTATTTTTCACCTGAGGCAGGTTCTCCTTTGCAAAGCTAACAATTTTATAGTGGTAAATAAAGAAACAGAAATAATCAGTGGCCCAAATAAAACAACAGCAATAGGCCCTTTAACTAACAAAATGTCATCTGAAGCCTGCTGTTTTCTCCACTTGTGGCTCCACAGGGCTATAATTTATTTTAGAAATTTGGTTACAATAGATGAGAGTGGAGGTTTCTTGAACAAAGCCAACTGAAACATTTTCAAATAGCAATCCTACGTATTATTCCACAGACCACAAAGAGAAAGTAAAATGAAAGACAAAAAATCCAGTAAAGGAAGGTTTGCCTCTAGGAAGCAATTTGTCTCTACACTTAATGACTTTAGGTGTGATATAAGTTATGGCTTGGAGTTCAGTAGAATCTAATGTCATGAAGGAATTTTGTAATGCAGCTATTCCTGTGGTATGATAACCTATTTTTTCACTGTGAGTCTTGCAATGAAGGAAAACACTATTACCTTAAAATGCCCCCAAGAGAATTTTATATCACAACTCCAGCCTGATTTAGAAATGCAGAGCAGTATGTTTTCTGCATAAAACAGTATATCCAAAGTCTAGCAGCAAGAATAAACCCAATTAAGATGGTAACTGGAGTTGTCAGGAAATATCCCATTCCTCCAAAAATGGGGAAAAGATGACTAAAGTCACCTCTCCCTTCTATGCCTACTTCTCTTACATGTGCACACAAACACAGAAAAAGTGCTTATTAAGCTGCTTCAGACAGCAAACTTCACTATTCCGTCCAGCACTACAGAGGCTGATAAACAACTGCTGATCCAGAAATGTCATGGAAAGTGTTCTGTGTACCAGGAACAACAATGCAGAGGATATTTCTATATCAACTAGTTAATATGTTGTGTCATAGATGTTGAATAAGTCAAAATACTCAAATTAACAAGTTGCTCACATGCTACATAACACAGACTCATAGAATTGCTTACAAAAGCAAAATAATCACCTGAAAATAAAAAGAACAAATAAAGTTTCAATTAAGTTACACACTCATTTTTCTCTTCTTGATACTAATATTAAAGAGGAAAACTGGAAGAAAGAAATGGCTCACAGAAATCACATACCACAATAGACGCATCAATAAACACAGGGAAATCATTTTCTTTATCCACTAGATTGGAGAAGTGTAAAGGGAAGAAAAATGCTGAACCTTATGTCATTTATGTCTGTGTTTCTTTAACAGCCTTCACACCTAAAAATAACACAAAAATGCATAACCAAAAAAAAAAATAATTCCCTACTAGCCACTTACTGGTCTACTTATAGGTCAAGACTCATGTCATTATCTTCAGATTTTATAAACAACCTTAACTAAAAAGCATGCAGACACTATTTTTAGAGAAAATTAATCTTATTCAAATACAGTTAGGTGCAAGTGTGAAAGAGAACATTCACTCTTTTCTTCATGAACTGAAGACATCTGGATTATTTTATCCTCCTGTCGTTGTCTGGCTGTGACATTGTTGAATACATGAGTGTGGGGAGTGCCAGAAATTAATTCAATTCTAGAAATTGCATTAATTTAACAAACTGGGGGGGGTGAAAAAGAACATAAATCATAATAACCTTTCCACATCCCATATTTTAAAAAGTGAAATGTCAGTCTTCTTGTTCCTAATTTGTTAGAGAGGTTATAAGCTTTTCTGATAAGAATATTTCCACTGTAGTTTTGAGATTCTGCTGTAGCCTGAGGTTGGTTGAAAAAATATGTGTTTTGAAAGGTTTAACTCATGGAACACACTATAAAAGGCAGCAGTAAAGACTACAGCTCTGTTCAAAAGAAGACTAACACTTAGAATTGAGTGAAAAATAAATAAACCACTATAGAGTAGAATCACAAGCTTATATAGGCCTTGAAAGGAAACTGACCTCCTTCCATTCTAGAATAGTATACCTATTCTAATTAAATTACACCTTTACTTTATTATTTCTAACCCTAGTCAGTTTATTTCATCCCAAATATATGCTTTATTGATTGATTAACGTCAGGTACGATTCTCTCTACTTCCTTTTGCAGTTTATACCTTCTATGCACTGATCCTCCACCTCAATCAAAGAGTTTTTTCCATCAAAACAATCATGTTTATTCCTCAGCTAATCTGAAGCCAACTTTTAAATGTTTAGCCCACAAGACTAATCCACAGGCACATTAGTTATGTTATTTGAACCATAAAATAAAAACCCAGACAAACTGATTTTTTTTTTCCTTTCTTTTCTGACACAGAGAAGTAACCAGATCTAACATATTCCCTGTTTGTAATTTTCGTCCAATAGTTGCTTAGGCGATTTTCCTGGCAATGAAGTTTTAAGAAAGTAAAACACAAATCTGCTGAAGGTCCAGTTTGTGGTTAACTTTGTTCAATCTAGTCACAATTGCAATGACTTTGCAGGGCTTGTGAAGCAGAAGGTTCCTAGAGTTACTGCTGAGGCAATCCCAAAATACAGACTTTCTGACTTTATATCAGAGACAGCAGAATCTATGGGCAAAAAAAAAAACAACAAGAGAGTAATAACTTCCAGGGTTTGTGAAAATGTATGACAGTTTGTAGATTGGTCTCCAGTTTTCCCCCTTTCCCATGGAAAAGAATGTACAGTTGGGAATGGACTTTGAACAAGCAGCAACATTTATATGTAGGTATCCATGTGTCACATGGCACTAAGAAATATTTTGCCCCATATTTGGTACTTAGTTTGGATTTAATAAAGAAATCATTAAATAGATATGATTAGGACGTTTGTGCACCAGAGACACCAGTTTAGGTGATCAAAGAAACCAGCCTGCCATGTGCAGAATCAGTCCCTGCCCTCACTGATCCCTGACTTTCCCCCTGCATGGCAGGAATTGCCAGCTTCTTTTCCTAACATACTTCTACATCATTTAAATGAAAGTCAGTATAGTGACTGGCTTCAGTCTCACAAAAATCCTGCATCACAGTTTTCCAGATCCAACACAAACTGCCCATTTGACATCTTCCACTTTGCTCTTCCCACAATCTCTAATATAATCCTACCCGACTCCTACCGTTGTTCCCTTCCCACAATGCCTGTTGTTATGTACCCATTAAGTTATCTTAGTTCCATTAAAACTCTATCTGATCCAGAAAGGAGCAAAGACATTTTCAGAAAAGTCTTTTTCTGACCTGCAGTACATGATTTGAGAAGAGAATAACCAAAGGGTGCAAGCAGAGGCTTAGACCTCAGATTTTTCATGGTATTTGGGTATGTGAATTTTCTTACTATTAAAATTAGTGTGTTTGAGATGCTCACTCACTTTGTGATAGTTTCCTTCCTAGTTTCTTGAACACGAGGTTGGTTCAGGTTATTTTGTAAGTCACAACAACGGCATAAAATTATCACATACTAATCAGCAGTAAAGAGCGAAATAGCAAAATTTCAAGTGACTCAGCCAAGACTAGACAGAGATTGTGTGTAGTTCACTGCAAGTTTGAAATATAAAGAACTTAGGAAAAAAATAACAGGCAAGGAAATACTGTATTCTGAAGACCTTAAGATAAGTTATAACAATCTGAGAGGAAATACTGAAAAATCTGTCAGAAAAAAAAAAATTGGCTGAATTTTTAAAATTCCAGAGTTTGTAAGTACAACAGAAACTATTTCCCAGGTATATTCTGGGCAGGAAGAAATAAAAAGTCAGACAATGGAAAAGAGCATGTCGTGGAGAATACGACACAACCCTGTTAGGAACAAAAAGAGTCCCAGTTTCCTTGAGTGATCAAAGGTTTTTCTGATTTAAAATTCCTTTTCCAGCAAAAACCAAACCAACAACTTTTAGGTTTTTTTCACTTTTGAACATTAGTCTCATTCAAAAAACAGTCAAGAAGAGAATCCAGAGAAAGATTTTTGCTGATTAACAGAAACAACATAAGTGCTTGCAAGCCAGTTGCAGTATGCTTGTAGCAGTCTTGGCTTTGGATCTGCAGAGTGTATGGGAAAACATTCTGTCCCAAAAAGTCAATGAAAGAATAAAGGAAAGATAGTGGATTCTCATATATACTCATTTATATTTTATCCTCATAATTCTAGTATTTTTATCTTATCTTTGTGAGGAGTATTTCTGAATCATCCACAGCCAAAAATTGCTATAAATGTCTTTTTAAAAATGTTTTTTCCCATTTTGCCCACCCACTTTTTTCAATCAACTGTATGGAGAACATTCAACGGATAAGGCAGTGGCCTGGAAATGCATAGTCACAAAAGATGCATCACCAATTGCTTTTACAACTTAGTTCTGTTCCAAGTTTTTAAAAGAATGCATATGTTTTCTTAATGGTTTGTTCAGGGCATTTACATAGAGTACAGGGACTCACAGGCATCTCACCCTGCAACTGTCTTGCTCATAAAGCACCAGTTTTTCAGAGCGACTCATTAATAACAAACCCTCCATAAATAAAAGTCACAGGGAAAAAAAAAGGTAGACAGACCCAGGTAAAAGCAGCATATTATGGGGTATTTTGCTAACCATGAACATAATTTGTACATGCAAACAGATGTATTTCAGGAAAAATTAACATTATATGTGTAGATCCCTGTTCAAAAAAACAGTGCCTAGTTAAAGCAAAATTGGTACAATCTGCACATGAAAACCACAGATTTTTGTTCCACTCCGAACTGGTGTTGTCAGAGTGTGAATGAAGTGAATTTTGTATTTAGATGCTGCTTTTGTTAACAGTGGCTTTTGTCAATTCTTCACATTTGTATCAAGTATGACTTCTTTCAAAACAGGTCTATGGTTCTGGGCTTCATTTTAGCTAAAACTGCAATGATCATTAGAGTTACATGCCCTTCAGTTTTGAGTTTAATTCCTAATCAAAAGCTGAAGAGGTATGACTGGCTTTGGGATTTGAATCCAATCCTCATGATTTTAGTGTGTTCTAACTGAAGATTCTAATTTTTGGTCTATTTTCCTCCACCTTGTGCCAAAGCTTTGACAAATTGACAAATATCAGGGACATACTGAGGTTCCACATATGGATGAAAACCAGGGACAGATGGGAGAAGGAGTTTCAGTACAAATTGCTGAGCAAAAAGTAATGCTTAATAAAATATAAAGCATTTATCTATAATACTATTTTTTATTCTCATCTCAAATGAATGTACATCACAAGATGCAGTTTATAATTTTCACTTCATTTACAGTTTTGTTCTTTTGCATTGGCCAGCAAAATAAAAACTTAATATTGTTGTTTTGTTGTCTTTAGTTTTGTTTTTAAAGGCAGTCTTATTGTTGACCTAAGTCACACATTCATCCATGAGGTATAACATCATAATAGCTGTGTAAGGTTTATGAAGGGTCTCTGTATATTCCAAATCATTTATGTGAGCATAACTAGTGTATGTGCATTCTGCATATGGAACAAAAGATATTGAGATCTACCCGTTTCAGACTGAGCATTTACTAAAGGAGATACTAGTAGAGAAATTCCAAGGGATAAAGAGAAAGCAGAAAAAAAGCCAACTCTGTTTTTCAGAATTCTTTCTAGATTTTTCTCTCTTTGGTCAATGAACTGTGTTGAGCATCTGAAATTGCACTTCCTATCTTTCAGCTTCCACCTAGTGATTCTATCAAAGGAGGCAGATACTTCAGATTGTTTATAAAAGATACTTCAGATTGTTTATAAAAGAGATCAATATCTACTCACATGGAAAAATCTCTCTCTTGCTATTTCCCTCCATGTATAGAATCACCTAATTCACCATTTCCATGTTTGGACAGTCCCTTTAATGTCATATTCAAGCAAATCAAGAAAGGCTATAACAATCAGTCTTTGCTCCTTCCTAGCTTATAAGAGGCACAGCATAACTCATTTGTAGCACACTTAACTTTAGTTTGGATGAAAGTCTATGTAGAGAAGCTGATCAGAGGAGGAAACTGAAATAAAGAGAATGGATTTGTGTGAGAGAGCAGGGGGAGAAGTGCTCACTGAAATTTGAAAAATCAAGTACCGCGACAGCTGCTGCTGCTGGAACAGTATTGCAAACCCCAGATTGCCGTGAGGTTATTCAGTACATCTGCACTGAATTTCCTGGGTTACTGTAACATATTACAAGGATGTGCTTTGATGTGTCCCACATAAATGTCCTCACCACCACACCCTCTTCCTTTCCCTCCCCTCTCCACCTACTCCTGGCCCTAGGACCCCTCAGTCCACAGCAATGTCATGCTGCATGCCTTCCTGCTCACATGAGCGGCAGTTGTCAGAGAAATGGATCCAAAAGAAACAGTCAATAAAAACAGAAACAGCTGTAACAATTTTACATGGCATGGTTCTGATTTCTGGGTATATCCTCTGCACACATGCTTTCTTTTTCCCTTTTCTTCAACCTTTCCCAAGTAACAGGGTATGGTACTGTGGAAAAACAGCTATTAGGAAGGAAAAAATGCAGCAGAGAAGTTCTACTCACAGATTTTGTAATTTGAAAAATGGAGTTATTTAGATTATTTTTTAAAAGAAGTGACAAAAGGGAAATAGATGGAAAATAAGAAGAAAAATAATTAGTAGGCAGAATAAAAGAGGACTACAGGTTCTGCAGGCAGGTGTAGATTTTTTCCAGAAGAGGCCCAACAATATTTTAAAACTTGCTCTCTCCCCATTGTCCATTCTACCCCAGTTATACCCTTCAACAGAAGGGCAGGTTGTAATTGTTGGCACTTGGACTTGATTTTTTTTAATGTGCGAAGTATCTAAATAGACTTTAATGAGAGACTGTGCATCACCTGTGTATTATTTACAGCAAAACAAGGAGCCCCAGGGTCACCCTACTTATTTCGGACAATGAACAATGGGGCCTAAGCCAAAAGCCATTTTCTGTGTACCCCTCACTAAAGGGCTGTTGAGATTGTTACTATCCATTGAATATGGAAAGAGCCCAGAGCACCTGGGCTTTTGCCACACTGTCTTAGCTGAACTTGGGTGATAGAAAGAAATAGGGGTAATCCAACTAGATAATTTTACAAAAGTATTTAGTTAACACAAACTTACTACTTAGTTCGAAAGATATCTACAAAGTACTTAGCAAATCTGGCAACTAAGCTGATGTTTTTCACCCTAGGAAGGCATGACTGTCATGGCAGACAGGGTGATTTCTGGATCAGTTATCATAGACAGGATAGACTATTGGTGGCACAGACTTCAGCTCACAGCAGACATTTCAGAAAGTACCCAGCTCATCTTGCTCATTGCACTGCAGGCATATCATAAAACTTTATGACTGTCTTGAGTGTCTATCTGACATCAGACTGCATAGGAAACTCACATGATTTACTCAAAATCAACTCACAAAACCACTCCATTATTCTACCCAGAATTTCATTTGCCCAGGGCAGAAATGTAAAATAAAATAAAAATACAAATATCAAATATTCTTATTATATTTTCAGGTTTGTAAGCAAAAGAAAAAAATGTGAGTGAGGCTGTCTAGGTGATTTGTTTAAAGGTTTTAGCTGATGTAAAAAAAAGCTGAACAGATGGTGTGATGACATGTACCTATTTTTACTAAATGTTAGAATACTCTCCAGAGCAACAAAATTCAGTTCCTCACTCCTAAACTCACAATCCCCCACAGACCATCCTAAATACTGTGTCACAGGACATTCTTCAAGGACTTTCAAATAACCATTAAAATACTATCCAGCAAGGGTATGACACTTTCCAGACGAGCAGACACATCATATTATTCTTCAAATGTATTTTAATCTGCTAATACAGCCACATCTTTCAGCCTTACCATCAAGGTACTCTTTCAGGAGAGTGCCCCCTTCAAATTTGCATTCTCAATCAGTGGCAGAAAGGACTTGAACCCAGACCTCTATGATACAACTTGCTGTCTTAACCCTTGGACTTCAGAGGAGAAGAAATGAAAATATCATCTCTTCTTTGGTTAGGAAGCTTTTTAATCTTTATAAAAATGCCTAGAAGCAAAATGAAAAGCTAGACTTTTAGCAGTAATTTTTAAATCTATACAAACTTTAGTTGAAAGGCATGAACTTAACACAGGAAGAATTAGTTACAACAGAAGGATGCTAAAAGACCAAGGACCATCTAGTTCACTATAATGGTTTCTCAGTGACTTAAAAATTCTGTGGAACAGCACACTGCACAGAAAGCAGTTTGAATTTGCATAAGTAATTAAAAAACATGATCTAAACCTTTGTGGTATAGAGGTTTCACAGGAACAGCTTTTCTTTCAGGTCACATTATACCTTTTCTATTTCTTCTTCAGTTAGAATCCAGGGTGCTCAAGAGAACAAGATGAAGAACAAACCAACTCTCTTTAAAAACTCTTTCCATATGGGTCAGTTTAACCTTTACACAAATATGGGGATTGTTACTTTAACCCTGCTTCCAGCAGTATAATTGAGAACTGTGCCCTAGACTGAAAAAATAAGATGGCCAGATTCTGACCATGGATAACTAAGTCACATGTATTTGAATAAAACGGAAGTTGTGCCAATATTTCCAAAACCTGTATATCACATTAGGTGGATTTTTTTAAACCAGAAGTGTCCCTGTTGTGTTTTTTACTTCCAAGGTTTTTTCAGATGTGTCACTGAAACCAAATATGGTGTCTCTCAATAAATCAGTCACATTTCAAGCTCTTATAATTGCATTACATTACTTCATCTTTCTTTAAAAATAATACTATTTTCTGTTCAAACCATTCACATGGAGCTAATGGGTTCAATATGTCTGCACTTCGTTGCTATACCCAAGGAGTTTAACAATACAATGCTTTGGGAGCATGAACACCTTCTCAAGTACTCCATGGTCAACCAGCTACCAGTTACAAATGCTGTGGTATTTACAGAAAGAATGAGGAATAATACTGGTATTTCAGTCAAATGCCTCCTTTCTCAGTAAAGCATGTCCCAAGGGCCAGGCTACATGAAGGCTTTGGTCAGGTGCAGAGCTGTGCTATGCTGGTCTCTGGTTGTTTTGGTGTGATGTAGTAAATTATTTTATTGACTTATTCACATATTAAGCAACTGAACAATAACAATAACACTGAGAAATTGAAAATAGGTAGTAGGAATTATCTAACACTAACCTGGAATACAAACTCCTATTTTAAATGCTTTGTTAATGTAACCATCAGGCACATGCTCATTCACAAAGGTCAAAACAGAGTAGTGATTGCAAGGGTTCCTGGAGTTCCCTTAAACTCTGTTTTACATCTATGGTTGTCCACAGCACACTCTACATTGCCATCAGAGCTCACATCTGCCAGATACCAAAACACAACAGACAAGGCAGCATCATGCTACTTGTACTCTGATTTAAAACCACCTCAGAACTTCACAGCACAAGTATGTAATGCAAGGACATGGAGAAGAACTGGGCTGCAGGTTACTCTGAGACACAAGTAGTGTATAAGCAATTGAGTTGTGAAGAGATATCCCAAGAGGAGAACCTAAGCTTGGACTGTGTTATCCTGCATATCTAGGGTAAACAAAGTGTTTTCACAAAGTAGATACAGCACTCCCTTATTTTTTTTCAGGATGTTTACATGAATTTGGCAGCATGAGAGAGGGGAACAAATGGTTAGAACAGAAATTGTCACAGATACTGCACTTAGTAAGAGCTAAGCACTTTTATTCTGTACTTTTCACATAATAGTGCAGCTTCATTTACAGATCCTTGTGGAGAAATATCTCTGCAAGCAGTCCTAAATTGTAACATCCCATGCTTGGGGCATAGTTGAATGGCAGCCTTTAGGGGGTCAGTAACCCAAACTTATGTTACTCTGAGTTTATTGCCAGCGTGTGTTGGCAATACAAATACTGTCATACTGTCTAGGCTGTCCTTTGAAAGATATAAAATACACCTCTGGAGCAGGTAGCACTAGGGGCTCAAGAGGCCAACTTGGAGATCAGGGAAGCATTTCAGTTCTGGCAAGTCATCACCGATATGACTGCTTTATTTAGCATGTGCTAAAATAGTGTGACTTCTCCCTACATAGCATGCAGGCCAGAGCCCAATAGTAACAATAAATTACCAGGTACAGAAAATGAGCAGAATTCAGCCCAATAATGAATAAGTATGGCAGTCCATGGTTATTTCTTGCACACCATGTTTGGCAAGTGCATAATGGTACAGTCTATGTTCATTTTCTGGGCCTGGTTTGATCTCTTCTAAATGACTGGCTGAAAGCTAGCCATCCAGTTCATGTCAACCATTTAAAATACAACTTTATGAGAGGGAGGAGACAAGAGAAATCTCCATAGAACTCAACCATGAGCAACATCTCAGAAAAATACAATGTATTGCCCCCTGGTTTTGCTTCATGAGCACAGAAGATAACTAAAACTTCCTCAGATGAGATATACAATTTCAGAATTAGAAAACTAAATGTGTGAACCACAAATTGAAGCTGTGATTGCAAAATAGAAAAGCATAAATTTGTATGAGAATTATTCTGGCTCCCATAGTCAACTATAACATTGAAGACATAGCCTTTGGCATAAGCCCGTAACCACACACACAGGCTTCAGGAGCTCTTGTGCTTTGTCTGTTTTGAAGTCTACAGTAGAAGTTTAACTCCACTACTATAGTACCTAGCTCATGGTTGTCACCTCCCCAGTCTGCAATCAGCACCACTTCACTTTTGTAGGCTTATGTTCAGGGGATGCAGGGGGAGGATTTTAGTCACTATGCTTTTTTCATAGCTCCCTTAAGCTTTCTGATCAAAACAGCAGAAAGCATTTTTAATAAAACTGCTGTAGCCCCACTCGTTGAAAATTGAGTGGCATTTTGAACACGTGCAATTTCTTAGACTGCTAATCAAAGGTAAATACTTCACAGTAAATATTTGCGTTTAAGTAAAACCACATTCTTCAAATGGGTTCCTGAGGCCATCAGATAATAGAGGCTGAAAAAAACCAGCCTGATGGCTCATGAGTGTTTGGACAAACATACTCTTTTTACATAAGAATCTAATTTAAACGTGAAAGGTGGCTCTGTGTATATTCCCACTTAAGCAACAGTGGCAGGAGAAAAGCAAGATGCTCATTCCTCTCAGGCAGGGCACCCCTGATCTTTAGACTGCTTTTGAACTTCAGTGAAACCTGAGCAGATGAGGTTACTGTTGCTGCTCTTCTGCAGATCGTAATCAACTCAGCATTGGATGACTGTGTCTTACAGGGCTGTCAAGTAGCAGCATTTTGGAAAGACAGTTCAAAGTACTTGAAAAAAATAAATTAAATATATCATTGAAACACCTTGAGGATGACTCATTAGAGAGGGAGACTTAAAGGGAAGGTCCAGGGGTTGCTGTGAGAAAGTCTTCTTTTCAGCTACATGAGACTTGGCAAGTCTGAGCTCAGCTGAACTCCTGTAACTTTCACTGCCAAAGATAATAAATAATTAGTATTCATTCTGCCTAAAATGTTAGAGAAATCTACTATTTAATGAGATTCCCTTCAAAACCATACAAAAAGGTATTACACACAGGGCAAGAAGCTGTATTTCAAGTCATGCTCACGTTCTTCACGATTGCTAGGTGATCTTCTCCCTTTGACATTGATAATATCCTCTCTCCCTCATGGCCATTGAGAATTTCTGAAGTACTTTTACTGAAGTACTTTTACTAACTCGCCCAAGATTATTTACTGTGAAGCCCTGGCTCCTGACAGCATTCCCTGCATCACACATCACATTAGCCTAAATATGTTTACCTTCAGGGTGAGGTGTAAGGTTTATCTATTCATTCAGGTTTATACCAGTGGAATGAATGCAAGGCCTTGACTATTGGTTTGCTTATACAAGGAAGGTAGGGTGTGAATTTACAAGCTATATATGAATTTACACCATGTTGGCTACTCCCTGCACTTCTACGTTTACATACAGTTAAGAAAGCCACTTCATACAAGGGAACTCATAGTGTGCCTCTCAATGTCCATGGGAGGTTTTAGTGCAGAGTAGCTAATGCAACATTGTGGTAGTTTGGCCTAGGCCTTCTTTGGTGACCAGTTTGTAACCAAGGAAGGGTCCAGATTTACCCAGTATTCCCTACAATTTTTACGTAAGGCAGACTATAAGAAGAAAGGAAGAGAGGCCTTCGCTCTCTTTCCTTCCGGCGGCTTGGAGGTGCAGGTTCCCTGCTGTTGAGTCTGTCGTGTTGGGGAGCGAGGCCTGGTTAGGCCTTGCCGACCTTGGGAGACAGAGGTTGCCAGCGATCGGTCCAGAGCGACTCTCGGTTGTCCCAAGGAGAGTAGTGAGATATTTCTTTGCTAACTCTTTTAGTACTTAGATATTGAGCTATATAAATATTTAATTTTGGTTTTGTTCCTTTTCCCTTCCCCCTTCCCTTTCCCTTGTGAAATTGTATATATTTTCATTGTATATAATTGTAACAAAACTGTAAATATATTTTTATATATTTATATATATCACTTTAGCTGTCTCTCACTCGTTTCGGGATTTCTTAGTTGTTTTTCTCCCTCTTCTCCCTGAGGTTTGGGGGGGGGGGGACACATCTAATGGTAATGTTTGGAGACTTGGTAGGGAGCCAGCTAAAAACCATGGAGTCCTGTCCCTGGTCACACGGAGCAGAAATCGCTGCTGCTGCCCCTTGGCAGGAAGCTGCAGCCCCCCATGAGATCTGAGCTCAGTCTCCTCCAGGCTGAACAAAGCCAGTGACTTCAGACCTCAAGCGCAAGGTCCTGCACCCGGGTCAGGGCTTGGCTGGTGCCACCTGGCACAACATCAACTTGCAAATTTTCCAACACAACAGGGAGGACCAAGAAGGCTTGGATAGGAGAGACGATTTACAAGGGACTGCAGTGACAGAACAAGGGGGAATGGCTTCACACTGGCAGAGGGCAGGATTAGATGGGATTCTGGAAAAAAATTCTTCCCCGTGAGAGTGGTGAGGCCCCGGCACACGTTGTCCAGAGAAGCCGTGGCTGCCCCTTCCATCCCTGGAAGTGTTCACGGCCGGGTTGGACGAGGCTTGGAGCAACCTTGTCTAGATGAGCTTTCAGGTCCCTTCCAGCACAAACTCTTCTAGGAGTCTTGAAAAACAGGGGGCACCTGCAGAAAGCAGGAGGTAAATAAAAGCGTTGGCCATACGAAGTCAGACTCTGGTTACCGAAGGTCATCACCTCATTCTGGGGACTAATCCCGTGACTTCTCAGCATTGGAAGTTAACATTGCTGAAAGCGATGCACGTTGACATAAAACCAAACAATGCAACCAAAACTGCCTGGTGGAAGGATCCTGGAGCAAGCTCACCATCCTGGTGGCAAGGGTTGGGCAATTTCTCTGCCTCTGCCGTAAACCTGGCAGTTCTGGCCTTACACTGGAGAGTCTTTTTCTGCTCTCCGTTCCATGGGGAGACAAGCGTGGACAAGAAGAAGGGGGTTCTGTCAGGTGACGGTCAAAGGCACTTTAGGTGTGTGCTGTGATCCGTTGTGCTTGGAGATTGGGTCTAGAAAAGGGGGTTCTTCAGGAGTGCTCAGCACCGGGCTCCTGACGTGGAATCCGATGTTCAAAGCGGGCAAGGCTGTATCCAAGATAGGTTCTGCCCGCTTGAGCCTCTGAACCTGTGGAGTTCTCCTGGCAGTTCTGGGCACAGTGACTGCACGGATGTCAGCTGGCTGCTAAGGAGAAAATCTGGGCACTGAAAGAAACAGGGACAGAACCAGATTGAAAACTGTGAAACTGTTGCAGAAAGTGAGGCTGGGCAGCGAAAGCCCAACCATAAAAATGAGGGTGTTTCCCATTCCCTGGTATTCGCACAAGGGCAAAGGGAAACAAGGAGCTCGGCCCATCGAGAAGGACCAGCTGGGCGGTGTTTCAGGAAGACAGGGTGTGCAGCAAATCAGATTGGGGGGTTAGAGCAGTGAGTGAGGGGAAAAAGGGCATCAGGCAAGGAGGAAGAAGATCCCTGAGGAGGCTCAAGTCAGCTCTCCGGAGGTGCGTGGTTCTGATCTTCCATGCTGCCCTGCTTCGTCCTCCCCCAGTCCTCAACTCCACCCTTAGGAAGAAGAAAGTGTGCTTGCAAAGTTGGTAGGGTAGTTGCAGTTCGCAGTAAGAAGCAGTAAGTTACTGGTGGTTCAATTGTTGGTTACAAAGGGGTGCCCTTTGCCCAGAGACAGGGGGACCGATCAGCAGCAGAGAAGGTCTCAGGTGGCCACGTCCTCCGTTTTGAAGTGTGCTGTGGCCTCCGTTTTGAAAAGTGCCAGTGACCTTCCCAGCCCCCTCCGAGGGACATAATGGGGGACACAGAGCAGGCGTGTCGGGAAGCCGGTAACCCCGGAGTACGTCAGCCAGTGGAGAAACGCTGGGGAGGGAGCAGCGCTCCGGGCAAAGGGGATAAAAGGGGCTGCGACCTCCACTGAGTTGAGAGGCCTCACTGAGGTTTGTTCAGTGAATATTGATATAAAAGTTTCATTGAAATAAAAGCTTATTCTTCGTAGTTAGCTCCTCTGCCTCCTGGTATTTATGTGTCTCCCAATACCTGGACCTTCAGAAGACCACAGTGCCGTGGTCTCGACAGGCAAGGCTGTCCCTTACCTTCCCATCTCCAACAAGGCCTTTCCTGTGTGTTAGGATGAGGTGGAGCAGCACAGCATTCCTTGTGGCAGGTTCCACCGCCTGGGTCAGGAAGTTTTCACCCATGCCTTCCAGGAGGCTCCTGGACTGTTTGTGCTTGGCTGCGTTGCTTCTCCAGCTGCTCTCAGGGTAGTTGAATGCCCCACGAGAGCCAGGGACTGTGACTTTGAGGCTGCTTCAAGCTGCCTGTAGAACTCTCATCCCCATCCTGCTGCTGCTGCTCAGGAGGCCCGCGGTGTCCCCGCAGTGCCCTCAGCAGCATCCCCATTCCCGGCCTGCCCTTTGATCCTGACCCATCGAGTCCCGAGTGGCTCGCCGTCCACCCCCCGACAGAGCTCGATACATCCCAAGTGCTCCCTCCCAGAGATCTACAGAGGCCGTCTCCCTGGACTTGTGTGAGGCCCTGCATATGGTTCCCAGCACGTTCTTCCCGCTCCCTTACCGCCCCTGTCCAGTGCAGCCCCGGGGCAGCCTGCAGGAGCTCTGTCTGGGGCTGCAGTGGGATGACTGGGGACATGGTGGGGTCAGTGGGAGCAGTGGGAGCAGCCTTCTAAAGCCCCAGAGTGGGAGGACGGTGCCCAGGCTGTGCTCGGGGCTGCTTTCGGCGTGGGGCCATGTGCGTGAGTCCTGCACGGACCCCTCTGTTCTGGCTCCCATGCCAAAGGGCTGCTTGCCCAGGGGAAGGGGACCCTCCAGGAATGCCTGCACCTCCGGCACTGACTCAGGCCTGGAGTGCCCTTTGGGTGCCCTTGGAGCCCTTTGGGCCTTGGTGGACCTGCTTGGTGCCATTTCCTGCTGCCACCCGGCACTCCCTCCCCATTCCATGCAGACACAGACAGGTTATGGAATATAAAAAAAAATCTTTTATTGATAACCAGAAAAAAACGGTCATCAATATCTACACCTACATCTACATCTACGTCTCTACCTACATCTCTATCTACATAAACACCCTCCCTCCCTCCCTCCCTCAGATTGGGATAGATCCCCAAACGATCTATCCCTCTCCCTGGGACAGATCCCCAAACGATCTGTCCCTCCCCCTGGGACAGATCCCCAAACGATCTGTCCCTCCCCCTGGGACAGATCCCCAAACGATCTGTCCCTCCCCCTGGGACAGATCCCCAAACGATCTGTCCCTCCCCCTGGGACAGATCCCCAAACGATCTGTCCCTCAACAACTTCCTGCCCCAGCCCTGGCTGCAGGAGCCTTGCACTTGCTCCCAGTGCTTGGCCCAGAGCCCCTCTTCCTCTTTGTGCCCCGCCTTTCCAGAGCACTGTTGCGTGGTGACACGCTGCTCTGAGGCGGTGGCAGGCCTGTGCCCGCACCCTGCTGAGGGTCCTGAGGCTTGATGCCGCCTGCGTTGCAGTGTCCCGTGCTCAGGACGGCTCTGGAAGGCTTGGGGACACTGCAGTCAGTGGGCGGCATCTTCTTGGGCGGGCAGAGCGAGGTGTTCTTGGGCCGGGGGCTGGTGCCACTGGTGCCAGCATGGTCCGTGGGCACGGGGACGCTGCTGCGATCATCCCGGCTGGTGCCCACGGCTCCCTGGGAGCGATGCAAGTGGCTCCGAGTCCCTTTCAGCAGGACCTTGCGACGCAGCCCAGTGTCGCTGGCTGGAGTCACCCCATGGGCCCCGATGGCTTGGCCGTGGAGTGGGCCTGGGTGGCTGGCAGTGCTGTGACTGGGCAGGGAGATGTCAGCCCTCGGGAAGGTGTCCTCATCCATGGGGACATCGCTGCTCACTGAGATGTCACAGCTCACAGGGTGATCACTGCCTGAGGGGGAGCCACCATCCATGGGGACGTCAGTGGCCAGCGAGAGGTCACGGCCTGACGGGCTGTCCTCGTCCATGGTGACGTCGCTGGCCAAGGAGAGGTCACGGCCTGACGGGCTGTCCTCGTCCATGGTGACGTCACTGGCCAAGGAGAGGTCACGGCCTGACGGGCTGTCCTCGTCCATGGTGACGTCACTGGCCAAGGAGAGGTCACGGCCTGACGGGCTGTCCTCGTCCATGGGGACATCACTGCCCAGACTGATGTCAAGAGCTGGGGTGGTGTCCAAATCCATGGGGACGCTGGTGTCTGGAGGGCTGCCACGGCCCAGGGGTGTCCCTGAGGGGTTGGCTGAGCTGGTAGGGCCGTGTTGGGTGTCCTGCACTGGTGGGACTGGGGCCAGGGGCTTCCTGCAGCCCCGGGCATTGCCTGATGGAGGAGCAATGCCATGGCTGCTTGCCAAGGGGGCTGGTGGAGGCAACTGAGTCCGTGTCCCTGCGGAGCAGAAGATATGGGTGGGGGTTGGAACAGTCACTGCTCGGAGCCATTGGCACAGGGGAGAAGGGAGATGGGGGGGCTCGGGGCTGAGAAAGTCCCCTAGGGCACCCGCTGAGCCGGCCCCGAACACAGGCATCCCCCTGCTCTGAGCGGCAGCTTGCGTGAGGGACCATCCCTGCGGGGTGAGCTGCCGTGCCACGGCCATGGAGTTGCACAGGGGACGGCAAAATGGCAGAAATGGCCCCAAGATCCTGGGAAAATATCTCTAAAAACTCTTGCTTGAACAGAGGTGGCCCAGGCAATGCCAGGTCTGCTCGCTGTGCCGTGCTGAGCCAAGGTGCCCCAGCTGGCGGGGGTACAGGGGTGCTGTGGCTGCTGCAGGTGCCAGCAGGGCTGGAGGAGCCAGGGCAGGCCTGGGGGTTGGAGGGGCTGGGGGGCAGGGAATGCCGAGGGACCAAGGCAGATGGGACTGCCATACCTGCTGGTGGGGCAGAGGGAGCTGGCAAGGGCTGCTGCTTCTGCCCAGGCTGTTGGCCGAGGTTGGCTGATCCTGCGAGAAAGGGCAAATGCTGGAGGTCACATGCCAGTCGGGGGGTGTTGGGCGCTCAGAGGACTGAGGAGGAGGAGGGGAACGGGCAGGGGAGCAAGGGCTGTGAATGTCCCCGCCGTGCGTCCGGGGGCTTTTGGGCTCAGGGTCTGTCCTCACCTGTGGGGCAGGAGGTTCCGCGAGAGACGAATGGCTGCAGGAGCTGGGCTATGGCTGAGCTCCAGCTCACACAACGCTGCCACAGAGCTGACAGGGCCATGGTCAGTCAGCTTCGGCGGCCGCTCCGTTCTGTTGACTGGACCCCGGTCTGGACGCTCCTCTTGGAGCGTCTCCAGGGACGGAATGTTGGGACTCCCATTGTTGTGTCATAGAGACAGCAACAGTGCTGGCGCTTCCCTTGTTCTGCCCCACCCCCAACAGCTTTGCCAGCTCTTTGTGGGGAGAGGAAGGGTTAACCAAAGAGTTAGAATCACAGAATATCCTGAGCTGGAAGGGACCCACAAGGATGGTCCAGTCCAGCTCCCAGCCTTGCACAGGACAGCCCAGCAATCCCACCAAGTGCCACCAAGAGCGTTGTCCAAACGCTCCTTGAGCTCTGGCAGCCTTGGGGCCAAGACCACTGCCCTGGGGAGCCTGTTCCAGTGGCCGACCACCCTCTGGGGGAAGAAGCTTTTCCTAATATCCAACCTAACCCTCCCCCGACACAGCTCCAGCCGTTCCCTGGGGTCCTGTCCCTGGTCCCACGCAGCAGAAATCGCTGCTGCCCCTTGGCAGGAAGCTGCAGCCCCCCATGAGATCTCAGCTCAGCCTCCTCCAGGCTGAACAAAGCCAGCGACAACAGACCTCAAGCGCAAGGTCCTGCACCCGGGTCAGCCCTTGGCTGCTGGCACAGCCCTGGCACAGCATCAACTTGCAAATTTTGCAACACAACAGGGAGGACCAAGAAGGCTTGGATAGGAGAGACTATTTACGAGGGACTGCAGTGACAGAACAAGGCGGAACGGCTTCACACTGGCAGAGGGCACGATTAGATGGGATTCTGGAAAAAAATTCTTCTCTGTGAGCGTGGTGAGGACCTGGCACAGGTCGTCCAGAGAAGCCGTGGCTGCCCCGTCCCTGGAAGTGTTCGAGGCCGGCTCGGGCGGGGCTTGGAGCAACCTTGTCTAGATGAGCTTTAAGGCCCCTTCCGACACAAACTCTTCTAGGAGTCTAGGAGTCTCGAAAAACAGGGGGCACCTGCAGAAAGCAGGAGGGGAATAAAAACCTTGGCCATTCAAAGTCAAACTCTTGTTGCAGAAGGTCATCACCTCATTCCGGGGACTAATC